>NC_025993.2:131315526-131336515 GCF_000442705.2 Elaeis guineensis
CAAACTTGGAATATATCGAATTTAATAAGACCCCTGGGATTGCATTCTGATAGAATTTCATTTTTTTGCATTATATTTTGTGATGATTATTTTATTACTTTCTCATGAGATATCAATGTATAGTGTCTTTCTCATAATAACAGTAAGGGTTTATTTTTATTAATCTCCTGTTCGCATTTTTCCATCATGTTTTACTGTTTACCTATAGCTCATAGGTCTGTGTTGATGTATTAATCAGCTCCTTCCAATGGTTGGCAATCTTGCCTGCTTAGAAAAGCTTTGCGTTCTCTTTCTCTGCAGCACATGCTTTGCAAACATATCAAACCAATGAATAAACAGCTGATCCATCACCATGCATCTGCTTCTCACTTCGGTAGGCTTAGAAGTTCAAATAACATATATACTCATACATTTCATGCGTGTGGTCTAGAAGCAAGGAAAGACAAGCTAATCTTTTGATCAATACAAATTCATACTGGTAAACAAAGTGAGAGATATAGAGGATAGACATGAGGACAAGTGATCGAGACGAGAGGGAAAGAGAAATAAAAGTATGTAGGAATGATGGAAAAAACTAGCAAATGAAGTGAGTAATAGGAAAATACTATAAGCCAGCCATAACTCACTTGTCATTAGAGTAGAGTGATTCATAAAGTGATATAAATAGAAACACAAGGGCTTCGGTGAGATTATAACGTCACACACCAAACCCTATCTCTTATTTCTTCAGTGATGGTCCGGCGACTACTAGTATTGCTAGTCTATCATTATAGTTACTATCATTACTGCCAGTTTGGTTGCTGCAATTATATAGGTGTCACTAAATATGAGCTATAAATTGTTGGTAACCAGAACTTATTTTTGTATAGTGATGGCTACAAGCTGCTGCCACTTCCATTATATTATGATATTTACACCTATCATTGTAAGTACTGATTGTAGGAATAGTTTTAATCAGTGCTATAAATTTTTAATATATTGCAGCTAAATAAATTGTACCCTATAGTGACAGTAAAAATCATTGATATTATTTTTTTTAGTGATGGTTAAAACTGTTATTATACATTTGACTTGTTACAATAGTTTTGCCCATTAATATATATAATTGATTGATAAATATATAAATATATTATTTACCTATGTTTTGACCTTCCCCATAATTGCTAAAGAAATCTTGCTGTACAAACATACCCAATCATCTACATAGTTGCAAACACAACCTTCACCATCAAAACTTTATCCAACAAAAATATAAATGAACACCCCGAACCCATCATCTGGATCCACCTGATGCGGCCGCATACTTCCTGAAGCAAGGTCCTAAAGAATATACAAGACTTCAAAATCTATTATAATCTCAATTTCCATGACACTATTGATCTCAATTCATTTGAGCTTTGAAATCTAACAATTTGCCCATAGAATATTCTTTCTTTGAAAAGCTATCATTTTGGAGAAAATTGTTTCAAGTCTTTTATCAAAATTGAATATCATCATCACACAATCAAACTTAGAATATATGGAATTTAATAAGACTCTGAATTGCATTCTAACAGAGTTTCATCTTATTTGCTTGCATATATTATGATGACTATTTTATTACTTTCTCATAAGACATCAATATATAGCTCATTTTAATAATAAGAACAAAGGTTTATTTTTTATTAATCTCGTGTTTGCATTTTTCCATCAAGTTTTTCTATTTACCTAGCTCATAGGTCTGTGTTGATATTGATTAGCTCCTTTGGTGTGTTGGCAATTTTGCTTGCTTGGAAAAGGGCTCTGCATGCTGTTTTCTTATAACATATGCTTCGCAAATAACATCAAACTGATAGATAAATAGCTGACCCATCACCATGCATCTGCTTCTTAGTTCTAATAGGCTTTAGAAGTTCAAATGACTATAAATACCTATAACTTTCATGCATTTAGTCTAGAGCAAGGAAAGACAAGCTAATCTTCTAATCAATACAAACTCGATATTAGTAACCAAAGTGAGAGAATATAGTGGATAGACATGAGGGACTAGTGACTGAGATGAGAGGGGAAGAGAAATAAGAGTATGTAGGAATGATGAAACATAGCAAACAGAGTAACAAGAATACCGTAAGTCAGACATAATTCACTTGCCATTAGAGTAGGGTGTGTTCATATAATGATGTAAATAGAAACACAAAGGCTTCAGTGAGAATATAATGTCACACACCAAACCTCACTCTATAGGTCAGGTACACGACACGACACATATTATACAGGGCAAAGCCTCATGAAATATGCAAGCCTAAACATATACCAAAATATAAATATAATAGAGGTCATACAAAGACTTTCCTTTTATAATATTATTTATTTTTTGTACTACGATAGAAAAGGTACATAGTAGTGATCAAAATAATGGCAAAAAATATAGCAAACTAATGATAAAATCTGTACTAAGGTCGGTAAGACATGGCAACAGCTACTATCATTAAAAGCTACTGTCCTAGTTCAAGTGATTTTTGTTATATATACCTCTGAGACTATATCTTGAGTTATCCTATAGCGATAGTTTATAACCACCAATATAACTTATTACATTGATTATAACCATCACTATATATGTATTGTTGCGGAAGATTTTCGATCGTGTACAGATACGACTGGTGGACTGGAGACCATTAGAGTGGCGTTCCTGCAAAAAAAATTTCGATTGAAATTGACTCCGATGAGAATCCTCTGATGATCAAGTCAGCAATCTAGTGCAACAGAGGAGAAGAAGAGGAAATCATAAGAGGGCACAAGTGTAGCGGGCATATGCTCGCATACCTGAGGGTCTCCTCTTTATCTTTACTTATAGGGGGATTGATAATCTGATGGATCGTATGGATCATGTCAGATGGCAAGTGGACCTTTAGCCGATGCACAGCTTGTAAGAAAGATGACATGACACAGACTTAATACACGCATGGGCGGCAAGTGAAATGATGGTAATGTGTCCTGATTTGACATGTTTGGACAAGAATCATAATTAATCTTTGGGCATATTCTGTTGTTTGATGTCCGATCCTTCCTCCAACATCGAAGTCTAGAGGCTAACAGAGGTCCTTACTATTAGATAGAGTGCATCGGTCAGGAGTGGGGATCAGCCAGTTGGTCCGAATCTGCCATGGGTAGGAGTATGGATGCCGAAAGATTTTTAGAGAGTCATATTTGGAGGGTCAGTATGATAGAGGCCATCTTCTCCAGAGTGATAGGTTATGATAGTGAAGGACCTAAGGTCTGATTGGGAGTAAGGATCAGCTCAGAATCCTCAAGGATAATGCCAAAACTGAGCTTCCTCTGATCTCGAGCCCGATGTCTAGATGGCTCACTATTCGTGTGTTCCCCAAGAGCCCTCTCTGTTATTCTATTAATGGGGGGAAACTAAAATCAAACGAGGAGGGGTGGAAAGTCATTCCAACTATCCATCATGCAGAGCTGTGTGGCATGCAGTCAATCAGGGGAGACCTGGTGATGTGAGCCTATCCAGCTCGTGGGTCGCAAGTAGGATAATGGCGTGAAAGGGTGTATTCTAACTTGACTAATGCAGACAAAAATCATAATTGACATATCTTGATCCATATTTTAGATAGAGGATCGTTGTCCAGTATATCGAAGCCCAAAAGCTTATGAGTGCCCTCATCGTCGGATGGCATTGATCGAGGGGATCAGCCAGCCCATTTGGATTAGTCTACTTATTGGTTGACTGCGGTAGAGGTCGGTGGCCAGAAAGAAGGTTAGAAGATCCTCTAGAGCGGACCATCCGAAGTTAGCGGGGGGTTGGACAAGGGGGGCTCAGTGCGACCTAAGGATTGGTTTAGCCCGCCGCATGGGTCCTGAGAAAAGGTCAGCCTCTTGATGTACAATAAGTTGTAAGCGTATGATTCAAAGGCTGATTAGGTATAAAGATTGACTCAAAATCTTCGAAGATAGTCAGGCCTTCCTTGGCTCAATGCCTGACACCCATATCACTTTTGGGGGAACTGACTGATGCATGGATCGGTTATGATGCTGGAAATCAAGGCCGAGTTGGGGGTCGGTGCTGCAACTTTGGTTAGGATCCCTTCTCTAGAGGAGACAAAAGTCAAGGGTAAAAGGACAATGGATCATTCTGACCATATCCCATCACATGGGACCGTGCGAGGTATTTAAATATCTCTGATAGTGACCATAAATTCTCTCGATGCACAGCTGATTGTGGAAGAGATGCTGATGCTACATGGTATGCGACCGATAAGCAGAGTGATGCGGCTGGACAATGGAGCCCAACAAGTCTACATGGGGGATTGTTTGGTGTTTCTCAGCCTAAGCTCTAGGTGAAAATTGTTCGTTTGATCCTTGATCATTCTCTAAAGTAGGCAGCCAAAGGTTTATATCTTTTAGTGATGTGTTTGCTGCGGAGATCGAAGCAGATAAGGTGATACCGAACCCCTGAGGGGATTGGTTCCACCAAGTGGTTGGTGAAAGTGAGCTCTAGCTGTAGTGGGATACCTCCTTCCAACAGTCTTAGTATTATCTCAGTCTTTTTTTCTCATAGGGCTCCTTTGGAACACCTAGTCGGCGAACTTTCAGGCCAATCATCAATAGAATTCCAAGAAAACTCAAGGTACATCACATTAGATAAGGTCAAAGACCCAACTTCCATTAGTTTGTCGTGGCCAACGTATTACCCCCAACATATTCTCATAGGCGCTTCGTTGGAACACCTAGTCGGCGAACTTCCAGATCAGTCATCAATAAAATTCAAACAGGACTCAAGGTACATCATATTAGACAAGGTCAAAGACCCCACCTTTTATTAGTTTATCATGGCCAACGTATTACCCCCCAACATGTTTATTGAAGTATAATGGACAATTTATTTAATGATGGTCAGATAGTTACTGGTAAAACTATCCTATTGTCATAATTACAGTTGTTACTATCAGTTTGATTTGTTGCAATGGTATAGGCATCACTAAATATAAGTTATAAATTGTTAGTAAATAGAGTTTTTTTTTTATAGTGATGTTTGCAAGCCACTACTATTTTCGTTATATTATGAGATTTACATCTGTTGCTGTAATCACTAATTGTAGAAATAATTTTAATGATTGCTATAAATTTTTAATATATTGCAGCTAAATAAGATTTGTACCGTATAGCGATAGTTAAAAATTATTGATTTTCTTTATTTTTTTATAGCGATGGTTAGAATTGTTATCATAATTTTGACTTGATATAATAGTTTGTACCATTAATATATATTGATTGATTGGCAAATATATAAATATATCTTTTACCTATGTTTTGATCTTTCTTACACATATAGCTGTCTCTAAAGTAAGCTTGTTGCACAAATTTACTCTATCGTCCATAAAGTTGCAAATACAACTTTCACCATCAAAATCTTATCCGACAAAATTGTAAAACTATTCAATTGCTAAAGTTCCAAAACTCTCATAAATAGCTAATAAAATCTAACACTACTAGAACTCAATAATGCTAATCGCTCCATATTTCATATAACGAGTAATATCAAAGTAGCTTTAGTTGTCCTTCTATGAACTAGATAATGTGAATGCAAATTAGGAAATTGACACATCAAAATATAAACACATAACTTTGCAATCATCAGGCAACAAATATGTTCGTCTTTGAAGCATGGAGTTAAAACAATGGCATGTACCTTTCTTATTCAAAAATCCATGACTTTATTTAAGACAATTGCTGGACTGATTCACTTAAAACTTTGTTATTAAATAACTAAATCTATTTCAGATGCTTGTTGCTCATGTTACGAGTAAATCAAGTCCAATCCTTTCTTAGGGAATCAATAATATTTTTGTAGTCATCTTTATATAAGTTAAGGATCAGACTAGTTGTCATTATCCATGATTTGCAAACTCGAGAAAGTGCCATATTGAGAACCACTGCCCATGGATGGAGAAGTTGATCCTTGAAAAACTATGAGATAGGAATGGACATTTTCTTTGAGAATTTTGTTGTTTCTTGTTTACATAATCCTATCATATTATTGCTGTCCTTCGATGTTTGTAGTAATCGAGTTGATTTGACTGTGAAGAAATATTAATAGAGGAAGGTGAAGTGCTAATTCATCTTAATGTATATTCATATGATTTTTGTTCCCTTAATTCTTAGTTATACTCTCAAAGAAGATTATTATATGAAATTTTTTCTTGTAGGATATGGATAAGAGTTGGATTAATGACAATAATTTTTTTAGTGAGAGATATAAAAAAGGTGTTGGATCCTTTCTTAATTTTGCAAAAGAAAATATGAGGCATCCAGATGATATGATTTTTTGTTCTTGCCATAATTGCAATAATGGGTATACAAGACCTTTAGTTAAGTGAAATGTGACTTACACTTGCGAGGATTTTCACTCACTTATAGAGATTGGAATTTGCATGGAGAAAGAATACCGATACATGATAGTGATAATAATATCGATGATGAAATGATGAATAGTACTAAATTTAGTGAAGACTTGATAGATGATTTATATGAGTTGTTGGGAAAGATGAGGAAAGTACAACAATTTGATGATACTACCGATAGATCATTGGCCAAATTTTCTTCTCTTGATAAATTAATTAAGGATGCATAACATAAACTACCCAGGGTTCAAGTATTCATTATTGTCTTTTATTGTCAAGATGCTCCACATAAAGGTTCTCAATAAATGAATGAACAAGTCCTTTGATATGTTGCTCAAATTTTTAAAGAACTTGCTACTAGAAAGAGCATCATTTTTTCCATCATATTATTGGGCTAGGAAACTTCTATCTAGTATAGGACTGGGTTATGAGCCTATTGAGGCATGCAAGTATGATTGTGTGCTCTTTTGGAAGGAATATAAAATAAAAAATATTATCTAATATGTAAGGAATCAAGATGAAAGTTTGATGATGGCAAAGGTACTAAGGTTTCTCACAAAATACTATGGTATTGTTCATTAAAATCAAGATTACAAAGGCTCTTCATGTTTAGTAATACAGCCTCATACATGAGCTGGCATAGTGACATATGTGTTGAAAATGTTGGTACCACGAGGCATCCAACTGACACTTCTGCATGGAAGGAGCTTGATAAGTAATATCCTAAATTTATAGTAAATTTTCATAATGTGAGACTTGCTTTGGCTAGTGATGGATTCATTTGGACATATGAGCAACTCTTATAGCATGTTGCCAATTTTTTTTGTGCTTTATAATTTTTCACCTTATGTGTTCAAAAAGGAGCCATATTATTTCATGTCACTATTGATTCCTAGCCCACATTCTCATGAAAAGAAAATAGATGTTTTTATGAGGCCCGTGATAGATGAGTTGAAGCAATTGTGGGATGAAGGTGTGGAAACTTATGATTGTTATAGTGGTAAAAGATTTCAAATGCATGTAGCAGTTTTATAGACTATAAGTGATTTTCTAACTCATGATTATTTATTTGGAAAGATCACTCAAGGCTATAATGCTTGTCATATGTGCCTTGATATGATTGATTCATAAAAATTAAGAGGTAAGATAAGCTACATAGGCCATCATTGTTATTTGCCTCAAGAACACCCTTGGCGTAATAATAAAGCAATATTTAATGAAAAAATTGATCATTATTCAGAACCCTCAGAATTGTCAGGAGAACAAGTCTTACAACGGTTAGAGCATTTGGAGGATATCTTTGACAAAATTGGGAAACATCCAAGCAAGAGAAAAAGAAAGTGTGGAAGTGGTGAAGGGAATTGGGTTAAGAAGAGTTTTTTTTTTGAGTTGCCATATTGGCAAAAACTTAAAATCAGACATACTCTTAATGTCATGCACACAGAAAAGAACATATATGATAATATGCTGGGAACATTGTTAAACATTGTAGAAAGAATAAAAAATAGAGAATGCTCATAAAGATTTACACGATATAAAAATAAGGAAAGAGTTGTGACTGCAAAAAGGAAATAACAAATTAAAAAAGCCACCTGCCTATTACACATTATCTCAAAGTCAGAAGAAAGCTTTCTAGAATTCTTGAATTCAATTAAGTTTTTCAACGGATTTGCTTCAAACATATCAAGATGTGTTAAAGATGATAAAGTGACTGGCTTGAAGACACACGATTGTTATATTCTTCTATAGAGACTTCTTCTAGTTAGAATTTGTAGCTATTTACGTAAAGATATTAGCCAAGTATTATTTGAGCTGGATAATTTTTTTAAGAAACTTTACTCAAAGATCTTGAGAATGGAGGATGTAGAAGATTGGAGAGGAACATACCTATGATTTTGTGCAAGTTAGAGTGAATATTTCTTCCTGTTTTCTTCGACATTATGGTATATTTAACTGTTTACTTACGTAAGCAAGTGAAGATTGTAGGACCAGTAAGCTCACGATGGATGTTTTCTTTTAAAAGATAATTAACTTACAGCTTCTACTAATTTTAATTTAAGTATTTTGAAATAATTAGAAACTTGATTTCTATTTATTTGTTTAATTAAGACATCTCAGCTCTCTCAAAAATATGGTTGGTAATAGAGCCCGTCCCAAAGATTCAATCATGGAAAGATATATTGTAAATGAATGCATGATATTCTTATCAACGTATCTCAAAGGTAATGAAATTAAGTTCAATTAACTAGGAAGGAACTATGATGGAAGCTAAAACTAATTATCTAGAGGACTTGGAGTATTTTCTTTAAGGGCTCATCCTTTTGGACATATTAAGCCTGAACCTAAAATATCTCAAAAGGAATTGGATATGGCTCAGTGGTATTCTACAGTAATTATAATGGAATCACAAAATATTTGGAGTAAGAAACTTTTTAAATGTTATTTTTATTTATTTTGTTAAGTATTTTAGTATTGTTAGTTAAATATGTACTAAAATAATTTATAATATATATGATGCACAAGCAAAAACTATTAAAGATGAGTCATCTCAAAATTAATGAGAGACAATAAAAGTAATTTTCTAATTGATTTAAAGAGCATGTAAGTCATTTATTTTCAAATAGGATAATTTAATAGTGTTAGTAAGAAGTTTATAATATTTATAATTTAATTTTTACGTTTATTATATAGATGAATCAATTATATTACCAAGGACGTAAAGAAATCACAAAAGAATTATGGACATTAGCAAATGGTCCCCATAAATCTAGCATAAGATGTTACTCTAATTGTATTATAAATGAAGTTCAATTTCACACAAGATCGTGACAGCCTTCGTAGAACTCAAAGTAGTAGATTACTTGTACAAGGAGAATATGAAGGAAAGATGGTTGAGTTCTTTGATTTTTTGAAGAGAGTTGTTCAACTTACATTCCTTAAAGAGTATAAATGATGCTATTTGAGTACGAATGGTTAACACTGAAAGCAATCGAATAGTACAAGATGATGGATAATTCATAGGCATTGATGTGAGGTCATGGTGGTATAAGGATTATCTTTTTATATTATCGGATCAAGTTCAACAAGTTTTTTACATCAATGATACAAAGTTGAACTGTAATTGACAACTCGTATAATGGATGCAACATCGATAGTTATGGAATCTTCCAGAGTTAGAATTGATAGATGTGGAAGATGGGGTTGATAATGAAGAGTACAGCAATTTCAATTAAATGGAATAGTTTTAATTATTGAAAGAGATGATGAGTCTCTTGTTACATTAAATAGAGATTATATAAATCCTAACGAATTTGATGATGATATTGAAAGATGCACACCAGATAATGTTCAAGAACATGAAGATGACATTGGAGGAAATAGCAGTGATGAAGAGGATATTGATGGAGATGATATAACTGAAGAAGATGACCATATAAAAACTGATGAAAGCATTGATAATGATCTTGATGATTAGTATAAAGATTTCTTTTCATATATGTATATTGTATTATTGAAAGTAATTTATGAAATAAATTTTGCCTTCATGAATTTTTTGTTCTTTATGTTTATATAGTTGTGATGTATTTAAATTTTAAGTGCATAATATTTTTTACAACTATTGAATATAATTGTTTACTTAATTTGTTTATCTTTCAAGTTTCCTTATAGATTTATGGCAGGATGTGGAAGAGGCTAATACAAGCGACCATGGAGTTTATCTTCATTAAATACTAATATACTAGGTCAAAAGGAAGATATTGTGACACTTATTGTAGCTCCAACATCCACTATACCTATATCACCAAATAGGATTGAGACTTTTCCTATTACAAATATCCCTAGAAGAGATCTTAGTCCACCTACTTTAAGGAGTAGTGAAAGTGAGTATATATATGTAAATGAATAATTATATCTATTTAAAATATTATAGTTTATAAATATAATTTTATACTTGTATAATAATTATATGCATACTTGATATTGACTATATTTATATTTCTAGGTTCTTCTTTATCCAGGAGAGGTCGTGGTACATCACGATGCATAGTATTAGATAAAAAAAATCAGTAAGATTGTCATTGTATATATCATTATTATATTAGTACATAAATTATTTATATATATTTTATTATTTATATTTTAAAAGATAATATTTGGTTTAACTTTACAGCTTGGCATAAAATGATAATTGATTTGGTGAAGAAGAATATATACCATTGGAGAATGATGCTGACTTTACAAGAGGAGTTGGTTTATTGTTAAGACATATGTACTTCTTCATGGTGTAGAAAGATGGAAAGAAATCTCAAAAGAATAAAAAAAACTTATTATCCATATTTAGAAGTTATTATAATTTTTATATTAGTTATGTTCATTTTCACTTAGTTTTATTATTAATGTATAAAAAATTGTTTAAGTGACATTATCATTAATTATTTCAGAAATGGTTTTAAATTATGGATTAAATGGCTTCACATATGAAGAAATATATTTACAAAGCATTCCAAACTCATTAAGATGTTGGAGAAACATACTCAGAAGAAATACAAGAAGCTAATAGCAAAAGGTATAAATTTATGAGAAAAATCTTTATATCCAAAAGTTGGATTGAAAGATTAGATCTCAATATGTAATCAGATAGAGGATGATAATTTTAAGATAGTAACACGTATGATAAAATATATTTATATATTTTTTATATTTTTATTTAATTATTATCTTATTATTGCAGAAGCAATCACAAACAAACTCGAGTAATCATTTACAACTTCCATACAGTCATACTTCGGGCTTTAAGACCTTCTTAGTTGACTTCAAAAAATAATAATATAATATTTTTAGTATTTTTTATATTTTTAAAATATTTAATATATATTAAGATTAATAAATTACTTAATTTTTTTTAAATTCTAATTTTATAAAGAGAATCCAAGTATGGTTGATCTCTTCAAGGATACACACACAAAGATGGGTGGTCAAGAATTCATTAATAAAATTATTCCATCAAAATTTATAAGTATAAGTATACTCTTTTTATATTTTTTATTTATAAAAAAATTATCTTAAGATCTAAATTATCTTTGAAAATTTTATAGGATGAAATGACTGAATTAAGACAGCAACCTTCAGAGGAAGGTGTAGATCCAAGGTTAGAAAATTAGATTTTAGTTAGTATGTTTAGTAAGAAGTCAGGATATTTGAGAGAGATGGGATATGGCATTAAAATTGAAAGTTCTAGTTCATCCTACGTATCAAGCTCATGTGATAATGAGCTTAGAGACCGATTTACTACTACCAAGTCTCAACTAGAAAGAGCCAATGAAAAGATTAGTGAAGCCAATGAGAAGATTACCATATATGATGAAAAAATGAAGACTTATGAAGATCAAATGAAAGAATTTCAACAACTCATGAGAGAAATACGATATAGTCGGGCTTAGTAGTCTACTTTTCTGATGGTAAAGTCATTTATTTACTATCTCTTAGCTATAATAATTTGATTATTATAATTATTGATTATTTGTGATGGTGATTTGAAAATCAAAATTTAATGTAGTTGTTATAGTGGTAGTTGGATACTTATGAAATGGTTATGGTGGTAGTGGTTATGGTTGTGGTGGTTGTCATTATTATGTTTTTGAATAGATAGTTGTATTAGCATGGCTACATGTTGTATTACTTATGATTATTTGAATAGTTATGAAATGGTTATGATGGTAGTGGTTATGGTGGTGGTTGTCATGTATAGATATTTTTAAATAGATAGATGTATTATTATGGCTACATATTGTATTACTTGTGATTACTTGGATAGTTATGGAATAGTCATGGTGATAGTAGTTGTGGTGGTGGTTGTCATTTATTGATATTTTTAAATAGATAGATATATTAATATGGTTATATATTGTATTACTTATGATTGTTTAGATAATTATGAAATGATTATGATGGGTAGTGGTTGTGGTATAGTGGTTATCATTGTTGTGTTTTTCAATGGATAGATGTATTAGCATGACTATATGTTGTATTACTTATGATGCTTAGATAGTTATGGAATGATTATGATAGTTGTGATTGTGATAGTGGTTGTCATTGTTGTTTGATTGTGGTTATTTAATGTTTGCAAGGATTTTATATAAATTAACATAAAATATTTTATATACATGCTTAAAGATTTTCTAATTTTGCATGAATACTTATATTGTTCTAATTTTTTGGATTTATTTATTTTTCATATTATAGGCTATTGAGAAAAAAATTGACTTGCATGAGAGCTTTGTGGAAGCTTGATGGCTTTTGTAGTTAAGAAGAAAATTAACATACATTAGAGCTTTGTAGAAGCTTTATGACTTTATAGTTGTTACTTAAGACTTAGATATTTCATAACTTTATGAGTGTTATATGAGACTTATCATTTTATTTTGTGAACTTTTATTATGAAGATGATGCATGGAGGAATATGTAGAAATCTTTATATAACTATATATTTGAAGGACATTTGAATTATCATGAATAGGTTAATTAATTTAAATTTTAGTATATTTTGCTTGTTTATTTGAAGAAAAAAATAGCAGGTTAATTTTTTTGTAATAAAAAAATTTGTGACTAATGACAGGTTAACTTTTTGTGACAATAAATATTGTCACTAAAAATTATTTTTTAATAATAGGTTAACTTTTTGTGATAATAAATTTTATTACTAATGGTAGGTTAACTTTTTTATAACAATATATTTTATCACTAAAAAATTTTTTTATTGATATGTTAACTTTTTGTGACAAAAAATT
Organism: Elaeis guineensis; assembly: GCF_000442705.2. NCBI lineage: Eukaryota > Viridiplantae > Streptophyta > Magnoliopsida > Arecales > Arecaceae > Elaeis > Elaeis guineensis. The sequence continues at coordinate 131,328,713 of NC_025993.2, forward strand.
TGTCACTATAAATTGTTTCTAAATTATAGATTAGTTTTTTTTATAAAATATTTTATCATTAGAACTATTTTTTTGATGATAAAATATTTTGTTACTTAAACTATATATCTCATTCCACTAAAAATTTTATTGTGATAAAAATATTTTGTTGCAATATTCAACTTTTAGTGATCAAAATATTTTGTTGCATAAAATTTATACTCAAGAATCTATTATGGCAAATATTTTATCGCAAAGTAGAATTTTAAGCGATAAAATATTTTGTTACAAAGCTAGATTTTTAGTGACAAAAAAGTTTTTGTCACTTAATAATGCATATGGAAAAGAATCTTGCTCTTTTTAGCGACGAAAATATTTTTTGTGACAAAATTTTATATCTTTTTGTGACAAAATATTTATCACTAGATGAGACTTTTTTTTGTAATAAAATACTATTTTATTGTTAAAAGTATATTTTTTGTGATAAAACAAGTTTTGTCACAAAAAATCAGTCATGACTTAATTGCAATGGGGCTTTAGTAACAATTTTGTGATGATTTTTTTCATCACAAAAGATTTTAGCAACAAAAAATAGATTTTTTGTGATAAAATTGTTTGCTGCAAAAAATCGTTTCTTTTGCAGTGTGGCTCATATATTCTTCTGAAGTTTCCATATTGCTTTTTATTCTGAATGATTACTCCACTGAATCTTGATATATGGGATAGTGCATTACCTTGGTACCCTATCCTTTTTTGTCTACAATTCTTATTGGTCTCTCCTTATAAGATAAATATTTTTTGAGCTATAAAGGTTCAAAGACCACCAAGTGACCAAGGTCAGGTTAATATTTTCTTAGCATGGAGATATGAAAACCAACATGAACTCCAACAAGAGATGGTAGTAGAGAAAGATGGTAGGCTACCGCTCCTATCCTTTCCAAAATCTTGAAGGGACCCACATACTTGGGGCTCAACTTACCTTGGATCCCAAGTATTATTACATCTTTGGTAGGAGATATTTTGAGAAATACATGATCTTTCACTTAGAATTCTAGTTCTCTCCTTTGATTATTAGCATAAATGCTTCTTTTTGCTTAGACCTAAAAGGACCCATTCTTTGATGAGCAAAAATTTATCTACTATATGATGAATAATCTCTAGCCCTAGTAGCTTCTTTTCACCAACATCAACCCAACATATAGGGTTATACATCTTCTCCTTTCTAGAGCTTCAAAGGGGGCTATTTAGATGCTAGCGTGGTAGTTTCTATTGTAAGCAAACTCTACTAGAGGTAAGTGCTTATCCTAAGATTCCTTCAAATCTAATATATATGCTCTTAACATATTTTTAATGTATGGTTTGTTATTTTTGACAATCCATCTATCCGAGGGTGACATATCATGTTGAATTCCAATTTAGTCTTCATAGTTCGACACAGTTCTTCACCATTAAAAGATAAATCATGTATCCTGACCAGATATAATAAACACTAGAGCACCATGTGTTAGATGTGTGCCCTAGATGCCAGATTGGCTGACACATTTCTGTACAAATGTAAGGATAAATTTATAATTTTGATTATAAATGAATAAAAGGTTATTCTACTATCATATTGTGTACATTATGTCTGTGATACATCCTTTGAGTTAGTAGGAATGTTAATTCATATTTTCAAAAGTTGAAAATTTAAGGCATGAATTTACATAACCAACTCATAAACAGCTCCTGACCATAGGATCATCACGAGGATGGTGATCGATCCGAAAGGTTGATGTACGATCGCTTCCTTAAAGTAGATGTATCTTGAGTCTACGGTATAGAGATACCGGAGCGAGAGTATAGTATCATTGAGAATGAAAGTACTGAGCTGATCACCTCGAGCAGTCATAAGAAATCTACCTTCTCATCGATGACTAGCTCGATGCTGCAGCTGTGTGTCTAGTTCTTTGACCTGAGGTACATCGATAGTTCACCTTGAGTGTGTTATAGTTTGACTACACCATAACTCGATCTCTTAGCCATTCAAATCTTGAGGTGTATGTTGACTGTAGCATATTCATTGTAGAAACAAAATCACACCAAGAAGAATCTATCAACCTTGATAGATGAGAGGAGTAGTCCTATGATGATCGAAAGATCAGTCCTTAAGCCCATGGCCATGGTAGAGTAAATAATGAAAAAAAATTTTCTATTGGGTTTCACATCAGACTCGGATCAGTCGATTGATTCATATGACTGATGTTGGGTTTGACGAGTTCACCTTAACCCTAATTCAGTCGGGACTCATGATAGAGGAACTCAATCACACAGGTAGCTGCACCGAGAGGTTCATCTTCATTTCTGATGGGTTGCCACCATATACTGCTAGATGTCATGATAGATTTTGAGAAAATTAGAATGATCTTGATGATCGATCATTCTAATTATCTGAATCAGAAGAGTTTTGGTCCATCGAAAGGAGTTTGATGATATCGATGATGAGATCATGACATGTCTCATTACCATACGAAATGAACCTAACTGGGTCACACAAATAAGAGTTAGGATTTGGATGTCATCAATTGAGCTAGCCAATTCGATTGATTTGGATTAGATCCAATTAGGTTCAAAGAAATCGTGCTAGCACACGATTGAGCCTAACTTTCTCATCGTGTAATCTTTTCTATCTCGACTAAGCCAAATGTGCTTTGACTCATCCAGAGAACCTTGAGAAAATTTTTCACAATCTGATTGAAGTCAGTCCAGCTTAGAAATGACTTATCTTAATTCATGAGATGAATTTAAGACAACACCTACTAATTTCTGTCACCTACCATTTTCGTTTTAGGACATTGGTCAAACATTGATCCATAGACCTTGGACTGAAGGCCACTTGGCAAGAGGTCATTGGAGAGTTTTAGTGGAGTGTCCACCTGCTAAATTAGCCCTCAATGTGGGTTTCATAATCAGATATGGCGTGTGCCCCAAGTGGATAAGGATAGAATCCTATGAGATGAGGACTCTGATCCTTGATCAACTTGGACTGTGGGGCGCAAATCTCACTGTGCTTATCCAGTGTTGGTGCCAATAGTAGGAGGATTGTGGGGATTCTTATCTGATATAATTAGATGATATCACTCCACCAATAAATTTTTTTCAGAATTAATTAGAATTTTTTGATTGGTCGAATGATGTGGCACTGCATGGCGCAGTAGGGTCTATTTAAACCTTGTCTGCGTCTAGGGTTTAGAGACTCTGCTCAATAACCAGCAAAAGCCTAAATCCTTTCCATTCTCTACACCCCCTCTGCTCCTCTCCCTCCCTCTTCATGTTCAAGAGGTTGGGCATCCATCTGGTGCTTGTCCAAGGTGTGGTGGCTTCCTGATTAGAAGGCTGCAGAGATTTGTCGAGAAGCTGCTGCTCCAGATTCAGAAGATCTTTTGAAGATCTTTAGATCAGATTCAGATTTGATTTTTGGAGCAAAAATTTGTGAAGAGAAGATGATGCAGATCTACTCGAGTAGATACTGGTAGAGGTCAGACGACTGTGTGACTATTTTAGAACTTCAAATATTGCTGCGATCATCTACAGAGTAATCTAGTTACCCTAGAGGTATTTCTCTATTCCTCATGATTTTAGATTTAATTTTAGATTTAATATAGATAATAAAAATTAAATCTAATAGATCTTAGATTAAAATATCATAAGATATTTTTTTTTGAAAATATTCCATCCCAGATCTCATTAGATCTGAAAGATCCTACAAGGAAAAAGCCAATTTTTTCTTCAACTGGTATCAGAGTCAGGTTGATGGCTCTATTTCAGATCTAATTTAGATCTGATTTTTATTTTTATTTATTTGATATTAATAAATTTTAGATTCACATCAGATGTGATAGGATCTGAAATCAAAAAAATTTAAAATTAAATCTAAGTAGATCTAACATGTATGAGATGCATGACTAGACTAGGAGTAGTTTGATCTATGAATAGTCTTATAGTTTTATATTTTAATATGATTAAATATAAATTAGATCTAATTTATTTTTATTTTTTTGATATTATAAATATTATATTCAGATCAAAAAATAAAAAATAAAATTTTAATTAATACATAAGATTGATCTGTTGCATGCCTAGACTAGTTGTAGAATTATTCTAGTAACTGTCTAGAATAGATTTTATATTGAATAGTTTAATTTAAATCAATTTTTTAGATATTATATATGATTATCAGATCTGAAAGCATGCTAATTAGATAAATTTTAATACTGAGATGTATGCAAAGCATGTATAAGTTAGATCTGAAATTATATATGTGATATGTAACTTAGATCTAACTAGTTTTGTAGTTAAATTAATATTTCTGATTAAGTGTTCCTCATTGCCATCCGGTCATAAGAACAAAGTAGGATTTAAGATCTCTCCTCTCATTCAACGGGTGTTCTTATGGCGTGTAGGGGTGCTACACGTTCATCCTTAATCAGAAATTAAAATTTATTTTTCTGTAAAACTCTAGATCCTGAAACCTTAAGATTTATTTATATATTTTATTTATGAACCCAAGACTTAATTAATGAATTAAGCTTATGAAATTAAATTAGGTCTAAAATTAAGAATTTCAGATCTAAATCATTTTCATAAAATTGGTTCGACTTGGGTAGCTCAATTAGGTCTAGCGGTTGATCAAATCGAATCAAAAGTTGGTTAGGTGAGATATGAAAGCTAATAATTGACCAGCCTAATAGGATTAAGTCTAGATCAAGGTCGAATCATATTTAGATGTGACTGATCAAGTTAAGACCTAATTTGGCTCAATGGTTAGAGCCTGGATTGTAGACTAACCTAATTGATTCTGGTTCGATAATTTGGTATCTAAGGTAAGTTGGACAGATGCGATCGACTGATTTTTAATTGGGAGCTACTCGACTCGAATGCGTTCTTGTCAAGTTAATGGCATATCCCTTCCATCGGTCTCACTTACCTGGCCATATGTGTCATCCAATTTGATTTGAGGTGCTAACAATTCGAGCTAACCCATGTCACTAGGTTAGTCATAATTATTATGACTATGTCAAGTCAAGTTTAATGAGACCTAAATCAAATCTTCCTAAAAAATATTAAGTCTAAGGTCTTCCACCATTGTGGATGTGCGGGCCTTCCGGGGTTGATTGTTCTCGCTAGTTAAGTGGCTCAGTTGCATCAGAAAGATGCAACTATGTCCATTAGGCATTGGATGCTACGGATTAGAGAATGGGTTGTGCTCAATATTTAGATACGGTGAGGGACCAATCAGGAATCTAATTCATGCAAATGGTGGGTCTGACTTAACTAAGGATTGGAGCAATATTCCGGGCATGGTGAGCTTCATGAATTAGAGATCAAGTTTTGGGTGCACCATAATTAGAGAATCATTAGACAAGAGTTGTCCACTCATCGGTTGACCCATCACCAATAACTGTTAGGTGAGGTGGTGAGCTAGTCGGTGAGACCGCACCACCCACTAGAAATCACTAATCACGAGATTTTCATATTTCTACCTAGGAGTGTAGGGATCTGAAAAAATAGTGGAGCCTAATTTGTTTAAAAATAAATCTCTAAATAAATTGGTTAAGTCTGATTACAAAATCTAACTAGAAACTTTTGACTCTCTACAGGAAACATGTCTGCGTCCAACCTCCTGACCAAAATACTAGACACCCACAGATTGACTGGACTTAATTTCAAAGACTGGTTGAGGAACTACAGAATTATTCTGAATTTCGAGAAACTGACTCATGTCTTGGATTAGGATCCACCTGTCATACCAGCACGTCCGACTGCTGAACAGAGAGCATCTCTGAAAAATGGACGGATGACGATAACAAAGCCAGATACTACATGTTGGATGTCATGTCTGATGACTTCAGGCCAGCATGAGAATATTATGACTACCCACCAAATATTGCTCACCTACAAGAGTTGTTTGGTGAACAAAGTCGTGCAGCCAAGTATCAAATCTGTCAAAACTTTTTAAGACTAAAATGGTGATGGGTAGTCAGTCCAAGATCATTGTTTGTCATGATCAAGGATCTTGAGGAGCTTGAGAAGCTCAGTGTCATCTTAGACAGAGATTTTAGATTGATGTGATCCTTCAATCTTGTCTGATGCATATGGTCAGTTCATCATGAACTTCCATATGCATAAGATGCATGTACCTTGGCTAAGTTAATGAACATGTTGGTTACGGCTGAGCTTTCTTTGAAGGATTCAAAAGGCTCAGTTCTTACTGTGGAGCGGACTTCTTCCAAGAAAAAATCTTTTGGAAAGAAGAAAAAATCTGCGAAGAAGCAGAAGGTGGATGGGAAGAAGAAGAAGACAGAACCGAAGAAGAAGGCTACTGAAAAGGAAAAATATTTTCACTGTAATTCAGACAGCCATTGGAAGTAAACTGTCCTCAGTATCTGACCACCCTGAAGAACAAGAAGGATGGTCCTTTGAGGTATGCTCGTTATAGAATCTAATCTTACAGTTTCTCTACATCCAGTTGGGTACTTGACTCTGATTCTAGTGCTCATTTGTGCACTTCTATGCAGGTCTTGAGGAGAGCAGGAGACTGAGGGATGGGGATATATCCTACACATCGGGAACGGAGCAAGAGTTGCTGCTGTGGTCATGGGAACCTACCTCTGCGATTACCATTAGGATTAGATTTAGTTCTTAGAGATTGTTATTATGTGCCTGCAGCAAGCAGGAATTTGATTTCTGTTTCATGTTTAACACAAGAAGGCTATTGATTAGCTTTCATAAGAACCATTATAACATATTTTATGAAAATAATAAAGTTCAAATAATTTTCTTATTAATGGTCTCTATCAGTACATATTGATGTATCTGTATTTATATCGAGTAAAATGTGAATGCCATGGGAATTAAAAGGCTAGAGATAGTCTAAATGATAGGTATCTGTGGCACCTAAGGCTCGGTCATATAGCGGAAGACAGGGTTAACAAATTGGAAAAATTCAGGCTATTGAGTCCGTTGACTTTCGAGTCATATCCAGTTTGTGAATCATACATTCAAGGCAAAATGATCAAGCTCCCTTTTACAGGATATGGGAAAAGGCCACAGACCTATTTGCCCTAGTACATATAGATGTGTGCGGCCCATTTGATGTGTCGGCTAGAAGCAACTATGTCTACTTCATTACCTTCACGATGATATATCTAGGTAGGGTATGTGTTTCTAATGAAACATAAGTCTGAAGCCTTTGAAAAGTTCAAAGAATTCAGACATGAGGTAGAAAAACAAACAGAAAAATCCATTAAGATTCTTCGATCAGATCGAAGAGGTGAATACCTTAGTCAGGATTTCTAGACTATCTTAAGGATAATGGCATAGTCTCTCAATGGACTTCACCTAGAACGCCATAACTCAACGGATTTCAGAACAGAGGAACCGGACCCTATTAGATATTGTCCATTCCATGATGAGCTTCACGGACCTCCTTGAGTTTTTTTGGGACATTGTCTCATGACAGCAATATATGTATTGAATAGGGTTCCTCTAAAACTATTTCTACCACATCGTATGAGATATAGCATGGTAAGAAGCCAAGTCTGAGTCATCTCAGAATTTGGGATTGTCCGGCTCATGTCAAGAGACAGCAGGCGACAAGTTAGAGTTCAGATCTTTTAGAGCTCGATTCATAGATATCCTAAAGAGTCATTAGGATACTATTTCTATATTTTGGAAGATCACAATATGATTGTGAATCGATATGCTATTTTTCTTGAAAAATATTTATTCAAGATGGTGGTATCGGAAGAATAATTAAGCTCAAGGAGAATGTCTCCCAAGAGCAAC
>NC_025993.2:131336615-131358178 GCF_000442705.2 Elaeis guineensis
TAAAATTTTAATTAATACATAAGATTGATCTGTTGCATGCCTAGACTAGTTGTAGAATTATTCTAGTAACTGTCTAGAATAGATTTTATATTGAATAGTTCAATTTAAATCTTATTTTTTAGATATTATATGTGATGTATCAGATCTGAAAGCATGCTAATTAGATCAGATTTTAATACATGAGATGTATGCAAAGCATGTATAAGTTAGATCTGAAATTATATATGTGATATGTAACTTAGATCTAACTAGTTTTGTAGTTAAATTAATATTGATTAAGGTGTTCCTCATGGCCGTCCGGTCATAAGAACAAAGTAGGGTTTAAGACTCTCCTCCATTCAATGGGTGTTCTTATGGCGTGTAGGGGTGCTGCCGTTCATCCTTAATCAGAAATCAAAATTTACTTTTCTGCAAAATCCTAGATCCTGAAACCTAGATTTATTTACATATTTTTTTATGAACCAAGACTTAATTAATGAATTAAGCTTATGAAATTAAATTAGGTCTAAAATTGAGAATTTCAGATCTAAGTCATTTTCATAAAATTGGGTTCGGGCTTGGGTAGCTCAATTAGGTCTAGCGGTTGATCAAACGAATCAAAAGTTGGTTAGGTGGGATCATGAAAGCTAATAATTGACCAGCCTAATAGGATTAAGTCTAGGTCAAGGTCGAATCACATTTAGATGTGACTCGATCAAGTTAAGACCTAATTTGGCTCAGTGGTTAGAGCCTGGATTGTAGACTAACCCAATTGGTTCTGGTTCGATAATTTGGTGTCTAAGGTAAGTTGGGCAGATGCGACGACTGATTTTTAATTGGGAGCTACTCGACTCGAATGCGTTCTTGTCAAGTTAATGGCATATCCCTTCCATCGGTCTCACTTACCTGGCCATATGTGTCGACCAGTTCTGATTTGAGGTAGCTAACAATTCGAGCTAACCCATGTCACTAGGTTAGTCATAATTATTATGACTATGTCAAGTCAAGTTTAATGAGACCTAAATCAAATCTTCCTAAGAAAATATTAAGTCTAAGGTCTTCCACCATTGTGGATGTGCGGGCCTTCTCGGGTTGATTGTTCTCGACTAGTTACAGTGGCTCAGTTGCATCAGAAAGATGCAACTATGTCCATTAGGCATTGGATGCTACGGATTAGAGAATGGGTGTGCTCAATATTTCAGATACGGTGAGGGATCCAATCAGGAATCTAATTCATGCAAATGGTGGGTCTGACTTAACTAAGATTGGAGCAATATTCCGGCATGGTGAGCTTCATGAATTAGAGATCAAGTTTGGGTCACCATAATTAGAGAATCATTAGACAAGAGTTGTCCACTCATCGGTTGACCCATCACCAATAACTGTTAGGTGAGGTGGTGAGCTAGTCGGTGAGACCGCACCACCCACTAGAAATCACTAATCACGGAGATTTTCATATTTCTACCTAGGGAGTGTAGGATCTGAAAAAATAGTGAGAGCCTAATTTGTTTAAAAATGAAATCCTTAAATAAATTGGTTAAGTCTGATTACAAAATCTAACTAGAAACTTTTGACTCTCTACAGGAAACATGTTGCGTCCAACCTCCTGACCAAAATACTAGACACCCACAGATTGACTGGACTAATTTCAAAGACTGGTTGAGGAACTACAGATTATTCTGAATTTCGAGAAACTGACTCATGTCTTGGATCAGGATCCACCTGTCATACCAGCACGTCCGACTGCTGAACAGAGAGCATCTCTGAAAAAGTGGACGGATGACGATAACAAAGCCAGATACTACATGTTGGATGTCATGTCTGATGATTACAGCACCAGCATGAGAATATTATGACTACCCACCAAATATTGGCTCACCTACAAGAGTTGTTTGGTGAACAAAGTCATGCAGCCAAGTATCAAATCTGTCAAAGACTTTTTAAGACTAAAATATGTGATGGGTAGTCAGTCCAAGATCATTGTTTGTCAGTGATCAAGGATCTTGAGGAGCTTGAGAAGCTCAGTGTCATCTTAGACAGAGATTTTAGATTGATGTGATCCTTCAATCCTTGTCTGATGCATATGGTCAGTTCATCATGAACTTCATATGCATAAGATGCAGTGTACCTTGGCTAAGTTAATGAACATGTTGGTTACGGCTGAGCTTTCTTTGAAGGATTCAAAAGGCTCAGTTCTTACTGTGGAGCGGACTTCTTCCAAGAAAAAATCTTTTGGAAAGAAGAAAAAATCTGCGAAGAAGCAGAAGGTGGATGGGAAGAAGAAGAAGACAGAACGAAGAAGAAGGCTACTGAAAAGGAAAAATATTTTCACTGTAATTCAGACAGCCATTGGAAGTGGAACTTCCTCAGTATTGACCACCCTGAAGAACAAGAAGGATGGTCCTTCTAGAGGTATGCTCGTTATAGAATCTAATCTTACAGTTTCTCTACATCCAGTTGGGTACTTGACTCTGATTCTAGTGCTCATTTGTGCACTTCTATGCAGGATCTTGAGGAGAGCAGGAGACTGAGGGATGGGATATATCCTACATCGGGAACGGAGCAAGAGTTGCTGCTGTGGTCATGGGAACCTACCTCTGCGATTACCATTAGGATTAGATTTAGTTCTTAGAGATTGTTATTATGTGCCTGCAGCAAGCAGGAATTTGATTTCTGTTTCATGTTTAACACAAGAAGGCTATGTGATTAGCTTTCATAAGAACCATTATAATATATTTTATGAAAATAATAAAGTTGCAAATGATTTTCTTATTAATGGTCTCTATCACTACATATTGATGTATCTGTATTTCATATCGAGTAAAATGTGAATGCCATGGGAATTAAAAGGCTTAGAGATAGTCTAAATGATAGGTATCTGTGCACCTAAGGCTCGGTCATATAGCGGAAGACAGGGTTAACAAATTGGAAAAATTCAGGCTATTGAGTCCGTTGACTTTCGAGTCATATCCAGTTTGTGAATCATACGTTCAAGGCAAAATGACAAGCTCCCTTTTACAGGATATGGGAAAAGGCCACAGACCTATTTGCCTAGTACATACAGATGTGTGCGGCCCATTTGATGTGTCGGCTAGAAGCAACTATGTCTACTTCATTACCTTCACCGATGATATGTCTAGGTAGGGTATGTGTTTCTAATGAAACACAAGTCTGAAGCCTTTGAAAAGTTCAAAGAATTCAGACATGAGGTAGAAAAACAAACAGAAAAATCATTAAGATTCTTCGATCAGATCGAAGAGGTGAATACCTTAGTCAGGAGTTTCTAGACTATCTTAAGGATAATGGCATAGTCTCTCAATGGACTTCACCTAGAACGCCACAACTCAACGAGATTTCAGAACAGAGGAACCGGACCCTATTAGATATTGTCCATTCCATGATGAGCTTCACGGACCTCCTTGAGTTTTTTTGGGATATTGTCTCATGACAGCAATATATGTATTGAATAGGGTTCCTCTAAAACTGTTTCTACCACATCGTATGAGATATAGCATGGTAAGAAGCCAAGTCTGAGTCATCTCAGAATTTGGGATTGTCCGGCTCATGTCAAGAGACAGCAGGCGACAAGTTAGAGTTCAGATCTTTTAGAGCTCGGTTCATAGGATATCCTAAAGAGTCATTAGGATACTATTTCTATATTTGGAAGATCAAATATGATTGTGAATCGATATGCTATTTTTCTTGAAAAATAGTTTATTCAAGATGGTGGTATCGGAAGAATAATTAAGCTCAAGGAGAATGTCTCCCAAGAGCAATGAGCTAAAGAACCTGAGGAACTCAATCAATTAGAACCAGTCCTAACACAACCTCTTCCACCTCATAGATCGATAAAATTTTTCTCCTCCTAAAAGGTACTTAGATACTATAGTAGAGGAAGTAGATGAAATTTCCTCATGGGAAATGGGGCTCATGGTGATGACCCCAAGACCTATGATGAGGCAATATCAAATATCGACTCTGAGAAATGGTTAGAGCAATGAGATCAGAAATTGACTCGATGCCTCAAACCAAGTCTGGACCTTGGTAGATCCACCTTAAGGTATTGTACCTATTAGGTGTAAATGATCTTCAAGAGAAAGATAGGTACAGATGGGAATTGGAGACATTCAAGGCTAGACTCGTAGCGAAAGGTTATAGTCAGGCGAAGGCATTGACTATCAGGATACCTTTTCGCCTGTAGCCATGCTAAAATCATCCGCACATTGCTTGCTGTTGCAGCTTATTTTGATTATGAAATATGACAGATGGACGTGAAAACAACATTCTTAAATGGATATCTTGAGAAGATATCTATACGGAACAGCCGTTTGGTTTCACATCCAGTGATGATGATCATAAGATCTGCAAGCTGCAAAGATCCATTTATGGACTTAAGTAAGCATCTCGGAGCTGGAATACTGTTTCAATGATGTGATCAAAATGTTTGGTTTCATCAAGAACGAGGAGGAACCATGTGTGTTCAAGAAGGTTAATGAGAGCGCAGTTGTCTTCTCATACTGTACGTAGATGACATCCTTCTGATTGAGAATGATATTTTCATGTTGACCTCAGTCAAAATATGGTTGTCTAAGGAGTTCTCTATGAAAGATCTAGAAGAGACATCCTTTATACAGGGTATTAAGATCTATAGAGATAGATCAAATAGGATGCTGGATTTCACAGAAGATGTACATAGAGGAGGTGCTAAAAAGGTTTAGCATGAAAAACTCCAAAAGAAGTTTAGTACCTTTTAGACATGGCATTCATCTCTCCAAAAAGATGTGCCCTAGCACACTTGAGGAGATTGAACGCATGAACAAGATCCCTTATGCTTCCGTAATAGGGAGCCTCATGTATGCCATGCTATGTATACGACCTGATATAGCCCATGCTGTGAGTGTCACAAGTAGATATCAGTCGAATCCAGACGAAGAGTACTGGACTTCTGTGAAATGTATCCTTAAGTACTTGAGAAGGACTAAGGATATGTTTCTAGTCTTTGGAAATGGAGAACTCCAGATTCAGAAATTTATAGACTCAGACTTTATGTCTGATATAGATGATCGAAAGTCGACATCTGGAAGTCTGTTTATTTGCAATGGTGGTAAGTTAGCTAGAAGAGTTTCAAGCAGACGGTGATTGCTGACTCCACCATGGAGGCAGAGTATATTGCTGCATTAGAAGATGCGAAGGAGGTATTCTGGTATAAAAAATTTGCCACAGAGCTTGGAGTGATGTCATGGAATGCCATTCCTCTTTACTGTGATAATAATGGCACCATAGCCCTAGCTAAGGAGCCAAGGTCTCACCAGAAGTTCAAGCATATCGAGCGGTGATTTCATTTGATCTGTAATTTATCTGAAAAAGATTATATCGAGGTTAAGAGAGTCAACTCCACAGATAATGTGGCAGACCCACTGACAAAGCCATTAGGCCAGCAGAAGATCGAAGCCCACCTTGAGAAGATGGGACTTAGATATGTAACCAATTGGCATTAGGTCAAGTGGGAGTTTGTTAGATGTGTGCCTAGATACCGATTGGCTGACACATTCCTGTACAAATGTAAGGGCAAATTTATAATTTTGACTATAAATGAATAAAAGGTTATTCTACTATCATATTTGTACATTATGTCTGTGATACATCCTTTGAGTTAGTAGGAATGTTAATTCATATTTTCAAGAGTTGAAAATTTAAGGCATGAATTTACATAACCAACTCATAAACAGCTCCTGACCATAGGATCATCATGAGGATGGTGATCGATCCAGAAGATTGGTGTACGATCACTTTCTTAAGGTAGATGTATCTTGAGTCTACGGTGTAAAGACACCAGAGTGAGAGTATAGGTATTCGTTGAGAATGAGAGTACTGAGCATGACCACCTCGAGTAGTTATAAAAAAATCTACCTTCTCATCGATGACTAGCTCGATGCTGCAGCTGTGTGTCTAGTTCTTTGATCTGAGGTACATCGACAGTTCACCTTGAGTGTGTTATAGTTTGACTACACCATAACTCGATCTCCTAGCCATTCAGAATCCTGAGGTGTATGTTGGCTGTAGCATATTCATTGTAGGAACCAGATCGCACTAAGAAGGGATCTATCAACCTCAGTAGATGAGAGGAGTAGTCCTATGATGATCGAAAGATCGAGTCATTAAGCCCATGGCCATGACAGAGTGAAATAATGAAAAGAGTTTTCCATTGGGGTTTCACATCGGACTCGGATCAATCGATTGATTCATATGACTGATGTTGGGTTTGACGAGTTCACCTTAACCCTAATTCAGTCGAGACTCATGATAGAGGAACTTAATCATACAGGTAGCTGCATCGAGAGGTTCATCTTTATCTCTGATGGGTTGCCACCATATACTGCTAAGTGTCACTAGTGAATTTTGGGAGCAATTAGAAGGATCTTGATGATCAATCATTCTAATTGTCTGAATCAGAAGAGTTCTGGTCCATCGAAAGGAGTTTCGATGATGTCGATGATGAGATCACGATATATCTCATTACCATACAAAATGAACCTAACTGAGTCACACCAATAAGAGTTAGGATCTGGATGTCATCAATTGAGCTAGCCCAGTTGATTGATTTGGATTAGATCCAATTAGGTTCAAAGAAATCGTGCTAGCACACGATTGAGCCTAACTTTCTCCTCATATAATCTTTTCTATCTCGACTGAGCCAAATGTGATTTGACTCACCCAGAGAACCTTGAGAAAGTTTCTCACAGTCTGACTGGAGTCAGTCCAGCTCAGAAAAGACTTGTCTTAATTCATGAGATGAATTTAAGACAACACCTGCTAATTTCTGTCACCTGTCATTTTCATTTTAAGACATTGGTCAAATGTTGACCCATGGATCATGGATTGAAGGCCACTTGGAAAGAGGTCATTGGAGAGTTTTAGTAGAGTGTCCACCTACTAAATTAGCCCTCAATGTAGGTGCCATAATCAGATATGGCGTGTGCCCCAAGTGGATAAGGATAGAGTCCCATGAGATGAGGACTCTGATCCCTTGACCAACTTGGACTGTGGGGCGCAAATCTCACTGTGCTTATCCAGTGTTGGTGCCAACAGTAGGAGGGATTATGGGGATTCTTATTTGATATGATCAGATGATATCACTCCATCAATCAAAATTTTTTTAGAATTAATTAGAATTTTCTGATTGATCGAATGATGTGGCACTGCATGACGCAGTAGGGTCTATTTAAACCCTATCTGTGCCTAGGGTTTAGAGACTCTACTCTATAACCAGCAAAAGCCTGAATCTTCTCTACTTCTTCATACCCCCTCTGCTCCTCTCCCTCCCCTCTTCACGTCCAAGAGGTTGGGCATCCATCTGGTGCTTGTTCAAGGCGTGGTGGCTTCCTGATTAGAAGGCTGCAGAGATTTGTCGAGAAGTTGCTGCTCCAGCTTTAGAAGATCTTTTGAAGATCTTCCAGATCATATCCAAATTTAATTTTTGGAGTAAAGATTCATGAGGAGAAGATGATCTAGATCCTACTCAAGTGGATATCGATAGAGGCCAGGTGACTGCGTGGCTATTTTAGAACCTCGGGCAATATTGCGATCATCTACAGGATAATCTAGTTACTCTAGAGGTATTTCTCTATTCTTCATGATTTTAGATTTAATTTTAGATTTAATATCAGATAATAAGAATTAGATCTAATAGATCTTAGATCTAAAATATTATAGGATAATTTTTTTTTGAAATATTCCGCCCCAGATCTCATTAGATCTGGAAGATCCTACAAGAAAAAGTCGATTTTTCCTTCACCATAGAACCTTACAATTTCATCAATATATAATTCAGACTTTTCAAAGAAAAACTTACTTAGATAGGTAAGAAATATACTATCTTTGTCAGTCGGTCCACAATCACTTAAATGACATCATTTTCTTTAGAAGTCCTTGGTAACCTAAGAATAAAATCCATAGCAATATTTTTCCACTTATAGATTAGAATAGATAGAGGTTAGAATGGTTCCTCCAGCTTCTAGAGTTTAGCCTTTTCTTGCTAACAAGTCAAATACTCAGCGATTTCCCCTTTCATGCATGCCACTCTATCAAAAATTTTCTTTTAATTCTTTTTAGTAATTCTGGGATATATGGTCTAGGTAGTGTTGTGAGGCTCCAACAATTTTTTTTTTATTTCTATATTCTTTGAGATACACAATCTATTGCAAATCTTATAGATTCTTCTTCATAAATTCTAAATTGAGATGCCATTCTAGATTATATGCTTTATTTGATCTTTTATAGATATAGATTGTCTCCCTAGGATGCTTTGATCCTCTCAATCAAGATAGGTTATACCTTTAGAATATCAAGAAAGACTCTAAATTATATAGTCGTGCTTTGATTTATGAACTTTCAAGAATTTTGAGATTATGCCTCTATAAAGTGATCAAAGTTGTTATACCATTCAAGAATTTTCTATTAAAAGTATTTGATATTGCTTTTGCTTTTTCTAGATGGTAATTAATTATCAAGTTATAGTCCTTGATTAGCTCTATCCACCTCTATCTTAAATCTAGCTCTATCTATATAATAATGTACTTGAGGCTCTTGTGGTCAATTTGCACCATATCTTGACATCCAAGAATTGACGTAGTAATCCAAAAAGCAATCCAGATTACCTCCAAAAGGCATACCAAACCACCTCTTCCTAAAGCAATCCAGATTACCTCTTGAAAGATAATCTGGATTACCATCCAAAAAACATACCAAACATAGTAATCCGATGGGCCCACTTTAAATTACTAGCAATCTGGAGAGACTAACATCCCTTGACTCAATATTTCTAGTTCTTATGGGTACAATTCGCATAGGGGATGACCGAACAAAAGGGGAAGATGAATAAGACATACTTACAAAGAAAGAAAGTGCTCTCTAAACTCCAATCTAAAGCAAAAAGCTCAAGAATCTGACCTCAAGCACTCACAGAAGGTGAAGGCAACAATGAATAAGAAGAAATCCACCACTCCTCATTTTTATAACATAATGAATGGTTCACATGTTGCCAATGTACATTTTTGATGATAGCCTCTACTCACCTAAGGCTTGGCTTGGATCGTGGCCTCTCAGTTCCCATATATAAGGTGCCACATAGTCCATATGCTAGTGCATGAAGTGGTGATATTAAAATACCAAATAATAGGCTGTGGATTCAAAGCAATTCATCATGATGGCATTAATGCAAGATTTCAAGCATCGCATGTTTCAATGGCAAATGTGAAACTACAAATTAGGTATTAAGTGTTCGGATTAGACATCACAATAGGATAAATCATCGACCACCAACTTGAGCAAGCTATTTCCTTAAGCCAAGCCATTGATCCCAGCTCAATCAAGGGGGTAGGTGATGTGGCATCAAATAAGTATTGTGATATGGTACAACTATATTTGTCCAGCTCATAACTAACATGGCAACCTTGATGAATCATTGAAATGATTAGATCTAATCAACTCTAGCCAACGAGATGGTCAAGTCAAGCAGATCATAAGCAACCAACTTCTAAGCTTAAGTTAACTAGCTAACAACTTTTTAATGAATGGAAGGAGTGGCAACAAGTTTTTTAGAACTAAAGATAGTAATGGCGTTAATAATATCCAATTACCACCAAGTAGTGTTTTTTTTTTGACAAAATTAATTACATTTAAAGATACCAACTCAGATGTTTCCTAAAATATATCGTAGGAAATTCTTGGGTTCCGATTAGCCACCCCATGTGTAATCATCAATGAATCTCCTTTTATATTAAAAAGAGGGGATTGCACCCATTAGTGGAATCAAATCAATAAGTTCTAAACTAATGGAATCAAATTAGAAAGCTATATAAATTACTTGGAGTGATCAGCATAAATGAAAACCTGCAATGAAGCATTGAGAACAAAGTAAATGTTATTCCAAAAAGCAAGCCAATATTGAGAATTATAAGAGAAAACTCAATTTGTATACATCCAATATGTAATGCTTTACCCATAGCTTCTTTATATTCTCTGCAACCTAAGACAACAAATTCTTTGTTCTTGGTTTCAAACACAATGTCACCTATCAACTTTTCTTGTGCCCAACTTCCCTAAAGAGAAATTATTATTAGAACTGGTGCCTTGACAAAGTGCAAATCCTGCACATTAGAGTGTGAACTAAATTTTTATTACTCATCTATCTCACCCATGAAAAATATTAAACATCACTCCTTTGGAGCTACTGATATGGTGGTCAGGTCACTTAGCCTTCATGTATTACATCAATTCCTTGCTACCATATAGTAAATAATTATCAAACAACAAATAAATTGAAGATTAAAGATACCATAAGAGATCCTCCACTACCCCCCCCCTCCACACCAATAGCGATCACCCCTGATTGGAGCTAACACCACTTCGCTTGGAAGCTAGAACAACCATTTACTCATCTCCAGCTACCCTTCTCAGCTTACCCACCTTCTACCTCCCCGAGGCTCCATTCACACTATTCTCATTCTCGGTACTCACATGTCCTCTCTTGGAACCTTTCTTTCCATAGAAATATCAACCCACTCTATGTAAACATGATCACAATCCCAACTTCCACCAACATGCCATTTTGAGCAAGGTTTATACCTCTTCTTCCTAGGCAAAGAATATTCTCATCTCTAACTGCCTCCTGAAATCTTCTTGCCCTACTGCTGATCGGGGATAGACCAAAGTCATCTCTAGACGAAGGCAAGGGCCATCATACCAATCCACCCTTCATCCTACAGTAGGATGGATTAGCCATATGCATTCGACTTCGAGAAGATATAGTCATTTCACTTTTGGCTTATTAGGCCCTTATCCAAGGCCTTGATTTTTTCTCTGTACCATACTGAAGTCTATATCTCAAAAATTCACAAAGTCTATGTAAAAAAACTAATAAACAACAAACTAAATCATACTTCAAAGTAGTCAAAACCTCTGTATTGAGAGGGCCTTTCTCTTCATATGTCATCTTGTACTTCTCTCAATGATTTTTACACCTTTCTTTATGCCAAAAGACCTCCATACCTTCAACTAATGCACAAACCATGCACTACCTACTGCTATCACCTATCCACTCCTCTTGGAACCCCTCTTTCAAGATCAAACCCTTTAAATTAGGCCATTGCTTCTATTGTAAAGATAGAGCATCTAAAAGCTAATTGTTGAAATCTCTCCCAATGTTTTCTTTTTTTTCACCTTGGTGATACTTTAAAAATCTGCGAGCTCCTTTGCAAAACTAGTAGAACTCCATAACCTACAATCTACAAACCCAAACAGGGCCCTCATCCCACTTCAAAAAATACCATGCAAAACTCAAGCCATGTAAATCTCCTCCCATCTTCTCCTCTCTAAATCCTAATTGTGTCTAGCCATCTTCTTCAAAAGCCTTTTTATCCTACAGCAGTGAGATGGAAGGAATGATAGAGTATCTGGACCTCATTGCCTTTGTTCAAACTTTTGATTATTCCATCAAAGCCTATGACATTGCCATGACTCTTGCCCATAAGGCAAGAAAGGTTGGGTCCTAGACAACCCATTAACTCTCTCAAGGAGAGTTCTTTGTGGTATGCCTGACAATGAAACTGTTCATTCTCTCATGGTGGAAGGCCATATCCATGGTGATGGAAACCAATTATTAATGAACCATTCAAATAAATTTAGAGGTGGTGTTCAGCATAAATTGAAGCTTAAAATCTATGCACCATTGTCAAAGTAGCATTGCTTTATTGGATGGCTGAAGCCATCAACTCCATCCTTGCTAGATTTATGGTACCACATAGAGCAAGTAGACCTAGTTTGCTCTAGGAGGATCTAACCAATTTCAACATCATATTATGTTGTAAAGATTTCAATAGTATCCTGGAGACTGTTGAAGTAACTAAGGGATAATTTTACTTACATAATTTCTATTATTATTAATTTTGATGTAAAGCAATTCTGAAGCTCTGGAGACTCCTCTTCAGCGAGTAAGGAAGATCCTAACAATGAGGGCATTGATGAGTGAGAATTGTAGAACGAGCCGACTGGCCAATCTTTAAAAAATAATTCATGGCACCATCATCTCTCCTATTCTAATAGAAGTCAGTCCACTATCTAATGAAACCTTAGCAAAGATGGTCATAGGGTGTCTAACTCTCGGATTGTCTTAAATCAGAACTCTCTTGATTCGACACAACCAAATGCTCTCTCTTTTGAACTGAAGTTATGCTTTTTCAACTGGTTGAGCCCAACCAGCTTTTAAATAATACTTCAATAGTCTTTGAATTTATTCTAGTTCACCTTAGAAAGCCTATAAGCCCTTTTGCTAGTCTCAATTTCAAATTCAAAATCTCTGCATTAGGAGATTATTGTAGAGTTTTCTGTTGATGGACTAGAAGAGATAGTATCAAGTCCCCACCCCCTCAATCTATTCCATCCCTATCAATAGCATCTTTTCAATCCTCCAAGTAAGTCTATTTGTATTCATCCCAAACCTTCCAATGTATTTACATATCCATATTGAAAAATATGTCCTAAAATTAATAGTCTATTTATAGACGATTGTGCTCTTTAAAATTTATATATGAATTATTAATGAATAAAATATATTTTTGGCAAGTTCATCATAAATATGCATCTTCTTTTGAACTTTTGTATTATGATAAAGTCCTTAGAACTATAATATAATCGATAAAGAAAGATTTATCGAATAATTTTTAAAAATGTTCGTGATTAAATGATACATTATTAATAAGAACAATAACGTTTATCGAGTATAGGTCATTGTATGCCATATAAATTGATTATCCTCCTAATCAAGGAGTGTGGAGACACTGATATAGCATATAGGTGAGATATAGGAGTACATCATCATCGAACAGTGACTCACCTACAGAGCACACTACTATCAAGGATATCTCGTAAATGATATGGGCATAAGTGTCTCTCCGATATGAGATTACCACAATGACTTAAAAGCAACTCATTGTACTTTGATGTCAGACTATCTATATTTTTAATATAGTGACGGAAGGCTACAGGGTACAGTCAAGTACTTATGAAGTTAGTGTATGAGTGAAGATGAGATTGACTCCTCTAGATTACAGGAGTTAATGTATCACTATATCTCAATCCAATACAATCTTGATCAGGACAATCTTTGTGATCTGTCATAGAATTTGAAAAAGATTAAAATATAATATGGATGACTCATCCAGGATTGACAGTTTAATCCTAAGTCATCTTGAGCATTAGGATCAAAGGGTTGAATTATGCGATAACTATATGCCTAGATTTTTGAATGTTACTTTACAATTATTCGACCTATCTGAACATCGGATATCATTGTTAGATGATCACTTTGACTAGTACAGAAAAAGTTCCTATACTACTGACTTAGCGCTCGAACCTATGGAGTTACACATAAAGTCAAACAATGTAGGAAAGAATTGATAGAATATTTATATGTTCAATTTAGAAGTATGAGACTTGATTAAATATATAGATTAACTTAATTAAAAATTAAGTTATATGTCATATGAAATTAAATACTAACTATATTCAGCAAGCATTGTATATGAGGTGTAGGTTTAATTCTAGAGATAAATTTGATCAAATCTATGATTTAAAAAATTATGAGATACTGAATTCGAGTCTTAGTTATTTTAGATCAGATTTAATTTAATTAGATTTAATTTTATTAAAATTAAATTAGATTAATTATTCAAGTTAGACTTGAATTTAAATCCTAATTAGATTAGGATTAGCAGTTTTTTTGAATTTGATTTGAATCGGATTCGAATTGAACCCAAAATTTGAATCAAATCAGATTTGATGTACTAATCCATGTTTCTCTGATATTCTCTCATCTATTTGACCAACCAAGAGGGAGGAGAGGGTGCTGAAAATTGGCTCCTCCCCTTGGGCATGCGGCATAGGGAGAGAGGCGCAAGTTGGCGCCTCTCCTGCTTCCCTTAAGAATCTTCATGGTTTAGAAAGATTGGATTTGATTCAAACTTGGACAGTCCTATTCTTAACTCATGAAGGTATTTAATTTAATTTAAAACCTCTTATTTATTTAAGGAGAGATTTGGAGAAGAAAAAAAAATCTAGCAATTGATCAAGGAGTGCTCCCCTGGGGCGTCCCTCTCCTTGGGCATCATCTTCTCTTGGGCATCCTCTCTCTCCCTTGGTGTGGCGGCATGTGGACTCCTCCAAATTTTGAGATCAAATATCAAGGCTCTCCACTCCTTCCCTCCTGAAGAATTCTTCATCCCTCTCTCCTATATTGGTTAGCATGCGAGCGAAGTAGAGGGTCTGAACATCTAGATCTCATGAAGCAACTCGATTCAGAAAATCTTTCAATTTTAATCTTCTTTTCACTGTGTATCAAGGTATGTTTTTATAAATATTATAAAAAAATTTAATTCTAGTCTATTCAATTTTTACTCCTAGCCATGCGATATGGATCGCATGTTTCCTTCAACTGGTATCAGAGCTAGGTTCTATGTCATGATTGTATAGTTAGTTTTTTGATTTTTTTTTAATTTTTTTATCTAATTTTAAACCAAAATTTTTAATATGATTAAACTCTATTTTGATATGATATCTCCTATATTTTTCTGATCTAGTTTTGACCAGATTATCAGATCAAAATCGATCCCTAAAAATAGCCTCTTAAAAATCTATTTTTAGCAGAATTTTTTATGTAGATTTTTGTCATGTTTTACAACCTGATTATACATGGATTTAAATCTATTTTTAATAAATTTTTATGGATATATTTTAATTATAAAATTGATGTTTGAATCAGGTATAGATCTGAATCTATTTGACAGAGTTTCAGATCTGATTTGAGCAATATATCTACATATGTTTGATCATATCTCAAACCAAATTTTTTTCTATGCAATTATACATACTTTTTGAATAGATTTTTTAGTCTTTCTAGATTTGAAATTAATGATTCATGTGATGATATGATTAAGGTTTAGATCTAAACATTTAATGTTATAGTATTATGATCTAATTAGATTAGATAAGAATCTATAATTATTTTATTCTACACATATTTTGCATATGAGATATGTAGTGTAAATTTTTTCTTCGTAATGAAGTATTCAGATTGAGTTGATCACCATGGCCATCCGATCATAAAAGTAAGCAGGGATTAAAGTTCTTCTCTTGCCCAATTGACGGATTCTCTTATGATATGTAGGGGTGCCGATATGATCATATGTTATGAAGAAGAATAGCAAAAGAAATTAATGACATATGATGTAAGATTTTGCATGAAAACTTTTATAAAATAGTTTTACAAATTAAAATAATTTTAATACAAAATATTATACACTTAATTAAAAATTAAGATATGAAAATCAAAAGATCTAGATTTGAGAATTGAAGATCTTAAGTCACCTCATAAACCAAGGGGCTATGGGTTAGCTTGAATCAGATTTTCTAACCATATTAGACCAAGGGTTAGAAACAAATATAGACTAAATAGAAAAATAGATTAAATCTAATCAAGAGTTGAATTAGATTAAGTCAAGATTTTTTTAGATCAACTTTAATAGTTGTAGCTTGATCAACTCCATATTTTGACCATACCAAATGGACTTGATTGTGGCTCAGTGGTCAAGCCTGAGTCTTTTGACTGACCAAATCGAAACTAATCGATCAATTGATGTCTAAGATAAGTTCAATAGCACGATCGATGGTTTTTAATTGAGAACATGCTTACCTAACTTATATGGTATCTAAGGCAAGCATTGGCTATCCTCCCATCGATCTCACTTATGTGACCAATTTGGTAGATTATATTTTGATTGGATCACTGATTGATTCGAATTGACCTATGTCATTAAGATTAATTAGTGTGACTGATTTAGGTATTCTTGAACTAGCTTGTTTCTAGTCCTCTTTGATGACTTGGTAAAGTCAGTGGAAGGATTATCAAAATGCTGGTTAACCTTTTCTTTTCATTCTAAACTAATTAATTAAATCTTCTAAATTATTAGATTCTTAAAATAAAAATATTATGATGATAATAGATTCATAGCCTCCCATTAATGTGGATAACAATGGGTCCAATAGTCTCGATAATCATTGGAGGCACCAGACATCTGGTGTTTATCTGGCTATTGGAATTATCATTCATAATATGATGATTCAATTATGACTTTCTGATGGATGGCCAGATTGGTCGAGTCACACTTAGGCCTAATCATTTATCATTTAGATGCACTGAGTATGCTCATATTAATGGTTGGACCTAATCAAAATTTTTAGTGAAGATATCACATGCCTGCTGAAGAGAGATCTGAGGTAAAATAATTACTAAAAATTATTTTAAAAAATAATTGATTAAGAACTTACCCATAGATATACATGAATTATCCGAGCCACACTCGGACTTGTGTGCAGTCTGTGTGGATTCTAATACCCACTAAGGAATCAGATTCTTTGAATTGAAGGTAAAGGTGATCAATTCATATAAAATAATGAAAGAATCTTTAGATTAAAGTTCAAATCTTTAAAATTAAATAATTCATATACTAATAGGTCTGATATTTTTTTTTCAAAAATGACTAACACTTTATCGCTCCACTTGCTGTTGGACAGCGACAAGCTCATGGGATCCAACTTCGATAGCTGGTGTCATAAGTTGAAAATTGTTCTAAAGCATGAAAGGATCCTCTATGTGATAATGGATCTTATACCTAAGGAGCCAACCCTGAAAACTCATGGTGCGGTCAGAGATGTTAGATTTGTGCCCTAAAAGTCAATTGTTGGCTGATATATTATGTAATTTCAGGACTTAAAACTTGTACTTGTAATTTTCATTATCAATAAAGGGTTTTTTCATTCCAATCATGTTTATGTGTCTATGATTTATTTTAAAAATTAATAAAAATAATTTTATATATTCTTAAAGTATTAAGAATTTGAGATATACATTAATTAGTGGTTAATTTTTAAATGCACCCAATCAAAGGATCATCATAGAGGACAATGATCAATCCATTTGAGATCAGTGTACAGTTCATCTCCCTTGTGGTCATATGAGTCTCGAATTTATAGTGTAGGGACATTGAAGTGAGGGTGCGGATGGTTGTTAAAAAATAACTTACACTGAGCATGACTAACATAAGAAATCATATGGATGTCACTCACTCGTCAGTGATCTTTTCGATGCTGTAGTGGTATGAGTGGTTCTTTGACCTACGGTATCATTGGCTATTCGCAGTGAGACTACTAAGTTTGACTGTACGTTCTCTTGATCCCTAGCCATTCGGATCCTTGCTGTGTATGTTGGCTTCAATAGGTTCAGATTCATCGTTTGAAGTAGGATACACCTAGAAAGAATCTATCGATCTTAGTAGAAAAGGAGAAGTTCTATGCGATTTGTGAGACTGATGATGCGTAGTCATTGATAGCACCAAAAATAACTCTACTCACTATGTAGGTAGGATGAGTCGAGATCGTATCCTCAGGGACCTTGGGCTAAGTTGAGATTGCAAGGTAAAAGAAAGTAGCGTTGTTTTTGATTTAGAAAATAAATTATCATAAAATTGAGGTAATTAAAAAAATAAAGAGCTCGGGAGTTTTTAAATTAATTTGCACTAGCAGAGTTGTATCTCTTTTTTAACTAAATAGATGTGATTAATCTTAGAAAAAATACCTGTCTTTCCTCGGTACGCTCCGTACCCGTAGATCACGGTGCGTCTCCGAAAAGTACCAGGTAACCAACTCTTCTTTCCTCGGCACGCCCCGTATCCGTAGATCACGACGTATCTCCGAAAAGTAAAAGTTGTTCTTAATATTAATCTAACAAGAAAGCATAAATAAAAGCATATGATAGGGAGCAAATAAAGAACTCATGATAATTTAAATAAAAACATAATCTTTATTGCATATAAAGAAATACAGGAAAGTTTAGAACAATAAACCATCTCTGTGTCGTTACAAAATTTCTTCTCCACTCTCGAGACTGCTAGCCTAGCTGCTCATGAAGTAGTCCCTTTCTATTCCTCTATGCAAGGCTCTAGAAGAATTTCTGGGCTCCCCCTCCAATGAGAGTACAAAAGTCTTTTTATAGGTGTTAGGAGGGAGGAGTTTTACATGATTTTTTGATGTGGGACTAAAAAAAAATACAAATCTTTCAACATATTTTTAAATATTATTTTTTTCCTTATTTTGAACTTGTCTGCAGTGCGCCCACACCCGCGTCAGCGCCCGTCCCGCGTCCACGCCGCGTCCCCGCATGTCCACACTGCGTCTCGCATCCGCACCCACGTTCACGCGTGCTTCCCACGTTCACTTCTTCTTTTGAATTCACGCGCGCCAGATTTTTGTTTTGAATTCATGCGCTCACGTGAAACCATTTTTTTGTACATTTCAAAAAGAAACAAAAGTTCATTCATAATGACATCTATATCCTTTTTGGATTCTTTGCATAGTATCTTCATTTTTTATAATACCGGATGCGTCTTTCTTTTATTTTAATTTTATTTTAAGTCTAATTTTCTTCAAACTTGAGTCTTTTTGATCTATGAATCGGACTCTTTGTATCGACGATCACCTTTCCTGTAAAATATAGAAAGAAACATCAAATTCTTAATAAATAAGATAAATTAAATATAATTATTTAATTTAAAATACTTAAATTAAGTGTTTATCACATCCCCCAACTTGAATTTTGCTCGTCCTCGAGTAAAATAGATATATCAGCATTGTGTACCGACTTGATTTTGAATAAAAAGTAGGTTAGGCATCCCAAAAGGTAGATGTTACTTGGTCAGACCATTAAAGAGATATTTCATTGGATTATCAATTTGATCCATTTAGTGGCTGAGTATTAACTAAAGAAATTTCAGAGCTTTTCTTTCACCAACTCTCCACTTTACTCTTTAAATCCTCTAACTTAATGGAAAAGAGGTTTATTATCTTCTTGCAATTTAGTCCCCTTAATATATATATATTATTATTATTATTTTTTTTTTTTTTAACATTGCCTACCTTTTTACGTGAACCACAACGCTTACTTAGGCGAAATGGCCCGGTTACTCAGTAGGAGACCAATGTTGTTTTTCTCTTTTTTTTTTTTTTTTTTTTTTTTTAAGGAGAATTTTTGCATACCTCGATCTTTTCACCCAATTTTTCATGAAGCAGATTCTTTATTGAGATCAGTAAGAAGAAGGTTGTAGAATCACTCCTAAAATTTGATCTAGTTTAAACCCTACCATTCATTGGGTTTTCTTAATAATTTATTCCTCAGTATCTCTAAAATTATCTTGACCGTTAATCATTCATTTATTAGGATGCCTAATTGACTCTTAATCAAAATAAAATTTGAATACACAAAACTAATTATTTCTGACCATACTCAAGGATTTGATTAATTTCTCCCCCCCAACTTAATCTACATTGTCCTCAATGGAGTAAGAAAGCAAAGAAAATAAAAGGAGAGAGTGCACCTGGGATAATTTTGCTTCGAAAGTTGAAGATAGCTTCATTGATTAATGGGCTCTTGTTCTAAATTCCTGCAGCTATGATAAAGTAAAAAAAATATGAAATCGTTGGGTTGCCTCCCAACAAGCGCTAAGTTTTACGTCTTCAGCCAGACTGAATTGAGTATTATGGCAGTTTTGGATCCACTAAATCAACAGATTCAATTAATTCTCCATCACTAATTCCATCTATGTAAGGTTTCAATCACTGACCGTTCACTTTAAAAGTGTTCCCCTGTTTAGGATTTTTGAGTTCTATAGCTCCATGAGGAAATACCTGAGTTACAATGAAAGGTTCGTCCCAATGTGAGCAAAGTTTTCCAGGAAACAGACGCAACCTAGAATCGAAAAGCCAAACTTTTTGATTAGGCTCGAACATTTTTCGTGCAATAAATTTATCATGATATGCTTTAGTTCGAGCCTTATAAATTTTGACACTCTCATATGCTTCATTGCGTAGCTCTTCAAGTTCATTTAATTGGAGCCTCCTATTGGAACCTGCATTTTTCATATCAAAGTTAAATTGCCGTATGGCCCAAAATGCACGATGTTCCAATTCCACCAGCAAATGACAAGCTTTTCCGAATACAAGTCGATAGGGAGACATTCCTATGGGTGTTTTAAAAGCAGTACGGTAAGCCCATAATGCATCGTCTAAGCGAAGAGACCAATCCTTTCTATCGGGCCTAACCGTCTTTTCTAGGATATGTTTAATCTCCCTATTTGACACCTCTACCTGACCATTAGTTTGGGGGTGATATGGTGTGGCCACTTTGTGTGAAATATTATATTTTTTCATAAGTGCTTCAAAATGTTTATTCGTAAAATGAGTCCCCCCATCACTAATGATCACCTTGGGAAGCCAAATCGACTAATGATGTTTTGTTAGATAAAACTAATTACAATTTTATTATCATTAGTCCGTGTAGCTATTGCCTCCACCCATTTTGATACGTAATCAACTGCCACTAGAATATATTCAAATCCAAATGAGGCTGGAAAAGGTCCCATGAAATCAATCCCCCAAACATCAAAAATTTCTACTACTAAAATGGGGGTCAGCGGCATCATATCCTTCTTGGATAAATTTCCTGTTTGCTGACATCGCAGACAACTTCAGCCAAATTCATGTGCATCCTTGAAAAGTGTTGGCCAATAAAACCCACTCTGCAGTACTTTTGCTGTAGTTTTTCTTCCACTAAAATATCCCCCACATGCCGAAGAATGGCAAAAAATGAGAATGCTTTGGAATTCACTCTCGGGGACACAACGGCGAATAACTTGGTTAGGACAGTATTTAAATAGTTCAAGTTCTTCCCAGAAATAATGTTTAATTTGCGAGAAAAATCGATCCTTTTCTTGTTTTGTCCAGTGAGAAGGTACTTGTCCTGTTGACAAGTAATTGACAATATGGGCAAACCATGGAGGACGGCTAGAGGAGATTGCGAAAAGTTGTTCGTCAGGAAATTTTCTTTGACCTCATCTATGCCTATCGTGTGTTCAACTAAGATCCTGGAGATGTGATCAGCTACCACATTCTCAGAACCCTTCTTATCTCGGATTTCCAGATCAAATTCTTGTAAAAGAAGGATCCATCTGATCAAACGCGGTTTAGTATCTTTCTTCGAGAGGAGATGTTTCAAAGCCGCATGATCAGAGTAAACTAGAACCTTAGACCCTAACAGATATGAGCAAAATTTTTCAAGGGCAAACACTACTACTAGTAGCTCTTTTTCTGTTGTGGTGTAGTTTAATTGGGCATCGGAAAGAGTCTTGCTAGCATAATAGATCACATGTGGCTCCTTATTGATTTTTGGCCTAAGATGGCACCTATTGCAAAGTCAGAGGCATCACACATAATCTCAAATGGAATGGACCAGTCAGGGGGTTTTATTATGGTGCTGTTGTCAGGGCTGTTCGTAATGTGTTGAATGCTTTCAAACAGTCTTCATCAAGACAAAAGGTGTATCCTTGGCCAACAGATTGCACAAGGGTTTTGAAATCTTGCTAAAGTCTTTGATGAAGCGTCTATAAAATCCGGCATGACCTAAGAAGGATCGTATTTGTCGG
>NC_025993.2:131358278-131424892 GCF_000442705.2 Elaeis guineensis
TCATTAGGATACTATTTCTATATTTCGAAAGATCACAATATGATTGTGAATCGATATGCTATTTTTCTTGAAAAATATTTATTCAAGATGGTGGCATCGGAAGAATAATTAAGCTCAAGGAGAATGTCTCCCAAGAGCAACGAGCTAAAGAACCTGAGGAACCAATCAATTAGAACCAGTCCTAACACAACCTCTTCCACCTCATAGATCGACTAAATTTTTCATCCTCTAAAAGGTACTTAGATACTATACTAGAGGAAGTAGAGAAAATGTTCCTCACGGGAAATGGGCTCATGGTGATGACCCCAAGACCTATGATGAGGCGATATCAATATCGACTCTGAGAAATGGTTAGAGGCAATGAGATCAGAAATTGACTCGATGTTCTCAAACCAAGTCTGGACCTTGGTAGATCCACCTGAAGGTATTGTACCTATTAGGTGTAAATGATCTTCAAGAGAAAGATAGGTACAGATGGGAATGTGGAGACATTCAAGGCTAGGCTGTAGCGAAAGGTTATAGTCAGGCGAAGGCATTGACTATCAGGATACCTTTTCGCCGTAGCCATGCTAAAATCATCCGCACATTGCTTGCTGTTGCAGCTTATTTTGATTATGAAATATGACAGATGGACGTGAAAACAACGTTCTTAAATGATATCTTGAGGAAGATATCTATATGGAACAGCCGCTTGGTTTCACATCCAGTGATGATGATCACAAGATCTGAAGCTGCAAAGATCCATTTATGGACTTAAGCAAGCATCTCGGAGCTGGAATACTCGTTTCAATGATGTGATCAAAATATTTGGTTTCATCAAGAACGAGGAGGAACCATGTGTGTTCAAGAAGGTCAGTGAGAGCGCAGTTGTCTTTTCATACTGTACGTAGATGACATCCTTCTGATTGAGAATGATATTTTCATGTTGATCTCAGTCAAAATATGGTTGTCTAAGGAGTTCTCTATGAAAGATCTAGAAGAGACATCCTTTATACAGGGTATTAAGATCTATAGAGATAGATCAAATAGGATGCTGGGACTTTCACAGAAGATGTACATAGAGGAGGTGCTAAAAAGGTTTAGCATGAAAAACTCCAAAAGAGGTTTAGTACCTTTTAGACATGGCATTCATCTCTCCAAAAAGATGTGCCCTAGCACACTTGAGGAGATTGAAGCATGAACAAGATCCCTTATGCTTCCGTAATAGGGAGCCTCATGTATGCCATGCTATGTATATGACCTGATATAGCCCATGCTGTGAGTGTCACAAGTAGATATCAGTCGAATCCAGCGAAGAGCACTGGACTTCTTGAAATGTATCCTTAAGTACTTGAGAAGGACTAAGGATATGTTTCTAGTCTTTGGAATGGAGAACTCCAGGTTCAGAATTTACAGACTCAGACTTTATGTCTGATATAGATGATCGAAAGTCGATATCTGAAGTCTGTTCATTTGCAATGGTGGTGTAGTTAGCTGGAAGAGTTTCAAGCAGACGGTGATTGCTGATTCCACCATGGAGGCAGAGTATATTGCTGCATCAGAAGATGCGAAGGAGGTATTCTGGTATAAGAAGTTTGCCGCAGAGCTTGGAGTGATATCATAGAATGCCATTCCTCTTTACTGTGACAATAATGGCACCATAGCCCTAGCTAAGGAGCCAAGGTCTCACCAGAAGTCCAAGCATATCGAGCGGTGATTCCATCTGATCTGTAATTTACCTCGAAAAAGATTATGTCGAGGTTAAGAGAGTCAACTCCATAGATAATGTGGCAGACCCACTGACAAAGCCATTAGGCCAGCAGAAGATCGAAGCCCACCTTGAGAAGATGGGACTTAGATATGTAGCCAATTGGCATTAGGTCAAGTGGGAGTTTGTTAGATGTGTGCCTAGATGCCAATTGGCTGACACATTCCTGTACAAATGTAAGGACAAATTTATAATTTTGACTATAAATGAATAAAAAGATTATTCTACTATCACATTGTATACATTATGTCTGTGATATATCCTTTGAGTTAGTAGGAATGTTAATTCATATTTTCAAGAGTTGAAAATTTAAGGCATGAATTTACATAACCAACTCATAAACAGCTCCTGACCATAGGATCATCATGAGGATGGTGATCGATCCAGAAGGTTGGTGTATGATCGCTTTCTTAAGGTAGATGTGTCTTGAGTCTACGATGTAGAGACACTAGAATGAGAGTATAGGTATTCATTGAGAATGAGAGTACTGAGCGTGACCACCTCGAGCAGTTATAAAAAAATCTATCTTCTCGTCGATGACTAGCTCGATGCTGCAGCTGTGTGTCTAGTTCTTTGACCTGAGGTACATCGACAGTTCATCTTGAGTGTGTTATAGTTTGACTACACCATAACTCGATCTCCTAGCCATTCAGAATCCTGAGGTGTATGTTGGTTGTAGCATATTCATTGTAGGAACCAGATCGCACCAAGAAGGGATCTATCAACCTCAGTAGATGAGAGGAGTAGTCCTATGATGATCGAAAGATCGAGTCCTTAAGCCCATAGCCATGACAGAGTGAAATAATGGAAAAGAGTTTTCCATTGGGGTTTCACATCGGACTCGGATCAATCGATTGATTCATATGACTGATGTTGGGTTTGACGAGTTCACCTTAACCCTAATTCAGTCGGGACTCATGATAGAGGAACTCAATCATACAGGTAGCTGCACCAAGAGTTCGTCTTCATTTCTAATGGGTTGCCACCATATACTGCTAGGTGTCACTAGTGGATTTTGGAAGCAATTAGAAGGATCTTGATGATCAATCATTCTAATTGTTGAATCAGAAGAGTTCTGATCCATCGAAAGGAGTTTCGATGATGTCGATGATGAGATCACGACATATCTCATTATCATATGAAAATGAACCTAACTAGGTCACACCAATAAGAGTTAGGATCTGGATGTCATCAATTGAGCTAGCCCAGTTCAATTGATTTGGATTAGATCCAATTAGGTTTAAGGAAATCGTGCTAGCACACGATTGAGCCTAACTTTTCCTCATGTAATCTTTTCTATCTTGACTGAGCTAAATGTGATTTGACTTACCCAGAGAACCTTAAAAAGTTTCTCACAGTTTGACTGGAGACAGTCCAGCTCAGAAAGGATTTATCTTAATTCATGAGATGAATTTAAGACAACACCTGCTAATTTTGTCACCTGCCATTTTCATTTTAAGACATTGGTCAAACGTTGACCCATGGACCATGGACTGAAGGCCACTTGGCAAGAGGTCATTGGAGAGTTTTAATGGAGTATCCACCTGCTAAATTAGCCCTCAATGTAGGTGCCATAATCAGATATGGCGTGCGCCCCAAGTGGATAAGGATAGAGTCCCATGAGATGAGGACTCTGATCCCTTGTTCAACTTGGACTGTGGGGCACAAATCTCACTGTGCTTATCTAGTGTTGGTGCCAACAATAGGAGGGATTATGGAGATTATTATTTGATATGATCAGATGACATCACTCCATCAATCAAATTTTTTTCAAAATTAATTAGAATTTTTTGATTGATCGAATGATGTGGCACTGCATGACGTAACAGGGTCTATTTAAACCCTGTCTGCGCCTAGGGTTTAGAGACTCTACTCAATAACCAGAAAAAGCCTGAATCTTCTCCACTTCTTCATACCCCCTCTGCTCCTCTCCCTCCCCTCTTCACATCTAAGAGGTTGGGCATTTATCTGGTGCTTGTCCAAGGCGTGGTGGCTTCCTGATTAGAAGGCTGCAGAGATTTGTCAAAAGTTGCTGCTCCAACTTTAGAAGATCTTTTGAAGATCTTCCAGATCAGATCCAGATTTGATTTTTGGAGCAAAGATTTGTGAGGAGAAGATGATCTAGATTCTACTTAAGTGGATATCGATAGAGGCCAGGTGACTACGTGGCTATTTTAGAACCTCGGGCATTGCTGCGATCATCTACAGGATAATCTAGTTACTCTAGAGGTATTTCTCTATTCTTCATGATTTTAGATTTAATTTTAGATTTAATATCAGATAATAAGAATTAGATCTAATAGATCTTAGATCTAAAATATCATAGGATAATTTTTTTTTGAAATTTCCACTCCAGATCTCATTAGATCTGGAAGATCCTACAAGGAAAAAGTCGGTTTTTCCTTCACCATAGAACCTTACAATTTCATCAATATATAATTCAGACTTTTCAAAGAAAAACTTACTTAGATAGGCAAGAAATATACTATCTTTGTCAGTTGGTCCACAATCACTTAAATGACATCATTTTCTTTAGAAGTCCTTGGTAACCTAAGAATAAAATCCATAGCAATATTTTTCCACTTATAGATTAGAATAGATAGAGGTTAGAATGGTTCCTCCAGCTTCTAGAGTTTAGCCTTTACTTGCTAACAAGTCAAATACTGAGTGATTTCCCCTTTCATGCATGCCACTCTATCAAAAATTTTCTTTTAATTCTTTTTAGTAATTCTGGGATATATGGTCTAGGTAGTGTTGTGAGGCTCCAACAATTTTTTTTTTATTTCTATATTCTTTGAGATACACAATCTATTGCAAATCTTATAGATTCTTCTTCATAAATTCTAAATTGAGATGCCATTCTAGATTATATGCTTTATTTGATCTTTTGTAGATATAGATTGTCTCCCTAGGATGCTTTGATCCTCTCAATCAAGATAGGTTCTACCTTTAGAATATCAAGAAAGACTCTAAATTATACAGTCGTGCTTTGATTTATGAACTTTCAAGAATTTTGAGATTATGCCTCCATAAAGTGATCAAAGTTGTTATACCATTCAAGAATTTTCTACTAAAAGTATTTGATATTGCTTTTGCTTTTTCTAGATGGTAATTAATTATCAAGTTATAGTCCTTGATTAGCTCTATCCACCTCTATCTTAAATCTAGCTCTATCTATATAATAATGTACTTGAGGCTCTTGTGGTCAATTTGCACCATATCTTGACATCCAAGAATTGACGTAGTAATCCAAAAAGCAATCCAGATTACCTCTTGAAAGATAATGTAGATTACCATCCAAAAAGCATACCAAACATAGTAATCCGATGGGCCCACTTTAAATTACTAGCAATCTGGAGAGACTAACATCCCTTGACTCAATATTTCTAGTTCTTATGGGTACAATTTGCATAGGGGATGACCGAACAAAAGGGGAAGATGAATAAGACATACTTACAAGGAAAGAAAGTGCTCTCTAAACTCCAATCTAAAGCAAAAAGCTCAAGAATCTGACTTCAAGCACTCACATAAGGTGAAGGCAACAATGAATAAGAAGAAATCCACCACTCCTCATTTTTATAACATAATGAATGGTTCACATGCTGCCAATGTACATTTTTGATGATAGCCTCTACTCACCTAAGGCTTGGCTTGGATCGTGGCCTCTCAGTTCCCATATATAAGGTGCCACATAGTCCATATGCTAGTGCATGAAGTGGTGATATTAAAATACCAAATAATAGGCTGTGGATTCAAAGCGATTCATCATGATGGCATTAATGCAAGATTCCAAGCATCGCATGTTTCAATGGCAAATGTGAAACTACAAGTTAGGTATTAAGTGTTCGGATCAGACATCACAATAGGATAAATCATCGACCACCAACTTGAGCAAGCTATTTCCTTAAGCCAAGCCATTGATCCCAGCTCAATCAAGGGGGTAGGTGATGTGGCATCAAATAAGTATTGTGATATGGTACAACTATATTTGTCCAGCTCATAACTAACATGGCAACCTTGATGAATCATTGAAATGATTAGATCTAATCAACTCTAGCAAACGAGATGGTCAAGTCAAGCAGATCATAAGCAACCAACTTCTAAGCTTAAGTTAACTAGCTAACAAGTTTTTAACGAATGAAAGGAGTGGCAACAAGTTTTTTAGAACTAAAGATAGTAAAGGCGTTAATAATATCCAATTACCACCAAGTAGTGGTTTTTTTTTGACAAAATTAATTACATTTAAAGATACCAACTCAGATGTTTCCTAAAATATATCATAGGAAATTCTTGGGTTCCAATTAGCCACCCCATGTGTAATCATCAATGAATCTCCTTTTATATTAAAAAGAGGGGATTGCACCCATTAGTGGAATCAAATCAATAAGTTCTAAACTAATGGAATCAAATTAGAAAGCTATATAAATTACTTGGAGTGATCAGCATAAATGAAAACCTGCAATGAAGCATTGAGAACAAAGTAAATGTTATTCCAAAAAGCAAGCCAATATTGAGAATTATAAGAGAAAACTCAATTTGTATACATCCAATATGTAATGCTTTACCCATAGATTCTTTATATTCTCTGCAATCTAAGACAACAAATTCTTTGTTCTTGGTTTCAAACACAAAGTCACCTATCAACTTTTCTTGTGCCCAACTTCCCTAAAGAGAAATTATTATTAGAACTGGTGCCTTGACAAAGTGCAAATCCTGCACATTAGTGTGAACTAAATTTATATTACTCATCTATCTCACCCATGAAAAATATTAAACATCACTCCTTTGGAGCTACTGATATGGTGGTCAGGTCACCTAGCCTTCATGTATTACATCAATTCCTTGCTACCATATAGTAAATTATTATCAAACAACAAATAAATTGAAGATTAAAGATACCATAAGAGATCCTCCACTACCCCCCCCTCCACACCAATAGCGACCACCCCTGATTGGAGCTAACACCACTTCGCTTGGAAGCTAGAACAACCATTTACTCATCTCCAGCTACCCTTCTCAGCTTACCCACCTTCTACCTCCCCGAGGCTCCATTCACACTATTCTCATTCTCAGTACTCACATGTCCTCTCTTGGAACCTTTCTTTCCATAGAAATATCAACCCACTCTATGTAAACATGATCACAATCCCAACTTCCACCAACATGCCATTTTGAGCAAGGTTTATACCTCTTCTTCCTAGGCAAAGAATATTCTCATCTCTAACTGCCTCTTGAAATCTTCTTGCCCTACTGCTGATCGGGGATAGACCAAAGTCATCTCTAGACGAAGGCATGGGCCATCATACCAATCCACCCTTCATCCTACAGTAGGATGGATTAGCCATATGCATTCGACTTCGAGAAGATATAGTCATTTCACTTTTAGCTTATTAGGCCCTTATCCAAGGCCTTGATTTTTTCTCTGTACCATACTGAAGTCTATATCTCAAAAATTCACAAAGTCTATGTAAAAAAACTAATAAACAACAAACTAAATCATACTTCAAAGTAGTCAAAACCTCTGTATTGAGAGGGCCTTTCTCTTCATCTGTCATCTTGTACTTCTCTCAATGATTTTTACACCTTTCTTTATGCCAAAAGACCTCCATACCTTCAACTAATGCACAAACCATGCACTACCTACTGCTATCACCTATCCACTCCTCTTGGAACCCCTCTTTCTAGATCAAACCCTTTAAATTAGGCCATTGCTTCTGTTGTAAAGATAGAGCATCTAAAAGCTAATTGTTGAAATCTCTCCCAATGTTTTCTTTTTTTTCACCTTGGTGATACTTTAAAAATCTGCGAGCTCCTTGCAAAACTAGCAGAACTCTATAACCTACAATCTACAAACCCAAACAGGGCCCTCATCCCACTTCAAAAAATACCAAGCAAAACTCAAGCCATGTAAATCTCCTCCCATCTTCTCCTCTCTAAATCCTAATTGTGTCTAGCCATCTTCTTCAAAAGCCTTTCTATCCTACAGCAGTGAGATGGAAGGAATGATAGAGTATCTGGACCTCATTGCCTTTGTTCAAACTTTTGATTATTCCATCAAAGCCTATGACATTGCCATGACTCTTGCCCATAAGGCAAGAAAGGTTGGGTCCTAGACAACCCATTAACTCTCTCAAGGAGAGTTCTTTGTGGTATGCCTAACAATGAAACTGTTCATTCTCTCATGGTGGAAGGCCATATCCATGGTGATGGATACCAATTATTAATGAACCATTCAAATAAATTTAGAGGTGGTGTTCAGCATAAATTGAAGCTTAAAATCTAGGCACCATTGTCAAAGTAGCATTGCTTTATTGGATGGTTGAAGCCATCAACTCCATCCTTGCTAGATTTATGGTACCACATAGAGCAAGTAGACCTAGTTTGCTCTAGGAGGATCTAACCAATTTCAACATCATATTATGTTGTAAAGATTTCAATAGTATCCTGGAGACTGTTGAAGTAACTAAGGGATAATTTTACTTACATAATTTCTATTATTATTAATTTTAATGTAAAGCAATTCCGAAGCTCTGGAGACTCCTCTTCAACGAGTAAGGAAGATCCTAACAATGAGGGCATTGATGAGTGAGAATTGTAGAACGAGCCGACTGGCCAATCTCTAAAAAATAATTCATGGCACCATCATCTCTCCTATTCTAATAGAAGTCAGTCCACTATCTAATGAAACCTTAGCAAAGATGGTCATAGGGCGTCTAACTCTCGGATTGTCTTAAATCAGAACTCTCTTGATTCGACACAATCAAATGCTCTCTCTTTTGAACTGAAGCTATGCTTTTTCAACTGGTTGAGCCCAACCAGCTTTTAAATAATACTTCAATAGTCTTTGAATTTATTCTAGTTCACCTTAGAAAGCCTATAAGCCCTTTTGCTAGTCTCAATTTCAAATTCAAAATCTCTACATTAGGAGATTATTGTAGAGTTTTCTGTTGATGGACTAGAAGAGATAGTATCAAGTCCCCACCCCCTCAATCTATTCCATCCCTATCAATAGCATCTTTTCAATCCTCCAAGTAAGTCTATTTGTATTCATCCCAAACCTTTCGATGTATTTACATATCCATATTGAAAAATATGTCCTAAAATTAATAGTCTATTTATAGACGATTGTGCTCTTTAAAATTTATATATGAATTATTAATGAATAAAAGATATTTTTGGCAAGTTCATCATAAATATGCATCTTCTTTTGAACTTTTGTATTATGATAAAGTCCTTAGAACTATAATATAATCGATAAAGAAAGATTTATCGAATAGTTTTTAAACTTGTTCGTGATTAAATGATACGTTATTAATAAGAACAATAACGTTTATCGAGTATAGGTCATTGTATACCATATGAATTGATTGTCCTCTTAATCAAGGAGTGTGGAGACACTGATATGGCATATAGGTGAGATATAGGAGTACATCATCATCGAACAGTGACTCACCTACAGAGCACACTACTATCAAGGACATCTCGTAAATGATATGGGCATAAGTATCCCTCCGATCTGAGATTACCACAATGACTTAAAAGCAACTCATCGTACTTTGATGTCAGACTATCTATATTTTTAATATAGTGACGGAAGGCTACTGGGTACAGTCAAGTACTTATGAAGTTAGTGTATGAGTGAAGATGAGATTGACTCCGCTAGATTACAGGAGTTAATGTATCACTATATCTCAATCCAATACAATCTTGATCAGGACAATCTTTGTGATCTGTCATAGAATTTGAAAAAGATTAAAATATAATATGGATGACTCATCCAGGGTTGACAGTTTAATCCTAAGTCATCTTGAGCATTAGGATCAAAGGGTTGAATTATGCGATAACTATATGCCTAGGTTCTTGAATGTTACTTTATAATTATTCGACCTATCTGGACATCAGATATTATTGTTAGATGATCACTTTGACTAGTACAGAAAGAGTTCCTATACTACTGACTTAGCGCTCGAACCTATGGAGTTACACATAAAGTCAAACAACGAGGAAAGAATTGATAGAATATTTATATGTTCAATTTAGAAGTATGAGACTTGATTAAATATATAGATTAACTTAATTAAAAATTAAGTTATATGTCATATGAAATTAAATACTAACTATATTCAGCAAGCATTGTATATGAGGTGTAGGTTTAATTCTAGAGATAAATTTGATCAAATCTATGATTTAAAAAATTATGAGACACTGAATTTGAGTCTTAGTTATTTTAGATCAGATTTAATTTAATTAGATTTAATTTTATTAAAATTAAATTAGATTAATTATTCAAGTTAGACTTGAATTTAAATCCTAATTAGATTAGGATTAGCAGTTTTTTAAAATTTGATTCGAATCAGATTTGAATTGAACCCAAATTTTGAATCAAATCAGATTTGATGTACTAATCCATGTTTCTCTAATATTCTCTCATCTATTTGACCAACCAAGATGGAGGAGAGGGTGCTGAAAATTGGCCCCTCCCCTTGGGCATGCGGCATAGGGAGAGAGGCGCAAGTTGGCGCCTCTCCTGCTTCCCTTAAGAATCTTCATGGTTTAGAAAGATTGGATTTGATTCAAACTTGGACAGTCCTATTCTTAACACATGAAGGTATTTAATTTAATTTATAACCTCTTATTTATTTAAGGAGAGATTTGGAGAAGAAAAAAAAATCTAGCAATTGATCAACGTGTGCTCCCCTGGGGCGTCCCTCTCCTTGGGCATCATCTTCTCTTGGGCATCCTCTCTCTCCCTTGGTGTGGTGGCATGTGGACTCCTCCAAATTTTGAGATCAAATATCAAGGCTCTCCACTCCTTCCCTCCTGAAGAATTCTTCATCCCTCTCTCCTATATTGGTTAGCATGCGAGCGAAGTAGAGGGTCTGAACATCTAGATCTCGTGAAGCAACTCGATTCAGAAAATCTTTCAATTTTAATCTTCTTTTCACTGTGTATCAAGGTATATTTTTATAAATATTATAAAAAAATTTAATTCTAGTCTATTCAATTTTTTCTCCTAGCCATGCGATATAGATCGCATGTTTCCTTCAACTGGTATCAGAGCTAGGTTCTATGTCATGATTGTATAGTTAGTTTTTTAATTTTTTTTAATTTTTTTATCTAATTTTAAACCAAAATTTTTAATATGATTAAACTCTATTTTGATATGATATCTCCTATATTTTTTTGATCTAGTTTTGACCAGATTATCAGATCAAAATCGATCCCTAAAAATAGCCTCTTAAAAATCTATTTTTAGTAAATTTTTTTATGTAGATTTTTGTCATGTCTTACAACCTGATTATACATGGATTTAAATCTATTTTTAATAAATTTTTATGGATATATTTTAATTATAAAATTGATGTTTGAATCAGGTATAGATCTGAATCTATTTGACAGAGTTTCAAATCTGATTTGAGCAATATATCTACATATGTTTGATCATATCTCAAACCAAAATTTTTTCTATGCAATCATACATACTTTTTGAATAGATTTGTTAGTCTTTCTAGATTTGAAATTAATGATTCATGTGATGATATGATTAAGGTTTAGATCTAAACATTTAATGTTATAGTATTATGATCTAATTAGATTAGATAAGAATCTATAATTATTTTATTCTACACATATTTTGCATATGA
Organism: Elaeis guineensis; assembly: GCF_000442705.2. Lineage (NCBI taxonomy): Eukaryota > Viridiplantae > Streptophyta > Magnoliopsida > Arecales > Arecaceae > Elaeis > Elaeis guineensis. The sequence goes on from NC_025993.2 coordinate 131,369,670, forward strand.
GATATGTAGTGTAAATTTTTTCTTCATAACGAAGTATTCAGATTGAGTTGATCACCATGGCCATCCGATCATAAAAGTAAGCAGGGATTAAAGTTCTTCTCTTGCCCAATTGACGGATTCTCTTATGATATGTAGGGGTGCCGATATGATCATATGTTATGAAGAAGAATAGCGAAAGAAATTAATGACATATGATGTAAGATTTTGCATGAAAACTTTTATAAAATAGTTTTACAAATTAAAATAATTTTAATACAAAATATTATACACTTAATTAAAAATTAAGATATGAAAATCAAAAGATCTAGATTTGAGAATTGAAGATCTTAAGTCACCTCATAAACCAAGGGGCTATGGGTTAGCTTGAATCAGGTTTTCTAACCATATTAGACCAAAGGTTAGAAACAAATATAGACTAAATAGAAAAATAGATTAAATCTAATCAAGAGTTGAATTAGATTAAGTCAAGATTTTTTTAGATCAACTTTAATAGTTGTAGCTTGATCAACTCCATATTTTGACCATACCAAATAGACTTGATTGTGGCTCAGTGGTCAAGCCTGAGTCTTTTGACTGACCAAATCGAAACTAATCGATCAATTGATGTCTAAGATAAGTTCAATAGTACGATCGATGGTTTTTAATTGGGAACATGCTTACCTGACTTATATGGTATCTAAGGCAAGCATTGGCTATCCTCCCATCGATCTCACTTATGTGACCAATTTGGTAGATTATGTTTTGATTGGATCGCTGACTGATTCGAATTGACCTATGCCATTAAGGTTAATTAGTGTGACTGATTTAGGTATTCTTGAACTAGCTTATTTTTAGTCCTCTTTGATGACTTGGTAAAGTCAGTGGAAGGATTATCAAAATACTGGTTAATCTTTTCTTTTCATTCTAAACTAATTAATTAAATCTTCTAAATTATTAGATTCTTAAAATAAAAATATTATGATGATAATAGATTCATAGCCTCCCATTAATGTGGATAACAATGGGTCCAATAGTCTCGATAATCATTGGAGGCACCAGACATCTGGTGTTTATCTGGCTATTGAAATTATCATTCATAATATGATGATTCAGTTGTGACTTTCTGATGGATGGCCAGATTGGTCAAGTCACACTTAGGCCTAATCATTTATCATTTAGATGCACTGAGTATGCTCATATTAATGGTTAGATCTAATCAAAATTTTCAGTAGAGATATCACATGCCTGCTGAAGAGAGATCTGAGGTAAAATAATTACTAAAAATTATTTAAAAAAATAATTGATTAAGAACTTACCCATAGATATACATGAGTTATCCGAGCCATACTCGGACTTGTGTGCAGTCTGTGTGGATTCTAATACCCACTAAGGAATCAGATTCTTTGAATTGAAGGTAAAAGTGATCAATTCGTATAAAATAATGAAAGAATCTTTAGATTAAAGTTCAAATCTTTAAAATTAAATAATTCTTATACTAATAGGTCTGATATTTTTTTTTCAAAAATGATTAATACTTTATCGCTCTACTTGCTGTTGGACAGCGACAAGCTCATGGGATCCAACTTCGATAGCTGGTGTCATGAGTTGAAAATTATTCTAAAGCATGAAAGGATCCTCTATGTGATAATGGATCTTATACCTAAGGAGCCAACCCTGAACACTCATGGTGCGGTCAGAGATGTTAGATTTGTGCCCTAAAAGTCAATTGTTGGCTGATATATTATGTAATTTCAGGACTTAAAACTTGTACTTATAATTTTTCATTATCAATAAAGGGTTTTTTCATTCCAATCATATTTATGTATCTATGATTTATTCTAAAAATTAATAAAAATAATTTTATATATTCTTAAAGTATTAAGAATTTGAGACATACATTAATTAGTGGTTAATTTCTAAATGCACCCAATCAAAGGATCGTCACAGAGGATAATGATCAATCCATTTGAGATCAGTGTACAGTTCACCTCCCTTGTGGGCATATGAGTCTCGAATTTATAGTATAGGGACACTAAAGTGAGGGTGCGGATGGTTGTTAAAAAATAACTTACACTGAGCATGACTAACACAAGAAATCATATGGATGTCACTCACTCGTCAGTGATCTTTTCGATGCTGTAGTGGTATGAGTGGTTCTTTGACCTACGGTATCATTGGCTATTCACAGTGAGACTACTAAGTTTGACTGTATGTTCTCTTGATCCCTAGCCATTCGGATCCTTGCTGTGTATGTTGGCTTCAATAGGTTCAGATTCACCGTTTGAAGTAGGATACACCTAGAAGGAATCTATCGATCTTAGTAGAAAAGGAGAAGTTCTATGCGATTTGTGAGACTGAGTTTAGAAAGTCTTTGATCAAAGCAAGTGTGAATACTGAAAAAGAGTTTTCATGGGATTCACAAATGAACTCGAGTGGAACCAATCTTGCATATGACTGACAATGGGCATTCTCCATGATCTCCATCAAGTCGGAACTCACGATAGAAGGACTGAATCATATGATAACTGCACTTAGGAGTTCATACTTTCATTCTACTGGATTGCCACTACATACTGTTAGATGTCACTGATGGATTGTGAGACTCATCGGATGTCGTCTTGATGATCGATGACCCTCGAAGGATAGAATTAAAATTATTCCAATCTATCGAAAAGAGTTTCGATGATATTATGATGGAGATCACAATATATCTCATTACCAGATAGAATGAAACCTATGGGGTCACACATTAAGGGATTTAATCTTAAATTTGTCAATGGACTTATGAAGTTCTAATTGGGTTAGAATTTATTGAAACCTTATTGGGTTTAATAGAACCATGCTAGCACATGGTTAAACCTAATTCTTCTCGGGACTTCGATTGGATCAAGTCCATAGCCTTGAACCTAACCTAAATTCATTTGAGTTTAATTGGGCTTTTAATTGTGAGCCCAAGAAGATTTGATTAAGTCAATTAGTTGGCTAAATTATCTCTTCATTATCTCTACATTATCTCCTAATTATCTCTAAGTGGTGTGTGGAATAAATGGGAAGAATGGGTGGCGCCTACCTTTATTTTTGGTAAGACCATGGGGTGCCAATCCCATAGATATTGCATGTGGGGCCCACCCCCTTATGTGGCATGGCATGGAGGAGAGAGAGAGGGGCCACGCCACCTCTCATGAACCAAGAAACCCTAAGGGGAGCCAAGTGTTGGTGCCCCATCTACCTACTTTTCATAACATGAGGCATCCAATCAGATTAGGGCACCCCATATACTTGCCTAAAGGGGTTGATTATATACTAATTAAGTCTAGTTTTATTGAAAAAAAATAGATTAAAAAGGTAATGTTTCTTATAAGATAAGAATGTACCTTTTTAAGTTAATTGGATTCATCTTTTGAGTCAAGATAGAGCCCATATAAAGAAAAGGTCTCTTAGGTTTCTAGTTAATAGAATTTTGTGAAATCAAAATACTCTCCCTCTCCCTTCTCCATGCCTCCCCTCCTCCCTCTTTTCTCTTCCATGCCCAAGGCTTGGGCGTCCCACTATTTTACATGCCAAAGGTGGAGGTGATCTTTTTCAAGAGTGAAGAACGAAAAGAAGAAGAAGGCTACAGATCAAGGAGTTGATCTTATAGTTTAGATCAAAGAGTTGATCAAGGTTCTTAAGGTTGAGATTCTATTTGGAGAAGAAGAATCTACTACAAGAAGATTAGTTTGAGATTGATCCCAAAAGATATCCGTAGAGGTCAGACATGTGTGCGGCTCGAGGATCTACGAACCTGTGATCATCAATTGCAATGAATTTCTACCCGCGCTAAGGTATTGAGATTTGATTTCATACTTGCTTTTAATTTTAGATTATATGTATGTCTTTTCGCCTGGACTTGGATAGGATTTGATATGATCTTATGCATGTGGGGTTAAAAGGTTTAACCCGATCATTTTTCTACTGCAATCAAAAAGTTTTGAAATCTACACATGCTGCCTACCCAATTTTCTAATAAGAGACACTTACCAGAAGTAGCTCAATGATCGAACCACTATACGTTGCATCATGCGAACGGCTATGAATGATGAGTTTAGTCACAAATTTGAGGATGCTCAATTAGAGAAAATACTTCAAGTGTTGAACGAGTCCACTACAACAGAAAAAGATATTTGTGACGCAAAAAAAGTATCACAAATACTAAATTTCCATCATAAATACTTATTTATGATGCAAATTTTATCATTAAAAATGGAGTCATAGATAATAATTTATGATGAAAATAAAATTTTCATCGCTAATAATATATTTTTGTGATATAAAATTTTCATCTAAAAAAATTTTATTTTATTTTTTAAATTATTTATAATAAAAAATATTTATTGCAAATAGATGATTTTATCATGAAAATTATTTTCATCATAAATAAAATTATTTATGATAAAAATTTATATCATAAATAATTTAATAAATAAATCTAATATTTTTTAAAAAATAAAATAAATTAATTTTTTATGATGAAAAATTTACATCATGAATATTTTCATTGAAAATAAATATTATTTATGATAAAAATTTTTCATCATAAATAACTTTAAAAAGTATTTTTATATTTAAAAAAATAAATTATTTACAATAGAAATCATATGTCGCAAATGATGTTATTTGTGATGGATATTCCATCACAAATAATTCTATTGCTAATTAAATATAATATTTTTTTAAAAAATTATTTATAAATATATATTTTTAATTTATATTTTTCATATTTTATATCTATAATGTATAAAATTAAAATTAAAAATTCACATAATAAATCTATAAATAAATTTGATCATTTTATTATATTAAAATATAATTATAAAAAAATAAATTTAATAATTATAAGAGATTTAAAATAAAAATAAAAAAATATAGAAATAAGCTGCTAGCCATCAAGCATCAACATCTGGAGAAGAAAAATGATGAAGCATGATGGATCGGCTTGTTGCTGCCTCATCAGCTCCATCTATACCATGCGTTCCATCATTTGTATCTGGAATGACTGGTAGGAGTCGATGTGTGCAGCTAACTCATCAGTTCGCTATTGATCCTCAGTAGCCTACTGTCGATTCTCAGCAGTCTGTCTCTATATCTCTGTCAGTCGGATGTTGCAGATAGCATGGATGTTAGCCCTGGATAAGTGTGAGAATAGGAGAGCTCTGATCTCATATCCTAGCCTCCTAATATAACAAGATCTCGTACTAAACACCCGATCATAGATCTCCTCATCTGTGGTTGCGGTCGAGTCCTCAGGGGTAGGCTGGGATCTCATCTCTATCATACGATCCTAAAAATTAAAGTTATAGCTATTCTAAATTTGAACTGAAAATCAAAATGCTAACAAAAAAATAATTAAAAAAATTTATATAAAGCTCCTGGCTCCTCACCGTCCACTCCCCTGACCATCGCTGGTGGGTTCATTGGTAGATCTCGATCCTATCAGGAAGCTCGCCACTCTCTATATCTCTCTACAATTTGAGAATAATTAAGCTTTCTAAAATAGCTACAAAGAAAAGAAGAAAACTAGGCTCTTCCTATCTTGTCCCAAGGCAGATCCAAAGCCAGTGGCTTACCTAAGAGCATGACTGCTAAGCATTGCTGCTTTCTATTCTCGTGCGGATCTTGAATCTAAAACACTCTTCAATCTATTTGGAAAGTGGTCTTGTATTGATCTTCTTTTTTTCTGGACAGACTAAAGGTAGAATGGGCCTCTGTGCTTACTGCTCCTGCCGGGCTTGGTACTGTTGACGAGTCTGGACTTTCTCCTATTGTTGAACCATCCGCAATACGGTAGCAGTAATCATGGCTGTCCACCAAAGCCATCGGATTTTGTTGATCGATCGTCTGGTTCGAATATCTACCTCTTGCAGAAGAATTCAGTAATCGAACGATGTGTTGGTAGTGCTTACGCACCCCAAAGAATAGATCCAATCCATTCCAAGCACAGCACCAAGTAAATTTTCAAATAGTTAAAGAGTTAAAGTATGCTAAATAGAAATTACTTACCATCTGCTTTATATAACAAGCGAACGATCTCAAACTCCCACAGTGCAAGATGGTCTATCTCGTCCGATTGGCGATATTTCAAGCATATCGATCCTCTATAGTTAACAGTCAAATTAGTAAGTAACTAACTGAATTTAAGAATAAATGATTCAATTATTAAACTCTAAAAAAAAATTTAGATACTTAACCTGATATGCCGGATCCTCATACCTGTGAATATGACAGCCAGTCCTCGATATTGATGCTGTCATATGACCACTACCGCACTGCCTTCACCCCTTGATTCTGCACTACGGCATACTAATGGCGATGAATACAATGATGGTAATTCTTGAAACATGAGCATAGAAGATCATCCATAGCTCGCCACACATAATCATACTCAAAATCAATAATATCAAGTATAGCCTGCCAATAACAAATATTATAAGAATACAATGTTAATTAAATATTTCACTAAATATTATTTTACCAGTAAGTGGCTATAGAAGACCTTCCTCTGAGCCGATGTAACATGACACCAATCGGAGAGAATCATAAGGGCATAGCTGCGGCATATGATACCCAACTCAGTCCGCCATGGCTTGCATCATCCCCTAATGGGCATGGTGAAGCTGGATAGAATCTTGATATGGAGATGCTATTCCTCATGCTCACGTCTCCAATGCTCCAAGATGAGGTTCTTCGATGGACCATGCCCTTACCTCGCCACCTGCATCGAATGGCTTGAAACAACAATGAATAAATCATTAATATGATAGCTATCTATAAACCTAACAGATACAATTAAAATCAAATTTTATTATGTAAAAAATATTAAAATACCACTTGGACCCTCCTTTACAGCACTCTCTGGTAGCTCCGATGGTGCGACAGTAGAAATGAGGGAAGGCTTATCCTCAGAGGGAGGTTGGAAACTCAGATGTGGTCATCTCCCTTCTGGCGTTATACCTGCAATGCTTAAATCATGCATATAACTAACTTGACATATAAATAAATATAATAATGAATAATAGAATTGCAACAGAATTTCACACAATAGAATAAAGAATGCCATAACAACAATAAAAAATTGATTTATTTCTGAACTGCCCAAATGGGGCATCCGAGAGCCATTCATAGAGTTTGTTTTGGAGACTCTGGGACGACTCTTGAATGAAAGTCTAAGGTTACATCAATGCATGCATTAAATCACTACCATGCATCTTTCTATAAAAGTAAGAGATGTACCCAAATCTGAACCAGATCCCGATCGGATCCCACCCAAATCTCAACCTCGATCTGACCCAAATCGTGATCTGGATCCAGACCAGATCCCAGATCGGATCCCACCTAGATCTTGAATCGATCCGACCCAGATCTCAGACCGAATCTCGATCTGCATCTCAGATCGGATCTCGAACTGAATCTGAGTTGATCCAAATTGGATCCTGACCCAATCCTATGATCAAATCCCGATCCAGATCTGATCCGGATCTGAGTCGAATCAAATCAGATCCTGATCGAATTTTGAATTTTGGATTTGACTAATCCTAGTTAAAATATTAAATCATAATCATAATAAAATACAGAGACTAAACAAGCAAAAATATTAAATTATAACAAGCAAAAAAATTAAATTATTTCTAAAAAATAATATTTTATCATTATTTTTAAAAATAATATTTTAATTTATCATTATTATTTTTTTAATATTTATTATTATTATTATTATTAAATTATTATTTTTTAAAAAATATTTTTTTATTTTTTTCTCTTTCTTCTCCTGCATGCCACAACCCCCCCACCACCACCGCTGCTTTTCGGCCCATCACCACCACCCCCACCCCCTGCGGTCTCCACCCCCCCATCCTCCGCCCAACCCTGTGTCACCCCCCCCCTCTGGCTTGCTCTGATCATGGCCCCTATCCCCCCATCCTTGCCTCACTCCGCATCACCCCCACCCCCTGGCCCACTCCTCTCATGCCCCCACCCCCCATAGCCCCCCCATCCTCCACCCCACCTTGCATCAACCCCACCCCCTGGCCTACTCCACTTGCGCCCCCAACCCCCATCCTCCGCCCCACCCTACGTCACCCCCACCCCCGTGGCTCGCTCTGCTCATGCCCCCCACCCCCTCACTCCTCCCTTCCTTGCGAGGCTAAAAAAAAGGGGGGGTTACCTTAAAGTTGGCGGCAGTGACGCCTGAAGGGGAAGGTGGCGGTGATGCCTGGAGAGGAAGGCGATAGTGATGCCCAAAGAGAAAGCCGATGATCATGGTGACAATGAAGAGGAAGCCCGCGGCCGGCAAAAGCATGGGAGGGGGGAGAGAGAGGTAGAGAGGAGAGGTTTCACAGGAAGTGAGAGAAGCAGATGGAAGCAACGGAAGATTTTTATAGGACTTTTAGCAATGCAATTATCAACGATGAATATTTAATTTTTGTCGCTAATAATTTCATAAAAAATTTTTCTCCTAAAAATTTTTTCCTCTAAAAAATTTAACCAAAAAAAATTTATAAAAAATTAATTTTTGAGATAAAATCAAATTTTCATCGCTAATAACCTTATTAGCAATGCAAAATATCATTTACATTGCAATAGTTCCTACCAAAAAAAATTTTTCCCTCTAAAAATTTTTTCACCTAAAAAAATTTTCATAAAAAATATTTTATGATGGAAATAAATTTTGCATTGGAAATATTAAATTATTTATGATGTAAAATTTGCATCACAAATAATGACAAAAAAATAAAAATTTTAAAAAAATAAACAACAGATTATTTACTATATAAAAATTGCATCATAAATAATTAAATATTTATAACATAAAATTTATTTTGTGTTGCAAATACTAATTGTTTATAATGAAAAATTTTCATCACAAGTAATTGATAAAAAATTAAATTTTTTAAAAAACAAATAGTAAATTATTTATAATAAAATATTTTATAAATTAAAAAATAATTCAATATTTTATGATCAATTTTTCAATCATAATTTATTTTAATATTTTATAACCAAAAAATTGATCATAAATATATTTTACAACTAATATAATTTTTTTATTCTTTTCTGAAATGATATAATTTTAAAATTTAAAGTATATCTTCATTATTATTATCTAAATAATTATTATTAGAGTATCTCATAAAAGACCATCTATCCAGAAGTCTAGTCATGTCGATTAATAAAATTTGATTTTGATGATCATGAACGACTGCATAATATCTGATAGATAGAGATATCGAAGGGTCTAAAAATTTATAATGATAATTTTAATGATATTTGTAGTATGCTATCAAATTTTACTTCAATCGAATATCATTATTATGGTCAATTTAGCACGAAATAATTTAGACCGTTAAATGAAAATGAATGATCAATAGGCCAAACGACATCCGATTATAAATAATTTTTTAGATAAATAATCTTTATTACTACTTTAATCATTTGTATGTGGTGATCGTAAAATTCAAACCATGCGTATATGAACCATTCAAAACTATATGTCTCTAGATTCTCATTTTTAAAATCTTTGAGTAATTATACTTGTGCTTTGTAAGATCTACTAAATATGAATGTTCATATACATATGGTTTGAATTTTATAATCACCACCATACAGATGATTAAAATAGTAGTAAAGATCATTTATCTAAAAAGTTATCTTATAATCGAATGCCATTTGGCCTTTTGATCACTCATTTTTATTTAATGATCAAATCATCTTATACTAAATTGACCATGATAATGATGTTCGATTGAAGTAAAATTTTACTAACATGCTACAAATATTATCAAAATTATCATTGTAAGTTTTCAAATCTATTGATGTTCTCTATCTATAAGATCATTATGTGACGTTCATGACGTGAAATCAAATTTTATTGATTAACATGGCTAGGACTACCGAATTGAGACAGTCTTTTGATACTCTAATGATAATTATTTAGATAATTAACAGTGAAGATAGACTTTAAATTTTAAATTATATCATATTTAAAAAAAATAAAAAAAATTATATTCAGCTGTAAAATATATTTACGACTAAATTTTTGGTTGTAAAATATAAAAAAATTTATGATCAAAAAATTGACCATAAAATACTTGAATTATTTTTTAAATTTATAAAATATTTTTTATCATTAATAATTTGCCATTTATTTTTTTAAAAAAATTTAATTTTTAATTGATTATTTGTGATAGAGATTTTTTATCACAAATAATAAGTATTTATGATGCAAAATAGATTCTGCTTTGTAAATATTTAATTATTTATGATGTAAATTTTACATCATAAATAATTTGCTATTTATTTTTTTAAAAATATTTTTTCATCAATTATTTATGATGTAAATATTTGACATCATAAATAATTTAATATTTATGATGCAAAATTAATTTTATATCATAAATACTGATTATTTGTGACACAAATTTGCATCATAAATAATCTACAAATTATTTTTTTAAATTTTTATTTTTTGATTATTTATGATAAAAATTTTTATCATAAATAATTAAATATTTATGATACAAAATATTTAATATTTATGATACAAAATTTATTTACATTGTAAACTTTAAATTATTTGCACCTTAAATTTTAAATCATAAATAATTTGTTATTTTTTTAATTTTAATTTCTCATTGATTATTATGATGGAAATGATGCATCATAAATAGTTTAATATTTATGATGTAAAATTTAGTTGCATCATAAATATGATTATTTGCAATGCAAGTTCTACGTCATAAATAATCTACTAATTTTTTTTCCAAATTTTTGATTTCTCATTGATTATTTATATAAAAATTTTATGTTATAAATAATTTAATATTTATGATAAAAAAATATTTACATCCTAAATATTGATTATTTATGATGCAAATTTTATGTCATAAATAATCTATAAATTATTTTTTTAAATAATTTTTGATTTTTTATCAATTATTTATGATGAAAATTTTAATCATAAATAATATAATATTTGCAATGTAAATAAATTTACATTGTAAATACTCACTTATTTGTGATACAAAATTTATTTCATCATAAATAAATAATTATTAGTGATAAATATTTTTTCATCATTAATGCTATTATTTATGATGAAATTATTTGCATCACAAATAAAGTCATCGCAAAAATCTTATTTTTTTGTAGTGTCCTTTGACACTCCTAATGATGTTGAAAGGCACAAAACATCTTGTGCTGTTTCAACATCTAGATGAGGAAAGGAGCATCGATCACTAATTATGTATTGTACATGATCGAACAGATCGAGCACCTGAGCAAACTCGGATTTTTTTTTGCATGAGTAGCCAGAGAAGGATGCGATTTTGAATTCTTTGCCCAAATTCTACCTACCCTTTTTTAGTTATTACAGAATAACTAAGCCTACAGTAAACTATTATAATTTGTTAGGATTACTGTAGACCTTTGAGAAGAATCACCAGCTCATAAAGAGCCGATGAATATAGTGGGTGGTTCTTCTTCTGGACGTCGTCCCTTTAAGAAAAAGAAGAAGAAAAATAAGAAGAAGGTGCAGAGTGCTAGAGCATCTAAGCCAATCAGAGCAAGAAGTTAAATGTTGACAAGAGCCAAATAGAATGCTTCTTATGTAAGAAGCTAGATCACTGAAAAAAAATTATCCTCAGTATATTGCCTTTCTTGATCCTAACAGGCCGATAAGAGAAAGCAGCAATCTATTGCCTGATGAGATAATTATATGATAACTCCTTATAATTTCTCTATGTATGATACTACTATCTGAATATTAGATATTAAAAGTTTAATTAATATTTATAATTCATTGCAAGGACTTCAGGTCAGTAGAAAATTTAGAGATGGCGAACGGTTCTGGAACGTTGGAGATAAAAGTCTTGTTTCAGTTTTAGCTCTAAGAACTATTCAGCTTATTTTTGAGTCTAGGATTGTCATGTTAGATGATTGTCATTATTGTTCTTTCTTTTTGATGAATATCATCTCTATAGGCTTTGTGGCCAAAATTGGTTTCAACTTTTTAATAAAAGATAATTTTTGTGATATCATTGTGAATGATACTATAATTAAGCATGGACAATTAAAATATGACATATAGCTTCTATCACAATCTGTAAGTATAATATATACATCTAATAAATATCCTAAGATAGATAATATTAGTGATGCCTACCTTTGGCATTATCAGCTAGGTTATGTGAACAAGAATAGGATAGATAGGTTAACTAAAAAAAAATCCTCGATATTGACGATTGTGAATCATTACAGATTTATGAATTCTGTCTTCTTAGTAAGATGACAAAGTCATCTTTTAAATAAAAAGATGAGCGAGCAACGAATATTCTGAGGCTAGTACATAGTGATGTATGTGGACCCTTGAGCACATGTGCTAGGGGTGGATTCAACTACTTCATTACTTTCACTGATGACCTATCGAGATATGGGTACGTCTATCTTATGAAATGTGAGTTTGAATTATTTGAAATATTTAAATAATTTTATAATGAAGTAGAAAAATAAATTGAAAAAAGTTTTAAAACTCTTCAATCAAATCGAGAAAGAGAATACCTTACCAATGAATTTCTGACATATCTAGAGGAGAATGGGATTCTCTTTCAATGGACTCTTTCAAAGACACTATAACATAATGAGGTGTCAGAAAGGAGAAATCAAACACTGTTAGATATGGTTCGATCCATGATGGACTTTGCCACTCTATCAATCTTCTTCTAGGGATACGCTCTAAAAACTGCTTGCTGTATGCTGAATAAGATTTTAAGCAAGTCTGTCAATAAAACTCTATATCAGATATGGACAGAGCGTAAGTCTGTACTCTCACTGAAAGTATAGTACCCTATAAGTCAATCGCATGGATGATGCGTTGGGACTATTCTATGTTATCTTCCTACTCATTTGCATAACATTGATTATTTTGTATATTCATAAGGTATTGTGTTTCATCATTTGCTATATCATATTCATGGCAATGACGAACCCCATAGATTAGGGCAATGGTTTTAGGATCTTGACGAGATCATGCTAGTGAGATCTAAAATCTTGATAGCTTCAGTCTAAAATATTCTCAGCTGTTGGATCATCGAGTTAGAGATCGATGATGTCGATAAGACTGGTACATCCTATATATGCTCAATGGAGAGGATGATTGATCTCACAATCATTTGTGTGGTAATACTAATACAAAGATATAGGTGCTCATTGAAGAATGAGTTTACTGAACTAATCCACAGAGAGAATATCTGATGGAGCCTTACAGTATATCAATAGATGGTTCTCCAGTAAGAGTGGTGCAAGTGATCTTTTGACTTGAGATCATTATGGTACCTTATGTATGTGATTTCATGCTTTGATTCATACTCTAGCATGACTCTTTGAGACATATGTGAGATGTTTTGGTTGTGGTGAAGTGTGCATGAAGATTATGTATGGTCAACAAAGAATCGGTCTTTATAAGAGGAGAGAACATCCTATGTGGTCTCATAAGACGATGACTCAGAAAATCTCTAGTCAGAGTAGGGATGAACATTAGAAAGAGTTTTTCATGATTCATCAACCAAGTCATCATTATCTGACCACGATATATATAGATAGATATTTGGGCTTGACATAATTCTATACCCATGGCTTATCTGGGATGTTGTATGATCGAAGGATTGAATTACACGGTAACTCATCATGAAAAGATAATTTCAGTATTCTACCAAATTTCATATCTTCTGGATAGTCATGATACATTGTTAGATATTAATCTTGACTTGTAGGTCCCAGTAAATTAAAGAAGTTTGATTTAGCAAATTAATTATAAGAGTTCTGATTAATTGATGGACTTGGATTTAATGTGTCTTGGACCTAATTGGATTAGGTGCACATAGACTCAACCTGCTATTAGCTAGATGTGAAACCCAATGGGTCATATACAAAAGAAAAATGATTTTGAACTTTTGATTAGATCTTGTTGAACCTAATTGAATTGGATTTAGTTGAAATCCTAAATGAGTTTGAGTCAAGCGTGCTAGCACATGCCTAAATCCTAATCCCCAATCTTATTGGATTCATAATTGGCAATGGGCTTTGATTAGTCAAAGACCAAATCTATTGGACTTAAATTGGATTTTGAATGATTCAGATCCTATTTTAATTTGAGTCTAAGGCTCCTTGATTTGTGGGCATCCAAGATTTGGATGCATGAAGAAATCTCATGCCACATATCCACACATCCCTCTTTTATTATTAGCGCCTCTTGGGGATAATCTTTCTTTATGAAGGAAGTTTCTTGTACCTATATTTTTTCTTATGTGAAAGTGTTTCACATTAAGAAGGACTCCTATCTATTCCATGCCTTATTATTATTTTTGCACGAAAAACAATGCCCCAAAAGGTTTGGCACAGCGTTTCAGAGGAGTCCTTCTGAGAGAAGGAACTCCCTCACACCCCCCATCTTTTCTCCATGCATTTTGGTGTGGCTTCTTATAGGTCACGACTCTTGGGAATTTGCATGAAATAGTTTCATGAGGAGATCGATTTTGTACCATGAGATGGCACCTCTTCTTTTCCTATCTAAGATGAAGAGTCCATGTTTTTTGGTGCTCTTATCTCTTAGGATTTGATATGCCTTAGAAGGAATCCTTTTTTCGAAAAAAGATTTCTCATGCCTCATGCAAGATTTGTGGCATTTAAGTGTTGGTCACCAGATGAAATCTCCACGTAAAAGATATGAGATTTTGTGCATCCCTTATTACACGTGAAGAGGGTCTTCACGTATCTGATGTTTGTGCCCAAAGGGAGGGGTCCTTTTGAGAGAAGGACTCCTCCATATCTCATGCATAATTTGGTCGTGTGATGCTAGTTGTCTTGCCCAAGAGTTGGGTGGATGATGGGTGTTTGACACCTATCATAACCCTAGCTTAAGTCAAGATTTGGATCATGATTTTGTGCTGAAAAGGGTCCATTAGTTTGGGCTTATATGTGGTGTATCGGTTGTCCAAATGTTGGGCAGAATGAGGGCTGATTTCTTAAGGCTTATGGGTGGGTTTCTTATGGTCCAATTGTTGGACAACGAATAGTCCAAATGTTGGACAAGAAGAGGGCTAAGTGGCATGAGGGCTGTCATATCCAAGAGAGGGAAGAAAGGAGTGAGAAAATCATCAAAAGTTGGTGATGAGAGAAAAAGAGCAGCTGCTGATTTTCTTGAAAAGAAACATTCGATGAATTCGGATTGGGAGAGTCCTAGATCGTGACCCATGTGGATCATCATTGGAGGGCACATGCTTAGGTACCTCGAGGATATCAATTATCGGTCAGCTCGGATCTTTCTGTTTGGTATAACATTTCCAATCTCCCTTTCAAATATATGCTATGTGATTCATATTCTTGTTTGATTGAATGTATCAAGGTAATTTTAGGATTGGGGTTTGGATCACATGTTTTCTATTGTGGTTGCATGTTAAAAATTTTTAAACTTCAATTCCACTGCGCATCCGAATTCCAATAGTGATATCAGAGCCTTCTTTGATTGATTCAATCAAACAGCATGTTATCGTTGTGATATGGATTTGATCTAATTCATGATATGTCAAAATCAGAATTTAGAATGATGTTTAATTGCTGGTTTGTAGCATTTCTTGTAAAAGAATAATAGTTATCTTGTCCATGATCGAAACCTTGGCATGCAATTTCATGGCTTCATGACTTATGTGATAAGTTTGGGCCAGATCTGATGATCTGAAATTTTTATGGAATTACTGCCTTGTGCATGTAATGCATGAGGTGAAGGATGATAGTGTGTGATGCACACACCATAGATCTAGGGTTGGCCACCACAGATTGGACATTGGTCATGGTTGGATCTCCCATCATGATTCTTGACCTAGTCATGTAGGTGGCTGAAAATCTCAATCATAGAAGGGATGCTTCAAATTTTGTTTATGATTTTTTGTTGATGGGTTTGTTTTGACTACAGTTCATTAGCCTAATTTGATTAGGATTTATGATTGTAGATCAAAATTAGACTCATAATTCTAATTTGATTAAAATTTAGTTCAATTAAAGTTAACCAAATTGTCATTGATCAAATTTGATTAGGATTTGAGTTTTAGTTGATCAAATTTTGTAAATCTAATTTGATTAGAGTTTGTTTAAGAATTGGTTAACTTAACTCAAGAAGGTGACGGGTGGTTGATTTATAATTATAATTGAGTCATGAGTTGAATTCGAATAAAAAATCCTAGATGGATCCTGTACCCATATTTTAAACATCTTGATTGACATATACATGAATGATATCACAATTAGAATAATATGATTATTTTTTTCATACTTTCTATAAATATTATAAATTGTATGATGGATGGTTATAGACTAGAAATATCCATATGATGGATGTACTATGGAGGCTGATTGTATGGCTGTATCTTTCTATTCTTGTCTTTGTATGTTTCTAACAGTGATTGGGACTTTAACATGTTGATGTAAAATTAAAGATAGAAAATTTTATTTGTAAATAGATAGAAATTATTTTTTTGTATTTATGAATAAAGAAAGAAGATGGAACATTGATCGAAGTCTTTATGAAGATGAAGATCGGACTACTAGCGAGTCGAGAGCAGAGGCACATGAAGATCGACCATGAGATAGTTCAATCTGTGATGCACTAGGATGAGACCAGTAATCTATCCTAGTGGCTCAGATGGATTACACTAGAAAAGTCCATAACCATCCAATTTTCTTATATGATCTTTCATGCAGGTAGTTACATTTACATATATACTGCTTGAATGCATATTTATATATTTTGGATATGCTTGAGACCTAAGTCTCTCATTTAAATTATATTAAGTTATAATAGTGAAGTGTTAAGAACACTATTCATGTCTTCATGCCAAGCCAGTATTATATCAAGAATCATAGTAGGCTTATTGTGCAACCACAAAGCTTAACTATGGGAACTGATATGATACTATCTTGGTGCATAATGATACTGATGGTATTTAGCTCATGCTAAGTCAATAGAATATGTTAAAAATTGTAGTGAGTTTATTATGCAACCACAAGGCTTGCTATAGGATTTGATGTGATGTTGATTTAGTGATGCTTACAGTATGTTTGGATATGTTACTTTGTTGTGCAACCACAAAAGCAGCATTATTCAAATATGATTGTATAAAAATGAAGAATATGACTTAACTAAAATACTATAATTTATTGTGCAACCACAAAGCTACAAATATTTTAGAGGTAAAAATTATGTTAGAAGTTGCATAAGATGCAATTGGAAAGAATTCCTACCTATGAACTCCTCAAAGATTTATTGTGTAACCATAAGGCTTTTGAAGAGCAATTGAGATCTCAACCCTACTTAAAATCTGACGACAGGATTTCTTATTTTTCATACTTGAGGGCTATGAAATTTGTCAAATAAGTAGAAGACACAATTAGATAAAAGATCTCATCTAAATTGTGCATGTCATCATGAGTAGTCCATTTAGTTTTGTTCTTTATATATTCATTTGCATCTTTACTGTTACTGCATGGTATATTTGATGCCAATATATTGACTGAATCAAACCACATAGACTGATTGAAAAATTTGAGAATAGTTCTTACTTAGGAGATAGTTTTCTATTCTCTTGATCTCGATTTGATCGAAAATAATTAAGGCTGACGAAATATGACCCAACCACCAACCAACCCATATTCGATCTATCATAAATAGGTTTGAATTTAGGCTAAATGGATTTAGGTCATAAATGGATCGACCTATTTAACCTATTTAATAATTATCAGATTTGAATTTTAGATATCTGACCCATTTAATCCGTTTAATATTCAGATCAGGTTGAGTCAGATAATCTATTTAAGCTGTTTAACCTATTTAACTTATTTCTGACCCATTTAGCCTAATCTGTTTAACCCATTTAAGATTGTTTAACTTGTTTAAAATCTGTTTAACCTATTTCTAACCTATTTAATCCGATCCATTTAACCTGTTTAATCGTTTAATCTGTTTAACCTAATTTGATCTATTTAATAAATAGATTAAATAGATCAGGTGGGTTACCTATTTAATAAACAGATCGAGTTTAGATTTGAATTTTTGATCCATTTAATAAACAGATCGGATTTGGATTGATGATTTTTTGATCTGACTCGTATTAACCCAACTCGTTTATAACCCGATCCGATCCAATTGCCACCCTAAGAGTAATACTATAGAGGAATGAACCGCATATGAGATATGACGGTTGACATACTGAAGACAAATTATCCGTTCTGATCGGATCACCAGGGTGTGATTTAAAAATTTTTCTATTCTAATCGAAATATAACATTTATATTTACCTTAGTTGTAGCAGAATAGGGATCAAATCTTCAAAGGTTGCTTGAATCTGATAACTCACGAGGCTTGAAAATACAGGCCCTCTACTTCGAATGCATGCCAAACCTCGCACGAAAGATGGATGAAGTCTCGGGTCATCACACCTTCTAAAGGCAGCAAGCAAGGAGGAATAGAGCCTCTGATGTGATGCCTCACACTAGCAAATGGGATGCCAAAATCCTTTTCATGCCAAGAGGAGATCAGCCCCACACGCCAAGGAGAAGGATAGCACTCCTTTTGGGACGCCCACACCTCTTTACTCTCACCTTAGCACTCAATCAGATTGACATCCTTTGATGGTTAGAGGTCCTCTTATTTATAGATGATTTTCCATAACCCATTAGACTAGGAGTCCTAATTCAAATTAGCTTTGAATTTTTTCACCCTTTATCATATGAGGAGTCCTAATGGAGATAGGATTGGTGCCTAACTTGGTGCCCCCATGCACCCACACTTACACCCAAGAGGAGGGGCGGCATAATCAGTGCCCCCATCCTCTCTTGGTCGACCATGAAGAGAGAGAGTCTCAGTAATTCTGAACTTTAAGGATCCAATCCAATTTTGAGTCAAATTGAATTCAATTTGAACTTGATTCGAACCAATTTCGAATAAACTGTCAATCCCAAACTGTTTAAATTTTAAAATCAAGTTTAATTTAGAATTTCAATCCAAAATTTAATTAAATCAGATCTAATCTAAAATTAATTGCACTTAAATTTAATCTCTCATAGACTCTTTGGATCATAGATCAAATCTTGTTCATCCTTGGAATTGAACCTGAACCTCATATCTAGTGCTAGTTAGACATAGTCAACTGTTTAATCGTGTATGACCTTCAACTTAATTCTCAATTAAGCTAATCTATTTATTTAGTCAATTCATGTACTTTTAATATTGAATATATAGACTTAGGTCGATTCTTTTCTATATTGCTTGACTTTGTGCGTGACTCCATAGGTTCAATATAAGTCAGTAGTACAGGAATCATTTTCTGTACTAATCAAAGTTATCATCTAACAATGGTTCTCGATGTCTGGATAGATCGAATATATGTAAGGTAATATTTAAGAACCTATATATATGGTTATCGCATAATTCATTTCTTTGATCATAAATGCTCAAGAAAAATTTAAGGTTTAACTATCAACCTTGGATGAGTCATCCATATTGTATTTCAACCTTTCAAGTTCATCACATGGATTATCCAGGCCTAGGGTTACCAAATTAAAATACAGTGATATATTAACTCTCATAATTCGAGAGGTCAATCCCATCTTGATCCACACACAGACTTTGCAAGTACTTGACTGTACTCAGTAACCTTCCATACTGCATTAGAAATACAAGTAGTCCAGCACAAAGCACAGTGAGTTACTTGCAAGCCACTATGGTGATCTAAGATCTGAGAGACACTCATGCCTATATGCTTCGTGAGCTGCTCTTGACAGTAAAGTACTCCATAGGTGAGTCACTTATTCATGATGATGTACTCCTACATCTCATCTGTATGCCATACCAGTGTCTCCACACTCCTTGGTTAACAGGACACTCAACTTATGTGACACACAATGACCTACATTCGATGAACATCATCATCCTTTAATGATGTATTATTTGATTGCAAATATGTTTAAGAACTATTTGATGAATCCTTCTTTATCGATTGTTATATAGTTTTAAGGACTTCATCACAATATAAGAGTTCTAATAAGGAAGATGTACATCTTATGATGAAAAATATCAAATAAACTTTTATTATTTCATAATTTATATATAATTATAAAAAGCATAATTGTCCAAATGATTAATTTTAGACATATTTTCTAACAACTCTCACTGGACTAAAATCAATCGATATAGTATTTAATACCCATCTTCCATTTGTATTCATCGAACATTTTGATTTTGAGTACTTTAATAAATGGGTCAGTCAAGTTCTCCTTTCCGTCGATCTTCTGAAGCTCGACATCACCTCGATCCATGATTTTTTGGATCAGATAGTAGTGGTGCAAAATATACTTGGTGCGCTGATGGGACTTCAGTTCTTTTGCTTGAACTATGGCTCTAGTGCTATCGTAGTATAGTAGAATAAAACATCAAGGAAGGATGCCACTCCAAGCTTGCTGATGAACTTTCATAATTAGATAGCTTCTTTTGCACATCGGATGTCATGATATATTCTACCTTGCAAGTTGAATCAACTATGGTGTGCTGCTTGAAATTTTTTCAATAAATCGCTCCTTTATTTAGGATAAATACATAATCTAACACACTCTTACTGTTATCATAATCTAACTGAAAGTTAGAATCAGTATATCCTACAAGTTTTAAGTCAATATCTTCATAGATAAGCCATTGATCCTTAGTATTTCTCAAATACTTAAGGATTATCTTTACAATCTTCCAATGATTCTTCCTCAGATCAAATTGGTACCTACTCACTATCTCTAGTGAGTGTGCCACATCCGACCTCATATATATCATGGTGTACATGATAGATCTCACTGTCAAAGCATATGAGATTCTACTCATATATTCTCTCTCTTATGGAGGTGTCAGACAATTCTTCTTAGAGAGTATAATTTATGGCCTATCGGAAGATAGTCTTTTTTGAAATTCTTCATGCTGAAATGAGTGTAATTTTATGGCCTATCAGAAGATAGCCTTTTTAAAATTCTTCATGTTGAATCATTTCAGCATGATATTGATGTATGTGGATTGGGACAATCCAAGCAGCTTCTTAGATCTATCTCTATAGATCTTCATCCTTAGGACAAGGATGCTTCTTCCAAATCCTTTATGGACAACTGTAAAGATAGCCAAAGCTTTATACCTTATAAAGCAGGAACGTCATTCCTATTAACAGTATATCATGCATATACAGTACAAGAAAGATGACTATAGAATCATTATCTTATTTATAAATATATGATTCTTCTTCTTTCCTAATGAAATCATACATTTTGATTACCTTATCAAAATATATTTCCAACTCCGAGATGTCTGCTTCAATCCATAAATAGATCTTTGAAGCTTACACACTTTTGATTCATCTATAGATGTGGACCCTTTAGGTTGTATCATATACACCTTTTCTTCTAACTCTCTATTAAAAAAATGTTTTGACATTCATTTGCCAGATCTCATAATCGAAATGTGCTACTATCATAAGTATAATCTGGATGGATTTGAGCATTGTCACAGAAAAAAATATTTCATCATAGTTAATACCATAATGTTAATGATATCTCTTTACAACTAAACGGGCTTTATAGGTCTCCACCTTCTTATCTGCACCCTTTTTCTTTTAAATATTCATTTACACCCTATGGGTTTAATCTCTTCGGATGGATCAATAAGTGTCTATACACTATCGATCTCCATGGACTCCATCTCAAATTTTATGGTCTCAAGTCATTTTTCTGAGTTGGATCTTTCATGGCATCCATGTAGGTGATCGAATCCTCATCGTTCTCATCGAGTTCAACAGGATCACTATCTCGGATCAAAAAACCATAGTATATGTTCGACTGATGCGGTACTCTATCGAATCTCCTTAAAGATACCTCAATAATGGGCTCTACATTTGATCTAATCAAATCTGATTCTATATTTTCATTGATCTGTGTCAGTTTTTCTACCTGTTGAACTTTATCAAGTTCAATCTTAGAGGCATCAGTTTCTTCATTAAGAAACTCTTTTTCTAAAAAGACTACTTTATTACTGACAAACAACTTTTATTCTTCAGTAAGATAGAAATAATATTCTTTAGTTTCTTTTAAATATCCTATAAAATAATATTTATCAGACTTTGGTCCGAGCTTGTTGGTCTGTAAATATTTACATAAGCTGGACAACCTCAAATCCTAAAGTGAGAGAGTGTCGGCCAACGTCCAATCCATATCTCATATGGAGTTTTTGTGATCGATTTGCTCGGAACGTTGTTCAGAATATAGCATGCAGCTCAAGTGCATAATCTTAAAAAGAGATTGACAGATTTGCAAACCTCATCATGGATCAAACCATATCTAACAGAGTTTAATTTTTTCTTTCTGACACCCCATTATACTGTGGTGTCTCTGGAGGATCTATTATGAGAGAATCTTATTTCTCTTAGATATGTTAAAAATTATTGAAAAGGTATTCACCTCTTCGGTTGACTGAACAGTTTTAATACTCTTCTCGATTTATTTTTCTACCTCATTATGAAATCATTTGAACATTTCAAATGATTTAGACTTGTGCTTCATAAGCTAGACATATCCATACCTCGATTGGTCGTCAGTGAATGTAATGAAGTAGTAATACCCTCCTCTGTGGCTATGTTCATAGGTCCACATACATCACTATATACTAGACCTAGAATATCACTGCTCATTCATCATTTCTAGTAAAGAATGACTTGGTCATCTTTTCAAGAAGAAAGACTTATAGGTTGACAATGATTTATAATCATTGATATCGAGGATTTTCTCTTTAGATAACCTATTTATCCTATTCTTATTTATATGATCGAGCTTGCAATGCCAAAGATAGGCATCTGTGACATTATCTATTCTAGGATATTTTTCGATGTATATATTATACTAACAGACTATGATAAAATATAAATACCATGTTTTAATTATCCACTTATAACAATGATACTATTCATAATAATATTATAGTAACTTTTCTTGATAGAAAAATTATAACCATTCTTGGCCAAAAGACCTATGGAAATAACATTCATAAGGAAAGATGGACAATAATGACAGTCATCTAAAATAATGGCATTTGAATTGAGAGCAAGCTGAACTTTTTTTATAGCTAGAACTGGAACAGCTCTTTCATCTCCAACATTCAGGAATCGTTCGCTCTTCTCAAATTATCTATTAATCTGAAGTCCCTGCAATGAATTGCAGATATGAATTGGACTTCTGATATCCAATACCCAAGTAGTAGTATCATAGATAGAGAAATTATAAGGTGTTATCAAATAAGTACCTTATCTAGCAATCTTTTATAGATTTTTCTTGCTAGGCCTATTCAAATGAAGAAAAACTAGATATAGAGGATAATTCCTCTTTCAGTGCCCAAACTTCTATAAAAGAAGCCTTCTGCCTGACTCTGGTCTATTTTGACTGGTTAGTTCGATTGGACCTAGAAGCCTTAGCACGATCCTTATGCACCATCTTTTTCTTCCTCTCTTAAAGGATCGATGCTCTATTAAGGATAAATCCTCAAGTGTGTCAAAAGACTTGTTCAACATGTGAAACATCTTCTTTGGCTGAGCATCTATGAATTTACAACTAAATTCATCACTCATTGCAGCTCTCATTATGCAACATACTATCATATAGTCATTTAGCCACTTCTATAAGTGTCTCCAACCCTCGCATCCGCATTAGGAGCTAGTACTTCAGTGCTGGATCTGTAATCACATATAGGATCCTCTCATGTTCGAGAACTATTCTCAATTTTTGATACCAATTATCGAAATTGAATCTCATAAACTTGTCACTGTCCAACAGTGAGCAGGCAATAAAGTACTAGCCATCACTGAAAGAAAAATAAAAGACCTATTAGTACATGAATTATTTAATCCTAAAAACTTGAACTTTAGTATAAAGGTCCTCCTACTATTTTATATGAATTGATAGCCTCTATCTTTAATTTAAAAAATTACTTTAATTCTTTTGTAGGTACTAGAATCTACACAGACTGCACACGAGTCGACTATGACCGGCCAACTTATGTATATCTATAGGTAGATTCTTAATCAATTATTTTTTTAATAATTTTTAATAATTAATTTTATTTAAATTTTTTTTAGTAGGCTAGGGCCTCCACTGAAAATCTTGATTAGGTCCAATCGTTAACATGACCATATTCAGCCCATCTAACCAATAAATAATCAAATCCGACTACAGTCGATCAATCTGACCATCCATCAGAGAGACATGACTGAGCTATCATATAATGAATGATAATTTCAATATCTAAATAAATACCAGACTTATAGGTTTGCAATGCTTAGCTAGACTATTAGACCCATTATCATCTATCTTAATGGGAGGCTATGATCTAGTTATCATCATAACTAGCTTATTTTAAAGACTTAATAATTTAGAGGATTTATTTTCAATGATTTGAGAAGCAATTGACCGGCGAGTCTTAAATCCTCCCATTGACTTTATCAAGTCATGAAGAGGACTATAGACAAACTGGTCCAAGGCACCTAACTCATCGAACTGATTTAATGATTTGAGAATAAGAGAAGAGATTAATCGATAAGTCATAAATTCCTCCACTAACTTTATCAAGTCATAAAGAGGATTATAGACAAGCTGGTCTAGAGACACCTAAATCAGTCACACTGATTTTTCTTAATAGCATAAGTCAGCTCGAATCAACTAGTGATCTAATCAAAACATAATCTATCAAATTGATCAGGTAAGTGAGATCGGTGGAGGATCTGCCTCGGCTTGTCTTAGACACCATCGAAATAGCCAGATCAATGGACTGCCAATTAAAAATCACTGATTATATTAAAAGCAATATTGTCAAACTTATCTTAGACACAAATTGATCGATTAGTTTCGATTTGATCAACTAAAGGACTCGGACTAAACCATTGAGCCACAATCATGTCCATTTGGTATGGTCAAAAATATGGACTTGTTCAAGCTACAACTACTGAGGTTGATCTTATAAAAAATCTGACCTAATCTAACTCAACTCTTGATTAGATTTAATCAATTTTTCTAATTAGTCCATATTTATTTCTAACTTTAGACCTAATCCAGTTAGAAGATCTATTCTGCTAACCCATGGCTCATCATTTTATGAGGTGTCTTAACATTTTCAATTCTCAATTCTAAATACTTAATTTTAAATTAAGTATGTGAAATGTGTGTTTTAGTTTGTAAAACTATTCTATCAGAATTTTAAGTGAAACATACATCATATGTCATACAATTTTTAGATCTTAAAATCTAATTTTTAGATTTATATTTAATAATTAAATATACATAAATCTGATCTAAATATCATATATACATCATATGTATCATGATCACTTTTAGATCAATATCGATTACATCATATGCAACCTACAATTCAAATCTTAAAATAATTTTATATATAAATTTATTTTATTAAAATTATAATTAATCATAAATTATTTTAGATCTAATCTAAATATATTCATAATTAAAATAATTTTAAATTTTTTTTACTATTCTTCTTCATGAGATTTAATCACAAATACCTCTACACGTCATAAGAGCATCCATCGAATAGAAAGAGAGGATATTTAAATCTACTTGCTCTTATGATCGGACGTCTGGTGATCAATCCAATCTGAGTACTGGACTACTAAGATTAGAAATCTAATTTCTACTAATTACATCAATATGCATATTGTCAAACAATCTAAACATGCACATAGGAATATGATCATATCAAATATGACATGCATCTAATCTAATTAGATCATGGCATTAGACATATATTTTATTTTAGATCTGAAACTAAATTTATACAACATATAAATTAATTAATTTAAATCTAAAATCATATAAAAATCTATTCAAAATATATATATGATTGCATAAAAAAATTTTGATTTGAGATATGATCAAACATACGTAGATGTGTCGCTAAAATCAGATCTGAAACTCTGTCACACAGATTCAGATTTGAGCCTGATTCAAACATCAATTCTCTAATTAAATTATATCATAAAAAATATAAAAATAAGATTTAAATCTATGTATAATTAAATTTTTATTCAAACATAAAAATCCACACATAAATTTTTTGCTAAAATAGATTTTCGACAAATCAGATTCAGGGGTTGATTTTGATCTGATACTCTGATCAAAATCAGATCAAAAATATACTGAAGATATCAAAAGAAATCAAGATTTAATTATATCAAAAATTCTAGTTCATAATCAGATAAAAAAATCAAAAAAAATTTAAAATTAGACTATGCGATCATGACATACAGGTCTGGCTCTAATACGAGTTGAAAAAAAATTATCCGATCTGATCAGATGGTCAGGATGTGATTTGAAAATTTTTCTATTTTAGTAAAAATATAATATTTATATTTATCTTGGTCATAATGGAATAGGGATCAAATCTCCAGAGGTTGCTTGATTTCGATGCCTTGTGAGGCCTGAAAGTACAGATCCTCTATTTTCCGTGCACGCCAAACCTCGTAGGAAAGATAGATGAAGTCTCGAGTCATTGCACCTTCTGAAGGCAGCAAGAGAGAGAGGAATAGAGCCTTTGATGTGATGCCTCACACCAGTAATTGGGATGCCAAAAGCCTTTTCATGCTAGAAGGAGATCAGCCCCAATTCAGCATGCCAAGGACAAGGATAGCACTCCTTTCGGGATGCCCACATCTCTTTGCTGTCACCTTAGCACTCAATCAGATTGACATCTTTTGATGCTTAGAGGTCCTCCTTATTTATAAATAATTTTTCATGACCCATTAGACTAGGAGTCCTAATTCAAATCAGCTTTGAATTTTTGCATCCCTTATATATGAGGAGTCCTAATGGAGATAGGATTGGCACCTAACTTGCACCCTATGCACCCACGCATACACCTAAAAGGAGGGGTGGCATAACCAGTGCCCCCACCCTCTCTTGGTCGGCCATGAAGAGAGAGAGTTTCAGTAATTCTGGACTTTAAGGATCCAATCTAATTTTGGATCAAATCGAATTCAATTCAAATCTGATTCGAACCAATTTCAAATAAGCTGTCAATTCCAAACTATTTAAGATTATAGGATCAAGTCTAACTTGAATTTTTGACCCCATTAAGTTTAATTAAATTATATCTAATCTAAAATTAATTAACACTTAAATCCAATCTCTCATAGATTTTTGGATCATCGATCAAATTTTATTCATCCCCAAAATTAAACCTGAATCTCATGTCTAGTGCTAGCTAGATATAGTCGACTGTTTAATCCCATATGATTCTCAACTTAATTTTAATTAAGCTAATCTATTTATTTAATCAAGTTATGTACTTCTAGTATTGAACATATAGACTTAGATCAATTCTTTTCTATGTTGATTAACTTTGTGCGTGACTCCATAGGTTCGAATATTAAGCCGGTAGCACAGGAATCATTTTCTATACTAATCAAAGTTACCATCTAGTAATGGTTTTCAACATCCAGATAGATCAAATATATATAAGATAATATTCAAGAACCTACGCATATGGCTACCACATAATTCATTCTTTTGACCACAAATGCTCAAGAAAAACTTAGGATTTAACTGACAACCCTGGATGAGTTATCCATATTGTATTTCAACCTTTCAAGTCCATCACATGAATTATCCAAGCTCAGGATTTACTAAATTGATATACAGTGATGCATTAACTCCTTAATTTGGAGAGGTCAATCCCATCTTAATCCACACACAGACTTCACAAATATTTGACTATATCCAATAGCATTCCGTCACTGCAGTAGAAATACAGATGGTTCAGTACCAAAGCACAGTGAGTTGCTTGCAAGTCACTATGATGATCTCAGATCTGAGGATACTTATATATATATGCTTCACGAGCTACTCTTGATAGTAGAGTGCTCCACAGGTGAGTCACTTATTCAATAATGATGTATTCCTACATCTCACCTGTATGCCATACTAAATCTCCACACTCCTTGATTAAAAGGATAACCAACCTATATGGTACACAATGGCCTACATTCGATGAATGTCATTGTCTTTTAATGACATGTTATTTGATCATGAATATATTTAAGAACTATTTGATGAATCCTCCTTTATCAATTGTCATATATTTGTAAGGACTTCATCACAATACAAGAGTTCTAATAAAAAAATGTACACCTTATGATGAAAAATATCAAATAAATTTTTATTATTTTATAATTTATATATAATTATAAAGAGTATAATCATCTAAACGATTGATTTAGGATATATTTTCTAACAAGTATGACTATCTAGTGTATCCTAATTGACTTGATCTTGCAATTAAGTCAGTTAGGTTCTTGTATTGAATGGTGAGTAGAGCAAGGATTTGATACTACAAATAATTTTTGATTCCTTCTTTTTGGATAGCATCGTGAAAAGAAGAAGATGAAGAATATTTTCATCAAAGGTACCTATTTTTGTTGTAGCAATATTTAGTATTGAAAAGAAAATTGTAAGAGTTGTCTTGCAAATGTGAAGCAATAACAAAATACAAAGATTGTATTTGCTAGAGGTTTGTATTTGATACAAAGAAAATTTATCATCAAATACTTTAGCTTCGATTCTTAGGTATTACATACCTTGTGTGGTTTTCGTTTATGCAAGTTGTTGTAAGGACTATAAGGAATATGAAAGTTGAATAAAGTGACCCCAATCTCCATGTACTAACATTGGGATAGGGCATGTGAGCTATCAGGCCTCGTATATATGGATGTATGAAGGCTAATAACAACTCAGCCCTGAGTTGGATACTCCATATGAGATATGGTGTGATCCATCATTTGCTTCATAGACCTTTCAATATCTTTTTGAAGATATGCCCTAGAAACTGCTACATATATTTTGAAAAATATATCATCTATATTTGTTACTAGTACTCCATATGAGATATAAAAAAAAAGAGATAGGTTGCCCAACTTGTGTGAAAAGAGTTGATGTACATAAATTTTCATGCTAGATCAGATAAGTATAGGTTTGTAGGCTATTCTAAGAAGAGTATGTGATGCTACTTCTTCCTCCATAATGAATAAAAGTATTTGTCAGTAGGCATCCCACTCGTAGTGGAAGGATAATTAAACTTGAGAAGTTCAAGACCTACAAACTATCCCACATCTACTTGTGGAGAGTCCACAAGTTGTTCCTCGACCAGATATGCTCATTCATGAGACACAACCTCGATACACATCTCCTCTCCGAAGGTCAATCAGAGTGTGTAATGTACCACTCAAAAATAGATTTTGTTATTAAGAATGACAATGAGCCACACATCATTGAGAATGATGATCTTGTGACCTATTCGAAAATAATCAAGAACAGAGATTCTGACAGATGGCTTGGAGTCAAGAAATTTGAGATGGACTCTCTGTATATCAACCAAATATAGACTTTGGTAGATGCACTTGTGGGTATGACATAATAGATTGATAGCAGGAATGTCCATCCAAATTTTGCTTGCTATTGTTGTATATCAGCTAGAGAGATTTCTCTTTTAGTGGGAGAGAAAATCTAGTAGGCAATGATTGAGGAGTCGATACGTTCATTTTGATAAGATAGTCAAATTGTTTGACTCTATCAAAATATGGATGAACCGTGTGTGTACAAGAAGATAAGTGGTAATCTCATTGATGTTTTAGTTTTGTATGTGGATGACGTACTGCACATTAGAAAGTTATCCCAATATTGCAATCGATCAAGAGCTAGCTATCACAGATATTTTCCATGAAAGACTTGGGTGAAGCATTCATTATACTTAGTATAAAGATCTATAGAGATAGATCCAAGTGGGTGCTAGGCATATCCCAGTCTAGGTACATAGTTTTTATGTTGGAGAGGTTCAACATGGATGGGTGTTGTTGGGTATAAAATACCCACAGTCGAAGTCTTCAACAGAATCAACGATTCCGCCCACGATGCCGACCTCAAAGGAAGACTCCGCCCGGACTCCTACGGGAGCCGGGCTTCATCCTCGACTCCAACGGCTGCAGACAGACTTCGTCCGGACTCCTACAGGAGCCAAACTCTGCCGACGACTTCAACAGCAAGTAGACTCCGCCCCGACTCCTACGGGAGCCGGGCTCCGCTCGGACTCCTACGGGAGCCGGGCTCCGTCCTCAACGTCAACTGCTGGTAAGCTGTCCGAACTCCTACGGGAGCCGGACTTGGCCTTTAACTTTGATTGCAGGAAGACTCCGCCCGGACTCCTACGGGAGCCGGGCATCATCCTCGACTCCAACGGCTGCAGACAGACTTCGTCCGGACTCCTATGGGAGCCGGACTCCGCCGATGACTTCAACAGCAAGTAGACTCCGCCCCGACTCCTACGGGAGCCGGGCTCCGTCCTCAACGTCAACTGCTGGTAAGCTGTCCGGACTCTTACGAGAGCCGGACTTGGCCTTTAACTTTGATTGCAGGAAGACTCCGCCCGGACTCCTACGGGAGTCGGGCTTCATCCTCGACTCCAACGGCTGCAGACAGACTTCGTCCGGACTCCTACGGGAGTCGGACTCCGCCGGCAACTCCGACCTCAAGTAGACTCCGCCCGGACTCCTACGGGAGTCGGGCTCCATCCTCAACGTCAACTGCCGGTAAGCCCCGTCCGGGCTCCTACTGGAGCCGGACTTCGCCTTTAACTTTGATTGCAGGAAAACTTCGCCCTGACTCCTACGGGAGCCGGGCTCTGTCCACGACGCCAAAGAAGGCTCCGCCCGGACTCCTACGGGAGCCGGACTCCGCCGATAACTCTGACCTCAAGTTGACTCCACCCGAACTCCTACGGGAGCCGGGCTCCGTCCTCAACATCAACTACCGGTAAGCCCCGTCCGGGCTCCTATGGGAGCCGGACTTGGCCTTTAACTTTGATTGCAGGAAGACTCCGCCCGAACTCCTACGGGAGCCGGGCTTCGTCCTCGACTCCAACGGCTGCAGACAGACTTCATCCGGACTCCTATGGGAGCCAGACTCTGCCGACAACTCCGACCTCAAGTTGACTCCGTCCGGACTCCTACGGGAGCCGGGCTCCGTCCTCAACCTCAGCTGTCGGTAAGCCTTGTCTGGGCTCCTACGGGAGCCAGACTTTGCATCTAATTTTGATTGCAGGGGATTCCACCCGGACTCCCATGGGAGCCGGGCTCCACCCACGACCCCAACCGCAAGGAGGACTCTGCTCGGACCCCTACGGGGGCCAGACTCCGGCCGCTGCCGAACTTCAGCCAGCAGATCTGCGCTCCCAGATCACAATCACAGCCACGATCCTACTCCACTTCCTGCGGCGGATTCCGCACAGCTCCATCACTCCCTGACAGGCCGCAGTAACGGTCGCAACACTGCTCCGCTCCCTACGATGGATCCCACGCAGCTCCATTACTACCTGGCAGACCACGATAAACGGCCACGATCCTGCTCCACCTCCTACAATGGATACCGCACGATTCTCCCATCCGCTGCCAAGACGCGACAGCACACGTCGCCCCACTTCCCGTGGCAGGTTCCACGTGGCACGCCCCAGTGATGGCCACGGGTCTACTCCACTACTCTTCACAGCAAATTCCGCCTGACCCTAGGCAGCCCACTACCAGGCGGTTACAAACGTCGCCATCAATCTGTTACCTCCTCTGCCTATAAAAAGGGGGACCCAGATACATTATTCTATAAGCTCATTTTTTATCTCAAAACTCTGCTAAATTCTTCGTTCGAGCGCTCCATTCTTGTTGAGGCAGAGAACTGACTTGAGCGTCGGAGGGTCTTGCCGGAGCAACCCCACCTCCGGTTTAGACTTCCCTTGCAGGTCCCGATGGCAACCGCGACTTCTCCGACTCCAGCTTCTCCGGCGCAAGCGAATTTTTGCACCAACAGGATTGGCGCTAGAGGAAGGGCTGAACCTTCGCAGTTCCCTTGTTCTTAAAGGAGCGTTCAACGGAGCCGCCTCCGATCATCTCCTCCGACACCCACTCCTTATTTTTCCCCACTGGGTCCACACTCGATGCCTCCACGCAAGGCGTCCACGCGACGGTCCACGGCCTCCGTGACCAGGTCTCAGGCTCCAGCCTCCCCTCCTATTTTTCAACCTCCTCCTCCTCCTCCAGCGGCGGCGGTCGGTGTGGAGCAGTTTGACTTGCTGGCACAGCAGGTCAGAGGCCTCGTCGAAGCTGTGCAAGCAATGCAGCAGCAGCAGCCGCAGGCGTCAGCACACCCGGAAAGGGCATCTCCGGAATGCCAGAACCCGACGGCGGGGTGGGCCACCTGGGCCAGCCGCCCCGTCCTTCCTGGGAAAACAAACCTGAGGGTAGAGAGCCCTCAATCGGACCACGACTCCACCCCTGGAAGATCCCTGCCCCCGTTCTGTCAGAGGACCCTCGAGACTCGAAGTTGAGAGGATTTTCTGGACCGGAGGCTCCAGGAGATGAACCGGCGGATTGAAGAACTCCGCCATGCGCCCTCCGCTTATGGTGAGGACATTTATACTGACCCTCCCTTCTCCCAAACGATCATGCAGGAACCGATCCCGCCAAACTTCAAGCTTCCCCAGTTCGAAAGCTACGACGGGACTTCAGACCCGATTGATCATCTGGAGGCCTTCCAGACGATGATGCTGCTTCACGGTGCTCCTGACGCCATCTTATGCCGGGCTTTCCTGTCTACTTTGAAGGGAGCATCGAGGAACTGGTATTCGGCTTTGAAACTGGGTACCATCTTCTCCTTCGATCAAATGAGCCACCAATTTGTGGTCCATTTTGTCAGCAGCCGGTGCCCCCGGAAGGATTCGAAGTCCCTCATCAACATCAAGCAGAGGGAAGGGGAGTCCATACGGGCCTACATCAACCGCTTCAACATCGCGGCGCTGGAGGTCCGGAACTTGGACCAATCAGTTGCCATGGCCGCCCTGAAAGGCGGCCTTCAGAAGAATGATCTTTTATTCTCCCTAGAGAAGAAGTATCCCAGGGATTTTGCCGATTTGCTGGCCCGGGCTGAGGGATACGCCCGAGCGGAAGAAGCCTTCAAAATGAAGGATGATGAGACAGCAAGGGAGTGGCAAGCGGAAGATTCGAGTAAGCCCGCAGTGGAAAAAAGGCCAAAGGAAGTCCGGCCGCGTTCTCGATCCCCTCCAGGGCATAAGCGTGCCCATACTCCACCCCAGGCACGCAGGCAGAGAAGCCCGGACTGTGGGGTTCGGCGGGGTTCTCCACCAGGGAGATTCCGCAACTACGCCCCCCTCAACGCCTCGAAGGCCCAGGTATTAATGGAGGTCAGGGAGCAGCTCCCTAGGCCGGAGAGGATGAACACATACCCCGGGAAGCGCAACCCCAACAAGTTCTGCCTCTACCACCGCGACCACGGCCACGACACAGAGGAATGCATCCAGCTCCAGGACGAGATCGAGGAGCTCATTCGGCGAGGTCGACTTGACAGATTCATCCGCCGCAAGCCTGAGGGTGGGGGAGACCGGCCAAGAGCCCTTCCACAGCCTGAACCACCGAGAAGGGAGGAGCAACTCGGGGACCGGCCTCCCATCGGGACCATCGACTCCATCACCGGAGGGCCTCAAGGAGGGGCGGGCCACCCGCGACCAAGGAGCTCGAAAAACCTGTAAATATATCACTTACGATTTCACCTTGAATCTAATTTTCTTTCTACTTAACGTACTGGCATGGATTTGTTATGACTGGATACGACCCCGCCGAACGCTTAAAACACAGCCATGTCAGGAACAGGAGGAGAACCTCATCCTGACATGATCAAAGTCGAAGGCTCGGTTCTTTTAGACCGGATGGGGGGAGAGGCCTTACAACGCCCTAATGTGCCCCCACAGTCATGTCAGGAACAGGAGGAGAACCTCGTCCTGACATGAGCAAAGTCAAAGGCTCGGTTCTTTTAGACCGGATGGGGGGAGAGGCCTTACAACACCCTAATGTGCCCCCACAGCCATGTCAGGAACAGGAGGAGAACCTCATCCTGACATGAGCAAAGTCAAAGGCCCGGTTCTTTTAGACCGGATGGGGGGAGAGGCCTTACAATGCCCTAATGTGCCCCCACAGCCATGTCAGGAACAGGAGGAGAACCTCATCCTGATATGAGCAAAGTCGAAGGCCCGATTCTTTTAGACCGGATGGGGGGAGAGGCCTTACAACGCCCTAATGTGCCCCCACAGTCATGTCAGGAACAGGAGGAGAACCTCGTCCTGACATGAGCAAAGTCAAAGGCCCAGTTCTTTTAGACCGGATGGGAGGAGAGGCCTTACAGCACCCTAACGCACCCCCACAGCCAAGCCGAAAATGGGAGGAGAACCTCACACCGGCTCGAACAAAAAAGAAGACTTCACCCGGACTCCTACGGGAGCCGGATTCCACCCACAAGGAAGACTTCACCCGGACTCCTACGGGAGCCGGGTTCCATCCACAAGGAAGACTTCACCCGGACTCCTACGGGAGCCAGGTTCCGCCCACAAGGAAGACTTCACCCGGACTCCTACGGGAGCCGGGTTTCGCCCACAAGGAAGACTTCACCCGGACTCCTACGGGAGCCGGGTTCCGCCCACAAGGAAGACTTCACCCGGACTCCTACGGGAGTCGGGTTTCGCCCACAAGGAAGACTTCACCCGGACTCCTACGAGAGCCGGGCTCCGCCCATAACTCCAACTTCAAGAGGGATTCTCCGTCCGGACTCCCATGGGAGCCGAACTTAGCCTCGACTTCAGCGGAAAAAAAAAAAAACTCCAAGCAATAAAGGAAGGTAATGGATCGCAACAGTGATGATTGGAAAACAAACAGCGCCCAAGGGCAACTGAAGCTTGGATCCTCGAATTCAAGCCCTAGGAGGGACCCTGGGCCCGAGTGGCCCCAAGCGAACCTACAGCCATTGACGGAAAAATGACAATCGAGAATCTTTGAACGGCGTAAAAGTCGAAAAGGAGCTCGGCAGATAACAACCCCACACGGATAAAAGAAGTCATCGATGACCTTAGGACGACGTAAAAAAAAAAAAAAAAAAAAAAAAGAGAGAAGAAGAAAAAAGAGAAGAAAAGGAGGAAGAAAGAAGAAAGGAAAATGAAGAAGCTCGACAAACAACTATTCGATGCAAGATGCAGACAAGGTAGCAAAATCTCCTTTTCATTTAACAAGATATACGTTACAAGACCCGATGGGTCAGAAAAAAAGATATACAAGCCTCACGAACACGGTTCGGGAAGGATATACCGGAGGCCGCTCCCAGCTGCAAACTCCTCTCCCCGTCTCTATCCTTCTCAGCCGCATTCTCCAGTGCGTGTAACGGACCTATCGGCTCTCGCCTCGCCTCGCTTCGCTCCATCTCCGAAGTCCCAACCTTAGGGGGAAAAGGGTGGGATAGATTCCCGGGGGCGATAGGGGCAACGACAGCAGTGACGAAGACCTGTTTCAAGAAGAGCCGGAGTCACCTTGGAGGCAGCGGTGACGCCAGGGATATGCTCCATCTCCAAATGCTCCACGACAGCCGCCACCCAAAATGCTCCGGCAAGGTCGGCATGCACTACTTCCACCGTCCCCACAACAGATTTTGCTGCCCCACCGTCGACGTCGACCGCTTCTGGTCCCTCGGCCCCGACGGCATCAAGGATCCCGCCACAGCTTGTGACGATAGCTCTGCCCTCTTGACCGGTATCACCCCACCTTGCTACTCCGAAATTCTCGGGTAGGATAACTTTACCGGCGGCTCCCGTTATTAAACCTCTGTTGTTGAAGGAATTCTTCCTTGAGCCCCCTTTAAAACGATGGAGATCCTCACCGGCCGCCGTTCTCCTCCTCGCCTTCCTCCAAGCCCTAGACATCCCTTCAAGAATGGACTCCGGGGTAGAGGACATGGTGTGGGAACCCTCAGAGAAGAATTGGGGAGCTGAAGAAGGCAAGGACTAGTGCGAGGGAAGAGCTGAGTAGCTAGGCTCTCAGGCGAAAGAAAGGTATCGTCCTATCAACAGGATGAAGCCACGAAAGGAGATTAGGGGGTTTAAATAGCCGACGGATCCTAGCGCAGTTATGGCGGCGGATGTTCCTGGGCCAACTGGTGCGTGCCATGTGTCCCGCATGTCCCCCTCACCGCTATCGAGGGTTGATCGTCCACAAATTTCCGTAGCATGATGCTTGGGATCACATTCTGATGGGGGTTCCGAAAATACTCTTCAGATCACCTTCATCGAAAAATGGGCTCTGACGTGCGCACATTTAATGCCGAAATATTTGGGGGCAGCAGTGCATGGGATTCGAGGGGGCGGCTTCGGCTGTACCCATCTCTCTGTACTTCTTTCGTTCGAAATTCAAACTCGGAAGTAGGGGGACTGGTGTTGGGTATAAAATACCCACAGTCGAAGTCTTCAACAGAATCAACGATTCCGCCCACGATGCCGACCTCAAAGGAAGACTCCGCCCGGACTCCTACGGGAGCCGGGCTTCATCCTCGACTCCAACGGCTGCAGACAGACTTCGTCCGGACTCCTACGGGAGTCGGACTCCGCCGATGACTTCAACAGCAAGTAGACTCCGCCCCGACTCCTACGGGAGCCGGGCTCCATCCTCAACGTCAACTGCTGGTAAGCTGTCCGGACTCCTACGGGAGCCAGACTTGGCCTTTAACTTTGATTGCAGGAAGACTCCGCCCAGACTCCTACGGGAGCTGGGCTTCATCCTCGACTCCAACGGCTGCAGACAGACTTCATCCGGACTCCTACGGGAGCCGGACTCCGCCGACGACTTCAACAGCAAGTAGACTCCGTCCCGACTCCTACGGGAGCCGGGCTCCATCCTCAACGTCAACTGCTGGTAAGCTGTCCGGACTCCTACGGGAGCCGGACTTGGCCTTTAACTTTGATTGCAGGAAGACTCCGCCCGGACTCCTACGGGAGCCGGGCTTCATCCTCGACTCCAACGGCTGCAGACAGACTTCATCCGGACTCCTACGGGAGCCGGACTCCGCCGGCAACTCCGACCTCAAGTAGACTCCGCCCGGACTCCTACGGGAGTCGGGCTCCATCCTCAACGTCAACTGCCGGTAAGCCCCGTCCGGGCTCCTACGGGAGCCGGACTTCGCCTTTAACTTTGATTGCAGGAAAACTTCGCCCTAACTCCTATGGGAGCCGGGCTTTGTCCACGACGCCAAAGAAGGCTCCGCCCGGACTCCTACGGGAGCCGGACTCCGCCGACAACTCCGACCTCAAGTTGACTCCGCCCGGACTCCTACGGGAGCCGGGCTCCGTCCTCAACATCAACTGCCGGTAAGCCCCGTCCGGGCTCCTACGAGAGCCGGACTTGGCCTTTAACTTTGATTGCAGGAAGACTCCGCCCGGACTCCTACGGGAGCCGGGCTTCGTCCTCGACTCCAACGGCTGCAGATAGACTTCGTCCGGACTCCTACGGGAGCCGGACTCCGCCGACAACTCCGACCTCAAGTTGACTCCGCCCGGACTCCTACGGGAGCCGGGCTCCGTCCTCAACCTCAGCTGTCGGTAAGCCTTGTCCGGGCTCCTACGGGAGCCGGACTTTGCATCTGATTTTGATTGTAGGGGATTCCACCCAGACTTCCATGGGAGCCGGGCTCCACCCACGACCCCAACCGCAAGGAGGACTCTGCTCGGACCCCTACGGGGGCCAGACTCCGACCGCTGTCGAACTTCAGCCAGCAGATCTGCACTCCCAGGCCACAATCACGGCCACGATCCTGCTTCACTTCCTACGACGGATTCCATGCAGCTCCATCACTCCCTGACAGGCCGCAGTAACGGTCGCAACACTGCTCCGCTCCCTACGACGGATCCCACGCGGCTCCATTACTACTTGGCAGATCACGATAAACGGCCACGATCCTGCTCCACCTCCTGCAATGGATACCGCACGATTCTCCCATCCG
Organism: Elaeis guineensis; assembly: GCF_000442705.2. NCBI lineage: Eukaryota > Viridiplantae > Streptophyta > Magnoliopsida > Arecales > Arecaceae > Elaeis > Elaeis guineensis. Next base: position 131,407,671 of record NC_025993.2, read on the forward strand.
CTGCCAAGATGCGACAGCACACGCCGCCCCACTTCCCGCGGCAGGTTCCATGTGGCACGCCCCAGTGATGGCCACGGGTCTACTCCACTACTCTTCGCAGCAAATTCTGCCTGACCCTGGGCAGCCCACTACCAGGCGGTTACAAACGTCACCATCAATCCGCTACCTCCTCCGCCTATAAAAAGGGGGACCAGATACGTTATTCTATAAGCTCATTTCTTATCTCAAAACTCTGCTAAATTCTCTGTTCGAGCGCTCCATTCTTGTTGAGGTAGAGAACTGACTTGAGCGTCGGAGGGTCTTGCCGGAGCAACCCCACCTCTGGTTTAGACTTCTCTTGCAGGTCCCGGCGGCGACCGCGACTTCCCCGACTCCAGCTTCTCCGGCACAAGTGGATTTTTGCACCAACAGGTGTAAAAGAGTTTACCCGTATATTCTATATACCAAGCCTGATGCATTAGTTTTCAGACAGATCCAGAAAAGAATCATTGGAAAACCATGAAAAGTATTTCTTGAGTACTTGGGAAGTGCTAGAGGAGCAATGAATTAAAAAAATTTCAAATAGCAAACTGTAGTTGATTCAGTATATTCTGTAAGTAAAGATTGCTGAGAAAAGTTGCCTGATGAAAGAGTTCATCACTAAGTTGGGTATGAAATCTATGCACATCCTAAGGTACTTTCACCTCATTCATGATGTGATCATAAGTAAGTTGATATAAAAAATTACATAATGAATCTGTTCACTAAGCCTTGACACAGCAGCAGTGTGATCTGTTGGAAAATATGTCCCAAAAGTCAATCGTCAACCTGTTGACGGTTGAGCAACCTTGTATTGTAATTGATTTGTTAATAAATAAAATATATTTTTGATATTTTTATCATAAGTTTTCATCTCCTAATGAACTCCATTATTGTGATGAAGTCCTTAGAACTATTTAGATTCGATAAACAAAGGATTTATCGATTGGTTCTTAAAACTGTTCACAACCAAATGATAGGCTGTTAATAAGGACGATAGCTTCTATCGAGCATAGATCGCTGTAGGCCATATGGGTTAGTTGTCCTCTTAACCAAGGAGTGTGGAGATACTAGTATGGCATATAGATGAGATGTAAGGGTATATCATCATTGAACATGATCAACTTTAGAGCATTCTGCTATCGAGAATGTCTCTGATGGGATATTAGTATAAGTGTCCCTTAGACCTGAGATCATCTAAGTAACTTGCAAGCAACTCACTGTGCTTTGGTACTAGACTAACTGAATTTCTAATTCAGTGACGGAAGACTTTTGGACACAGTCAAGTACTTGCGAAGTCAGAGTGTGATCAAGATGGGATTGACCACTCCAAGAGTTGGAGAAGAATGAGTCACTGTATTTCAATTTAGCAAAACTTTGGTCAGGGTAATCCATCAGATAGATTTGATATTTTGAAATACAATGTAGACAACCTGATCTGAGTTGACAGTTGAACTCTAAGGTGTCCTATGAGCATTTGGTCAAGGGGATGAATTATATGAAAACTATATCCGCATGAGTTCTAAGGATGTTGTTCTACACATTCGACCTATCCGACCGTCGGGTACCATTACAAGATGGTCACTTCAATTGGTACAAAAATTTATTTTTATACTACTGGCTTAAGTTCAGACCTATGAGATTACACACATTAGAGTTCACGATCCGATCGGATGGTTGATCAATGATTAAAAATCATTCTAGAGTTAAACGATCAATACAATTGACATTTAACCTAGTGCAGGTGTTGCAGGAGGATCGATTAGCAATTCGATTACTAATTAGCTTAATTTGATTAAGCCAATGGATTGAGATTAAGTCTAATTGAATATGATTTAACTAGATTTAGTTTGGGCTTGATTGGATCAAGTCCAATTGGTTTATTGGATAAGCCAAGTGCAAGAAAAAACTAATCCTAGTTTAAATAGGATTTGGATCAACCTAATTTCTAATTTAATTAAAAAATTAAATCAGATTTAAATATAATTTAATCTGATTAAATTAGGCTTTTAATTGGGTTAAACTTTATTTTAATTAGATTGATTTGATTTTGGTTTGATTTGGTTTGAGAAACCAAATTTAAACAAATCATAGATTGAATCCTAGTAAGACTAGGATTCCACCTTGCACCACCTTAGCCCCCTTGCCCACTCTCTCTTATCCCACGCCCACTCTCTCTTATTTTGTGTGACAAAACTCTCTCTCTCAGGTCTTCACGCATGCCCAAAACTTTTCTCTCTTTCTCTCTTACATGGAATATGGTTGTGGATCAAGATAAAGTAGGAATTAGTTTGGATTTCAAATTCTATGAGATAGAGTTTTAAAAAATCAAAACTCTTTCCTTATGGTACTGATTTTATCCAATTTTTTTTAAAATTTTTTGTGACTTTTATGGTACATAATATGTGCCCTTTGCTGGTGTTCCATAGTAGAAAAAGGAGGGGACGCCCAAGAGTTGGGCGTCCCTTGTCTTGCCATGTTTGGATAAACCTTGACTAGGTATTTGACCTAGACAAGGACTCTATCATATCTCTCTATTTAAAATAAATTTTTTCATAAAATTTTAGTAAAAAATATAGAAAAGAGAGACCTTTGGGGTGTGCAAAAATCAAGGAGAAAGAAGATTGGGGCATGGAGATACAATAGACACAAGACAAGGTGTCTAGGTGAGAGCAAAGAGAAGAAGAAGAGGGTCTTCTTCTAGGGTTGCTGTGTTCACCCCTTCCCTTCCTCTATCTTGAGTTTTTTGAGTATCTCAAATCTAAAACTTCTTCTCCTACTTCTTATCTTTGGAAGAGTCCTAACCAAGAAGAAGGAGGCATCTGATCGACCATCGAAGAAGGATCAGCGTAGTACTAGCATACTGTACTGATTTTCTAGACCAGGACTTCTGATCGTGATTCGTGGGCTCGTGTGGATGACTCCTAGAGGCCAGATGCATGTACGGCTCGCAACATCATCCTCAAGCCTGGATCAGCAAAGTTAGACCGTCTAACTTGCAAGGTAATAGATCTAATCTATTATATTTTATATACATTAGATGTAGTATAGAAACATGTTGATATGATCAACATGTAGTTCTTGCTCTTTATATTTTAATTTTTTATTTAATTTTATATAATAATCATGTAATAGGATCTTAGATCTAAAAATTTTTTGATTTTATAAGATAAATTTTGATTTATTTTAATCTTCTGCTGCCTGATCTTGAAAAAATTTCAAGATCTAACCCTGAAACCCTAGATCTAGTTCCTTCAATTGGTATCAGAGCCTAGATTGTTTATTACATGATTATTTATACATGCTTAGATTATTTCTTAGATTAGATCTAATTTATAATCTGATTATTAAATCTAAAATTAAAATTTTTAGATCAATCACGAACTGTAGGTTGTCCTGCTGTAAGGTTTACCCCTTACAGTGCAAAGGTTGTCCTAGTTCGTGTACATCTATCTTTAATCATAAATTTATTAGATGTGATCTAGATTAAATTTATGATTTATTAGATTTAAAAGATATTTAAATCTAAAATAAAATTTTTTTATTAATAATTTTCGTGCAAAGAACCATCATATATTTGTCTGAGAAATTTGCGCATTTAAAATTAAAATTATTTCAATTACATGAATCTGTTTAGATTAGATTTAAAGTAGTTTCATACTTTTTTTTACTTATATTTTGATTATGAATCAAACATGCAACTTGGTTGGTAGAACCATGTTGTAAAAATATTTTACAAACATGAAAATTATTTTTGAAAAGCCGAATCCCAACCCTCAGCCCAAAACTTAATTGACAATTAAGAAGTTGTTTGATTAGGTTCTAGGATTGTGAATTGAAAAACCTAAGACACAAACCATAATACATTGGGTTAATGGGTTAGTGAGAATTAGGTCTATTAATTGGGTTAGACCTAAGATTAGGTTAAAGATGGACTTAATTAAAGAATTGACCAAATCTAATCAACTGTTGTCTTAGATTAGGTCAAGGATTCTCTAGATCAATTACAATAGTTGTGTTGGTCAATTCCATGTCTTTAACGAGAACCAAATGGACTTGATTCTTGACTAAGCGGTCTAGCATGAACTGTTAAGCTGATCTAATCGAAACTAATTAAATCAGTTGGTGTCTAAGGTAAACCAGATCGATGGTTTTTAATTAGCAACCCGCTTACCTGGTCATTTCTGATGGTGTCTAAGGCAAGCTTTGGCAGATCCTCCCATCGATCGAACTTACTTGATCTCTTGATGAAATTATATTTTGATCGGATCACTTGACTATTCGAGCTAACCCATGTCAGCTAGATAAATCAGTATGACTGATTTAGGTACTCCTAGACCAGCCCTTTTAATGGTCTCCCTTAAGCTGACTTGGTGAAGCCAGTGGGAGGATCATAATAAGCTGGTTCATCTGACCTCCTCCTCTAAATCAATTTAATCCTCTAAAATTATTAAGTCCTTAAAATGAAATAGTTATGGTGATAACTAGATCATAGTCTCCCATTAAGTGATGATAATGGGTCCATCAGTTGGACAATCATTGGAGGCCCAAAGGCCTGGTGCTTATCGGCTGATGGAATTGTTATTCATAATATGATTTTTTGACTGTATTTTTAAATAGTGGTTAGGTTAGCCAACCAAAGTTGGGCCTAATCATTCATTGGCTAGATAGGCCAAGTATGGTCATGTTAATGGTTGGACCTAACCAGACCTTTTCAGTGGAGGCCAAAGCCTACTGATTAGGGATTGAAAAAAAATTAAAATTATTAGAAATTATTTAGAAAAATAATTGGTTATGAACCTACCCTTAGATGTACATGGGTTGGCCAACCAAAGTTGAGCTTGTGTGCAGTCTAAGTGGATTCTAGTACCCACTAAAGAATTAGGATAATTCTTCGAATTGGAGGTAGAGGCTATCAATTTGAATAAAATAGTGGGAGAAACCTTTTGATTAAAGTCTAAATCTTTAGATTTAATGAATCAATTACTAATTAGGTTATGATTTTTCTTTATGCAGATATGGCAACTTTCCTATCGCTCCGATCATTATTGGACAATGATAAGTTGGTGGGACCCAACTTTGGTAGCTGGTACCAAAGTTGAAGATAGTCCTGGAGCATGAACGGATCCTATATGTGATAATAGATCCTGCATCTAAGGAGCCAGCTATCAATGCATATGGAACAGTCAGAGACACTTACCAGAAGTGGCTCAATGATCGAACCACAGTGTGCTGCATCATGCTGGCTACCATGAGCGATGAGTTCAGTCGCAGATTTGAGATGACTCAGCCAAAGAACATGCTTCAAGTATTGGAAGATGCCTTTGGCACACCCGATGACGTGGAGAGGCACAAGACTAGTTGTGCCATCTTCAACGCCAAAATGTGGGATGGTGCCTTTGTCATTGATCATGTATTGTACATGATTGAGCTGATGGAGCGTTTGAGCAAGCTTGGCTTTTCCTTGCATGAGTGATAAGTAGTATATTTTTATATTTATTGAAGATATTTTTGATAATTTATGATGCTAACATCTTCTTAAAAATCTTAATTTCATGAATTTATTGAATTTTCTTAAAAATAAATAATTTTAAAAAAATATAAAATTAGATATATTTATAAAAAAATAGATGTTAATTTAATTGAGTAATTTAAGTACCCAAATAAAAAAAAATTTAAAAAAAATTAATACATATTTTTTTTTATTTTTCAGGCAAAAAATCGAAGCAAAAATGGAGCCAAAATATCCTAAAAAATAAAGAAAATAGCCTTCGGTGTGTGGTGGACCGGCCGCTCGGTCCACAGAGCCAGGGCATGGTCCACATGCATGGTTCACAGTGAGAGAAAGATCCTGAGTGTGATCCAATGGTTGAGATTCAATTTAACCCAGATCCGACGGTTCAGACTCGTTGCCGACTTTGAATAGGATTCTTTTGCGCGATCCGACGGTCAGAACTTCATCAGAATCCAGATCCAATGGCTGACATTCGACCTGACTCACTATTTTTTACATATTTTTAATTTTTATTGAAGTCAGAATTTGATTGATAATCACGATGTCCTAACGACAACATCGTGATCGCATCAATTTTTGATGCTGTTGTCGGGGAAGGCAATAATTTTAATGTTTGATTTCTTTGATTTTCTTATAAATTTAACTTACTAACTTTTCTATTTTTTATCTTTGTATAAAAAAAATTTTAAAAAATTCAAAAAAGAGATAGAAAGCTTTCAATTTTGCTTGGTGAGATCAATCCTAACCCTAGCCTTAACTATTTTTTTTAGTATTCATTACTATTTTTTTAATTAACTTAAAATTCATCCACATAAACCTAATAAAAATTGCATGACAAGAGTAGAAACTTAATTTTTAGGAGCATTCATCATTATAGATTTATTTTTGGTGATCGCTGGAGACAAGGTAAGCTTTCAAGTTTTATTAGTTTCATGCATCTAATCTAGTTGCATAGAACTCCTTGTTTGAAATTGGTTGTGCATATTCATCTCAAATCAATTTAAGGGCAACATGCATAAGAAGATAAGGTAGAGATTTCATCACCCTTTCTTAACCCAAAAACAACCAACCAGCATCCCGCATTAACCCAATCTAACTAAAATCAAGTAGACATTGGCCCCTAGGATCAATTGAGTTCAGTTTGAGTATTTTGTTGAAGTCAAGTGCAAAGTAAGTTTGGACTCACTCTTGAAACTAGTGTCTAAGGCTAGAGGTTATAAAGGCTCAGTCTAAATAGATTTATGGTTATTTAATTGGTTCCGTTAGCTTACTTGGCCAATTCAATTGGTGTCTAAGGCAAGCAACAGGGGGACCCCAACGATCCCACCTCTTACCTGGCTAGTTGAAAGAAGTGAGAACAAACCCAATTTTTATCTAGACTAAGCCAGTCTACATCAACTGTTAGGTCTAAGAAACCCATAGGTGTCTAGGTTTAATTGTTTGCTAACTTGATTACAATTAACACTTAACCACAACTAATTCTTCTCATCTTACGTCTTTAGGTCTAAGACTTTTCTTAAGGATCTCACCTTTAGAACTTTTCTCTTCTTTTTCTCCTCCTTCTTTAAAAAAAAAAATTTTCAACAACACACATAATAGGATTTGCACTAATACATGCATGGTATAATTTTTTCTGACCTAGTTGAACCTAATTCTGAAATTGAATGACTGATCCATACTAAACATGATAATCAAATGGCTAGAAATTCTAAGAACCATCTAGGCAGATGAAAGAATATTTTATTCCTTCCACCTATAATCCATCGATGTTTCCATCATTCTATGGGATCAAATATTCAGACACTAGTCCTAAGACCGATCTGAACCTAATAGCCCAAAGATTAGATAAAGTCGACCTTCTTGCCCAGAAATTTGATCAGTTCCTAGCATTAGGTCAACAATCTCCTGCACAATACACACCATCACCTAATTATCAGAAGATTTATTCTATCTGTGCTAGCCCGGCCCATCATATAAGCGAATGTCCCACGACTGCACAGTTTTCACCTTTCATTCAAGAACAAGTTCAAGCTGCTCAAAGTTGCTCCAAACCTATCAATGATCCATTCTCTAACACATATAATTCAGGCTGGAGGAACCACCCTAATTTTTCTTGGAGACTCCAACAGACTCAGGCTCAGACCCAAATTTTTTCTATGCAGAACTTTCAGAATGGGCTCCAATACCAAAATTATGCCTATAATAGTGGTCAGCCTAGTCAGTCTATCTAGCCATCCTATTACAATCAGCCATTATACCCACCTCCTCAACAGACCAATCTAGCCAACGATAGATTTAGCCAACTTCAACAAATGATCATGACCCAACAGCAATCCCTTGCTAGGCTAGAAGCACAAATAGATCCATTAACTGAATCTACCATGAGGAGAGAACTAGGTCAATTGCCAAATGAATCAATACTGAATTTTGAAAATGGCCCACCCATCCACCAATCACTGAGCCTAGTCATCAATCCAATGTCCCACCTAAGAATCCCCAATTTGAAAGTGACAATGTAATTTTAAGCTTAAAAGTGCTAGGATTCTTAAGGACTCATACCAAGATCAGTGAGTGAGGCTAGTACTGATGCTAGCCAAAAAGAGAATTTAGAAGAGGAGATTAGAACCGAGACTAACCCAATAGAAGAATCTGAGCCCAGTACTAATATTGATCTAAGTGATAAAGAGAAGAGAGTGGATGAGTTATCCAAGATATATCCATCAAGAGTCTCATTTTCTTCAGCCTTAGAAGCCAGTTCTTCCACTTTAGAATTACCATCTCCTTCAGAATTAAAATTATCTTTGAACACACTTGAGAACACATGTTTAAAATCAAAAGATACCCTTCCAGTGCCTATTTCTTCAAACTTAGTTCCTAACTCAATTCATGAGCATTTTAGAAGAACAAATAGGAAAAATTTTCGATAAACAAGGGTCTGTGAATAGATTTGTGAACTATCTTTCTAAAATTAAGAACGGAGATGTGAACTACTTTCTGAAGATTGGCAATAAAATACTGAAATTTATCATAGACCATCTTCATAATATTGACAATCCAAAATCATTGAAATTTATCAATCTAATATTCGATACAGGATAGGTGAGAGAATCAACATGGTCTGACTGAAGATGGTAAACTTAGTGCTTCCTGGAGCAACCCAGTTTTTAATTTTTATTTTGTTCTTTTTGCTATCTTTTGCATTTTATTTAGGTTAATTGAGTCTTGCTTTGTGTCTTTTGTAGGATTTAAAATAATCTTAGCTAAGTTGGAGGAGAATCAGTTTTAAAAAGACTTATGGATCAGGTGATATCTCTCCTTTTCTTTCTCTTTACATGCACTGTTCATTTGATAATGTTGATTAAGTTGGGGGAGAATAAAAATTTTTATTTTTAAAGTCCTCAGTAAGTTAGTATTTAGTATTTAAGTATTGATTATACTTAAAAATTAAGTTAAACTAAATATTTTTAAAAAGAAAATTGATGTACAAATCAGAGAGTTTGTGAGATATTGAGGGATCAAGTATTAAGAAAACTCAATAAAGAATTAAGTTTAAAATTTAAATAATTTTCTTTGAGTATTTTTAAATTTTTCTACCAGCATCAAAGAAGAGTTTACTTTCTATGATTTGTGTAGAGTAACTATACATTTCTTCATATATTCAAAAAAAAAAGTTTTCAAGTACTTCATGCTGAGTAACCGGGCCTCTTTGCCTAAGCAAGCATTGAGTTTCACGTCAAAAGGTATGAAGGGCAAAGAAGCTTTATTGTAAAGCTAGTTTTAACTCGTAGCCTGTTTGATTCGAGCAAGTAGGTTCGAGGGGTATTTTATACCTAGTGCCCTAAAGTCATCTGGTTTGGGAGTCATTGACTGAAAACTCGCTACATGGATCAAACAGAAAGCTTAAGAGGTTAAGACACTCAATAATAGTATAACATTTAAAAAAAAAAAATTAATCAATCAATAAATGAAGGATGGAAGTAACAATATACTTGTTCATGTGAAGGTGAATGATTTGGAGATAAAGGTAGCGATAATTTAAAAAAATTCAGAAAAAATTTAGTATTCTTAGTTTAACTCTCATATTGACTAGTATTAATACCCCAATGACATACCTCATTTACACTCTACTGAACATCAGTGGCCCTTTTGAAAAATTATTTGGTAAAATTTGAGATTTTAAGTTAAAAGGTACTTGATTCTAAATTTTTCTTTACTCGAGGATGAGCAAAGTTCAAGTTGAAGAGTGTGATAAGTAGTATATTTTTATATTTATTAAAAATATTTTTGATAATTTATGGTGCTAACATCTTCTTAAAAATCTTAATTTCATGAATTTATTGAATTTTCTTAAAAAATAATGATTTTGAAAAAAAAAAATTAGATATATTTATAAAAAAATAGATGTTAATTTAATTAATAATTTAAGTATCAAAATGAAGAAAAATTTTTGAAGAATTTAATACATATTTTTTCTTATTTTTTAGGCAAAAAATTAGAGCAAAAATGAAGCCAAAATATCTTAAAAATAAAGAAAATAGCCTTCGGTGTATGGTGGATCGATCGCTCATCCACAGAGCCAGGCATGGTCCATAGGAAACTTCATGCAGTCCACAGGCGTGGTTCACAATGAGAGAAAGATCCTGGATGTGATCCAACGGTTGAGATTCAATCCGACCCAGATCCGACGGTTCAGTCTCGTTGCCGACTTTGAATAGGATTCTTTTGCATGATCCGATGGCTAGAACTTCATCAGAATCCAGATCCAACGGCTGACATTCGATCCGACTCACTACTTTCTACATGTTTTTAATTTTTATTGAAGTCAAAATTTGATTGATAATCACGGTGTCCTAACGACAGCATCGCGATCGCATCAATGAGTAGCTTGGGAAAGATGCAATACTGAACTCACTGTCTAAGTTTTATCTCCCATTCCTCACTCATTATAGAATGACAAAGCCTGAAGTAAACTATCACGGGTTACTGGGGTTGCTTCAGAATTTTGAGAAGGATCACCAACTCCACAAAGAGTCAGTGAACTTAGTGGGAGGTTCGTCTTTTGATTCTTGATCCTTTAAGAAAGAAAAAAAGAACAAGAAGAAGAAAGTGACGAAGGTGCAAGTTCAGGTTGGGATATCAGTGCAGGGCCAGACCAGAAAGATCAAGCCCGATAAGAGTCAAGCTGAATGCTTCTTTTGCAAGAAGCGGAGGCACTGGAAGAGGAACTCTCCTCAGTACATTACCTCCCTGGATCTGAACAGGCAGAGAAAGAAGCAAGCTGTTGTTGGGCAAGGTATTTATATGATAACTCCTTGCAATTTTCTATTTGTGATATAACTGACTGGGTATTGGATACCGATAGCCCTTACTATATTTGCATTTCATTGCAGGGGTTGCAGGTCAGTAGGAGATTCGAGCAAGGCGAGAGGTTCCTGAATGTTGAAAATGGAAGATCAGTTTCAGTTCTAGCATTAGAATCTTGAAACTTGTATTTGAGTCTCATACCGTTGTTCTTAATGATTGTCATTTCTGTCTCAATTTTTTTTAAATATTATTTCTGTAGGCCTTCTAGCCAAAAATGATTATAAAATTTCAATAAAGAAACAAGTTTGTAATATTATTATGAATGGTGTTACTATTTTTATGGATATTTGAACAATGGTGTGTATATGTTATCACAATCTGTTAATGTAGTCTATTCTACAGGTAAGCACCCTAGACTAGATAGTGTATCAGATATCTACTTATGGCACTGTAGACTAGGTCATATAAACAAGAACAGGATAAACAGATTGACTCAAGAGGAAATCCTCGAAGTCAGTGATTATGAATCACTTCCAATCTGTGATTCCTGTCTTCTTGGTAAAATGACCAGTCATCTTTTACTGGAAAAGGTGAGAGAGCTACTGAGCATTTGGACCTAGTACATATTGATGTATGCGGGCCCATGAGCACAAGTGCTAGAGGTGGATATTTCTACTTCATCACTTTCATGGATGATCTATCTAGATATGGATATGTCTATCTGATAAAATATTAGTCAGATTCATTTGAAATGTTCAAACGATTTCGAAGTGAAGTAAAAAAATAAACTGAGAAGAGTATTAAAACTCTTCAATCTGATCGAGGAGGAGAATACCTTTCTGATGAGTTTCTCACATATCTAGGAGAGAATGGGATTCTCTCCCAATGGACTCCTCCAGGAACACCACAACATAATGGTGTGTCTAAAAGGAGAAATCAGACTCTGTTAGACATTGTCCGATCCATGATGGGTTTTGCCAGCTTGCCGATATCTTTCTAGGGATATGCACTCGAATCGACCTGTTATCTGTTAAATAGGATTTCAAGTAAGTCTGTAATTAAGACTCCATATGAGATATGGATAGGGCGTAAGCCAGCACTTTCACACCTTAGGATCTGGGGGTGCCCGACCTATGTCAAACGGTTAGTTACAGATAAACTTGGACCTAGGTCTGACAAATGCATATTCATAGGGTACCTCAAAGAGATCAAAGGATATTTTTTCTACCATGCTGATGAACAAAAGATGTTCGTTAGCCTTAAGGCAACCTTTTTAGGAAAGAAGTTTCTTGATGAAGGAACCGTTGCCTCTAAGATTGAACTTGATGAAGTTCAACAGGTAGAAGGACCGACACCAATAGCTGAACCTGAGTTAGATTTGATTAGATCAGATCCGGAGTCCAATGTAGCTGCACCATTAAGACGATCCGATGATACCACATCAGTCGAACAGATACTATATTTTTTGGTCCGAGATGGTGATCCCATCGAACTCGATAAGAACGATGAGGATCCGATCACCTATATGGATGCAATGTAGAGATCTGATTTCGAGAAATGGCTTGAAGCCATGAAATCTGAAATGGAGTCCATGAAGGTCAACGATGTATGGACATTGGTTGACCCATCTGAAGGGGTTAAACCCATTGGGTGTAAATAGATCTTCAAAAGGAAGAGAGACGCAGATGAAAGGTGAAGACCGATAAAATCCATCTGATTGTCAAGGGGTATCGTCAACATTATGGTATTGACTATAACGAGACGTTCTCCCTTGTGGCAATGCTCAAATCCATTCGGACAATGCTTGCAATAGCTGCCCATCTGAATTATGAGATCTGGCAGATGGATGTAAAATAACTTTTTGAATGGAGAGCTGACCGAAGAGGAGTATATGATACAACCTGAGAGGTTTACATCCACAGATGTATCCAAGGTGTACAAGCTTCAGAGATCCATTTATGGATTGAAGCAAGCTTCTCGAAGTTGGAACATGCATTTTGATAAGGTGATCAAAACGTATGGCTTCATTAAGAATGGAGAAGAGTCCTGCATCTATAAATGGGCAAATGGTCTAGTTGTGGTATTTCTTATCTTGTACATGGATGATATTCTCTTAATTGAAAATGACATTCCTGCACTATAGGGAATAAAAGTTTGGTTGTCATCACAGTTCTCCATGAAGGACTTGGGTGAAGCATCCTACATCCTAGGGATGAAGATCTATAGGGATAGATCTAAAAGGATGTTTGGATTATCCTATCCACGTACATAGACACTGTGCTGAAGAGGTTCAACATGAAGAATTTTAAGAAGGGCTATCTACCGATAGGCCATGAAATTTCTCTCTCTAAGAAGGATTGTCCGATAACTCTTGAAGAGAGAGAGCGTATGAGTAGAGTCTCATATGCTTGATCGTGGGATCTATCATGTATGCTATGACATGTACAAGACCAGATGTGGCATACTCACTAGGAGTAGTGAGTAGATACCAATCTGATCCTGGAGAAAATCACTGAAAAGTGGTTAAAGCCATCCTTAAGTATTTGATAAATACTAAGGATCAATGATTGGTTTATGGCGAGTCAGATCTGAAGCTTGTTGGGTTCACAGACTCCAGCTTTCAATCTGACTATGATGACAGTAGAAGCATGTCGGATTTTATCTTTACTCTGAATGATGGAGCTATCTGCTAGAAGAATTTGAAGCAGCATACTGTGGCAGACTCTGTTTGTGAGGTAGAGTACATCACAGCATCGGATACCACAAAAGAAGCTGTGTGGCTGAGAAAATTATCACCAAGCTTGGAGTGGCACCCTCTCTTGATGGTCCGGTCCTGCTCTACTGTGATAGCATTGGTGCCATAGCTCAGATGAAAGAATCCAAAACACACCAACGGACGAAGCACATTTTGTACCGCTTCCACTTGGTCTGGGAGATCATGGATCGAGGTGATGTCGACCTTTAGAAGATCGACGGAAAGGAAACCTGACCGACCCTTCACTAAAGCCCTGGCAATAAAGGAGTTCGACAACCACAAGTCGAAGATAGGTATTAGATATTGTGTCGAGTGGCTTTAGGACAAGTGGGAGTTGTTAGAAAATATGTCCCAAAAGCCAATCGTTAACCTGTTGACGGTTGAGCAACCTTGTATTGTAATTGATTTGTTAATAAATAAAATATATTTTTGATATTTTCATCATAAGTTTTCATCTTCTAATGAAATCTGTTGTTGTGATGAAGTCCTTTGGACTACTTAGGTTCGATAAAGAGAAGATTTATCGATTAGTCCTTAAAACTGTTCACGATCAAATGATAGGCTGTTAATAAGGACGACAGCTTCTATCGAGCATAGATCGCTGTAGGCCATATGGGTTGGTTGTCTTCTTAATCAAAGAGTGTGGAGACACTGATATGGCATACAGGTGAGATGTAAGAATACATCGACATGGAACGTGACCAACTCCAGAGCATTCTGCTATCGAGAATGTCTCTAATGGGATATAGGTATAAGTGTCCCTTAGACCCGAGATCACCTCAGTGACTTGCAAGCAACTCACTGTGCTTTCGTACTGGACTAACTGAATTTCTAATTCAGTGATGGAAGGCTTTTGGGCACAGTCAAGTACTTGTGAAGTCAGAGTGTGATTAAGATGGGATTAACCACTCCAAGAGTTGGAGAAGAATGAGTCGCTGTATTTCAATTTAGCAAAACCTTGGCCAGCGTAATCCATTAGATGGATTTGATATTTTAAAATACAATGTGGACAACCTGATCAGAGTTGACAGTTGAACTCCGAGGTGTCCTATGAGCATTTTGATCAAAGGGATGAATTATATGGAAACTATATCCGTATGGGTTCTAAGGATATTGTTCTACACATTCGACCTATCCGACTGTCGGGTACCATTACTAGATGGTCACTTCGATTGATACAAAAATTTATTCTTATGCTACCAACTTAGGTTTGGACCTATAAGGTCATACATATTAGAGTTCACGATTCGATCGGATGGTTGATCAACGATTAAGAATCGTTCTAGAGTTAAACGATTAATACGATTGACATTTAACCTAGTGCAAGTATTGCAGGAGGATCGATTAGCAATTTAATTGTTAATTAGCTTAATTTGATTAAGCCAATGGAGAGATTAAGTCTAATTAATATAATTTAATTAAATTTGGTTTGGGCTTGATTGGATCAAGTCCAATTGGTTTATTGGATAACCAAGTGCAAGAAAAAACTAGTCCTAATTCAAATAGAATTTGGATCAACATAATTTCTAATTTGATTAAAAAATTAAATTAGATTTAAATATAATTTAATTTGATTAAATTAGACTCTTAATTGAGTTAAGACCTATTTTGATTGGGTTGATTTGGTTTTGGTTTGATTTGGTTTAAGAAACCAAATTTGAACGAATCATAGATTGAATCCTAGTAAGACTAGGATTTCACCTTGCGCCACCTTAGCCCCCCACACCCACTCTCTCTTATCCCATGCCCACTCTCTCTTATTTTGTGTGACAAAACCCACTCTCTCAGATCTTCATGCATGCCCAAAACTTTGCTCTCTTTCTCTTTTACATGAAATGTGGTTGTGGATCAAGTCAAAGTAGGAATTAGTTTGGATTTCAAATTCTATGAGATAGAGTTTTAGGAAACCAAAACTCTTTCCTTATGGCACTGATTTTATCAAATTTTTTTTGAAATTTTTATGACTTTTATGGTACATAATATGCACCCTTTGCTGGTGGTCCATGACAGAAAAAGGAGGGGACGCCCAAGAGTTAGGCACCCCTTGTCTTGCCATGTTTGGATAATCTTTGACTAGGTATTTGACCTAGACAAGGACTTTATCATATCTCTCTATTTAAAATAATTTTTTTATAAATTTTTTATCAAAAATAGAGAAAAGAGAGACCTTTGGGATGTGCAAAAATCAAAGAGAAAGAAGATTGGGGCATGGAGATACAATAGACACAAGACTAGGTGTCTAGGTGAGAGCAAAGAGAAGAAGAAGAGGGTCTTCTTCTAGGGTTGCTATGTTCACCTCTTTCCTTCCTCCATCTTGAGTTTTCTGAGAGTGTCTCAGATCTAAAACTCTTTCTTCTACTTTTCATCTTTGGAAGAGTCCTAATCAAGAAGAAGAAGGTATCTGATCGACCATCGAAGAAGGATCAACGCAGTACTAGCATACTGTACTGATTTTCTGGATCAGAACTTCTGATCGTGATTCATAGGCTCATATGGATGACTCCTAGAAGTTGGATGCTTGTGTGGCTCACAACATCTTCCTTAAGTCTGGATCAGCAAAGTTAGAATGTCTAACTTGCAAGGTAATAGATCTGATCTATTATATTTTACATACATTAGATGTAGTATAGAAATATGTTGATATGATCAACATGTAGTTCTCGCTCTTTATATTTTAATTTTTGATTTAATATCATTTAATAATCATATAATAGGATCTTATATTTAAAAATTTTCTAATTTTATAAAATAAATTTTGATTTATTTTAGTCTTCTGCTGTCTGATCTTGAAAAAGTTTCAAGATCTAACCCTGAAATCCTAGATCTGGTTCTTCAATTGGTATCAGAGCCTAGGTTGTTTATTATATGATTATTTTTACATACTTAGATTATTTTTTAGATTAGATCTAATTTATAATCTGATTGTTAAATCTAAAATTAAAAGTTTTAGATCAACACGAACTGTAGGTTGTCCTGCTGTAAGGTTTATCCCTTACAGTGCAAAGGTTATCCTAATTCGTGTAGATCTATCTTTAATCATAAATTTGTTAGATGTGATCTAGATTAAATTTATAATTTATTAGATTTAAAAGATATTTAAATCTAAAATAAAATCTCTTTGTTAATAATTTTCGTATAAAGAACCATCACATATTTGTTTGGAAATTTGCGCATTTAAAATTGAAATTGTTTCAATTACATAAACCTGTTTAGATTAGATCTAAAGTAGTTTCATGCTTTTTTTTACTTGTATTTTGATTATGAATCAAACATACAACTTGGTTGATAGAACCATGTTGTAAAAATATTTTATAAATATAAAAATTATTTTCAAAAAGTCGAACCCCAACCCTCAGTCCAAAACTTAATTGAGAATTAAAAGCTGTTTGATTAGATTCTAGGATTATGAATTGAGGAACTTAAGACACAAACCATAATAATTGGGTTAATGGGTTAGTGGAATTAGGTCCATTAATTGGGTTAACCTAAGGTTAGGTTAAAGATGGATTTAATTAGAGAATTGACTAAATCTAATCAATTATTGTCTTAGATTAGGTCAAGGATTCTCTAGATCAATTACAACAGTTGTAGTTGGTCAAGTCCACATCTTTAACGAGAACCAAATGGATT
>NC_025993.2:131424992-131662565 GCF_000442705.2 Elaeis guineensis
GAATCACTTCCAACCTGTGATTCCTGTCTTCTTGGTAAAATGACCAAGTCATCTTTTACTGGAAAAGGTGAGAGAGCTACTGAGCTCTTGGGCCTAGTACATACTGATGTATGCGGGCCCATGAGCACAAGTGCTAGAGGTGGATATTTCTACTTCATCACTTTCGGATGATCTATCCAGATATGGATATGTCTATCTGATGAAAAATAAGTCGATTCATTTGAAATGTTCAAATGATTTCGAAGTGAAGTAGAAAAATAAACTGAGAAGAGTATTAAAACTCTTCAATCTGATCGAGGAGGAGAATACCTTTCTGGTGAGTTTCTCACATATCTAGGAGAGAATGGATTCTCTCCCAATGGACTCCTCAGGAACACACAGCATAATGGTGTGTCTGAAAGGAGAAATCAGACTCTGTTAGACATGGTCCGATCCATGATGGGTTTTGCCAGCTTGCGATATCCTTCTGGGGATATGCACTCGAATCGGCCTGTTATCTGTTAAATAGGGTTCAAGTAAGTCTGTAATTAAGACTCCATATGAGATATGGACAGGCGTAAGCCAGCACTTTCACACCTTAGGGTCTGGGGTGCCCGGCCTATGTCAAACGGTTAGTTACAGATAAACTTGGACCTAGGTCTGACAAATGCACATTCATAGGGTACCCCAAAGAGATCAAAGGATATTTTTTCTACCATGCTGATGAACAAAAGGTGTTCGTCAGCCTTAAGGCAACTTTTTAGAAAAGAAGTTTCTTGGTGAAGGAACGTTGCCTCTAAGGTTGAACTTGATGAAGTTCAACAGGTAGAAGGACCGACACCAATAGCTGAACCTGAGGATTTGATTAGATCAGATCCGGAGCCCAATGTACCTGCACCATTAAGACGATCCGAGAGTACCACATCAGTCGACAGATATATATTTTTTGATCCAGATGGTGATCCCATCGAACTCGATGAGAACGATGAGGATCCGATCACCTATATGGATGCAATGCAGAGATCTGATTTGAGAAATGGCTTGAAGCCATGAAATCTGAAATGGAGTCCATGAAGGTCAACGATGTATGGACATTGGTTGACCCACCTGAAGGGTTAAACCCATTGGGTGTAAATGGGTCTTCAAAAGGAAGAGAGCGCAGATGAAAGGTGGAGACCTATAAAGCCCGTCTGGTTGCAAGGGGTATCGTCAACATTATGGTATTGACTATAACGAGACGTTCTCCCTTGTGGCAATGCTCAAATCCATTCGATAATGCTTGCAATAGCTGCCCATCTGGATTATGAGATCTGGCAGATGGATGTAAAGATAGCTTTTGAATGGAGAGCTGACCGAAGAGGTATATGATACAACCTGAGGGGTTTACATCCACAGATGAGTCCAAGGTGTGCAAGCTTCAGAGATCCATTTATGGATTGAAGCAAGCTTCTCGGAGTTGGAACATGCATTTTGATAAGGTGATCAAAACGTATGGCTTCGTTAAGAATGGAGAAGAGCCCTGCATCTATAAATGGGCAAATGGTCCAGTTGGTATTTCTTATCTTGTACATGGATGATATTCTCTTAATCGAAAATGACATCCGCACTAGGAATAAAAGTTTGGTTGTCATCACAGTTCTCCATGAAGGACTTGGGTGAAGCATCCTACATCCTAGGATGAAGATCTATAGGGATAGATCTAAAAGGATGCTTGGTTATCCCAGTCCACGTACATAGACACTGTGCTGAAGAGGTTCAGCATGGAGAATTTCAAGAAGGGCTATCTACGATAGGCCATGAAATTTCTCTCTCTAAGAAGGATTGTCCGATAACTCTTGAAGAGAGAGAGCGTATGAGTAGAGTCCTCATATGCTTCGATCGTGGGATCTATCATGTACGCATGACATGTCAAGACCAGATGTGGCATACTCACTAGGAGTAGTGAGTAGATACCAATCTGATCTTGGAGAAAATTACTGAAAAGTGGTTAAAGCCATCCTTAAGTATTTGAAAATACTAAGGACATGATTGGTTTATGGCGAGTCAGATCTGAACTTGTTGGGTTCACAGACTCCAGCTTTCAATCTGACATGATGACAGTAGAAGCATGTCGGTTTTATCTTTACTCTGAATGATGGAGCTATCTGCTGGAAGAATTTGAAGCAGCATACTGTGGCAGACTCTGTTTGTGAGGTGAGTACATCGCAGCATCGGATGCCACAAAGAAGCTGTGTGGCTGAGAAAATTTATCACCGAGCTTGGAGTAGCACCTCCTCGATGGTCCGTCCTGCTCTACTGGATAGCACTGGTGCCATAGCTCAGATGAAGAACCCAAAAACACCACGGACGAAGCACATTTTGCACCGCTTCCACTGGTCTGGGAGATCATGGATCGAGGTGATGTCGACCTTTAGAAGATCGACGGAAAGGAAACCTGACCGACCTTCACTAAAGCCCCTGAATAAAGGAGTTCGACAACCACAAGTCGAAGATAGGTATTAGATACTTGTGTCGAGTGGCTTTAGGACAAGTGGGAGTTGTTAGAAAATATGTCCCAAAAAGCCAATCGTTACCTGTTGACGGTTGAGCAACCTTGTATTGTAATTGATTTGTTAATAAATAAAATATATTTTTGATATTTTCATCATAAGTTTTCATCTTCTAATGAAATCTGTTGTTGTGATGAAGTCCTTTGGACTACTTAGGTTCGATAAAGAGAAGATTTATCGATTAGTCCTTAAAACTGTTCACGATCAAATGATAGGCTGTTAATAAGGACGACAGCTTCTATCGAGCATAGATCGCTGTAGGCCATATGGGTTGGTTGTCTTCTTAATCAAAGAGTGTGGAGACACTGATATGGCATACAGGTGAGATGTAAGATACATCGACATGAACGTGACCAACTCCAGAGCATTCTGCTATCGAGAATGTCTCTAATGGGATATAGGTATAAGTGTCCCTTAGACCCGAGATCACTCAGTGACTTGCAAGCAACTCACTGTGCTTTCGTACTGGACTAACTGAATTTCTAATTCAGTGATGGAAGGCTTTTGGGCACAGTCAAGTACTTGTAAGTCAGAGTGTGATTAAGATGGGATTAACCACTCCAAGAGTTGGAGAAGAATGAGTCGCTGTATTTCAATTTAGCAAAACCTTGGCCAGCGTAATCCATTAGATGGATTTGATATTTTGAAATACATGTGGACAACCTGATCAGAGTTGACAGTTGAACTCTGAGGTGTCCTATGAGCATTTTGATCAAGGGATGAATTATATGGAAACTATATCCGTATGGGTTTCTAAGGATATTGTTCTACACATTCGACCTATCCGACTGTCGGGTACCATTACTAGATGTCACTTCGATTGATACAAAAATTTATTCTTATGCTACCAACTTAGGTTGACCTATAAGGTCATACAATTAGAGTTCACGATTCGATCGGATGGTTGATCAACGATTAAGAATCGTTCTAGAGTTAAACGATTAATACGATTGACATTTAACCTAGTGCAAGTATTGCAGGAGGATCGATTAGCAATTTAATTGTTAATTAGCTTAATTTGATTAAGCCAATGGAGAGATTAAGTCTAATTAAATATAATTTAATTAAATTTGGTTTGGGCTTGATTGGATCAAGTCCAATTGGTTTATTGGATAAACCAAGTGCAAGAAAAAACTAGTCCTAATTCAAATAGAATTTGGATCAACATAATTTCTAATTTGATTAAAAAATTAAATTAGATTTAAATATAATTTAATTTGATTAAATTAGACTCTTAATTGAGTTAAGACCTATTTTGATTGGGTTGATTTGGTTTTGTTTGATTTGGTTTAAGAAACCAAATTTGAACGAATCATAGATTGAATCCTAGTAAGACTAGGATTTCACCTTGCGCCACCTTAGCCCCCCACACCCACTCTCTCTTATCCATGCCCACTCTCTCTTATTTTGTGTGACAAAACCCACTCTCTCAGATCTTCATGCATGCCCAAAACTTTGCTCTCTTTCTCTTTTACATGAAATGTGGTTGTGGATCAAGTCAAAGTAGGAATTAGTTTGGATTTCAAATTCTATGAGATAGAGTTTTAGGAAACCAAAACTCTTTCCTTATGGCACTGATTTTATCAAATTTTTTTTGAAATTTTTATGACTTTTATGGTACATAATATGCACCCTTTGCTGGTGGTCCATGACAGAAAAAGGAGGGGACGCCAAGAGTTAGGCACCCCTTGTCTTGCCATGTTTGGATAATCTTTGACTAGGTATTTGACCTAGACAAGGACTTTATCATATCTCTCTATTTAAAATAATTTTTTTATAAATTTTTTATCAAAAATAGAGAAAAGAGAGACCTTTGGGATGTGCAAAAATCAAAGAGAAAGAAGATTGGGGCATGGAGATACAATAGACACAAGACTAGGTGTCTAGGTGAGAGCAAAGAGAAGAAGAAGAGGGTCTTCTTCTAGGGTTGCTATGTTCACCTCTTTCCTTCCTCCATCTTGAGTTTTCTGAGAGTGTCTCAGATCTAAAACTCTTTCTTCTACTTTTCATCTTTGGAAGAGTCCTAATCAAGAAGAAGAAGGTATCTGATCGACCATCGAAGAAGGATCAACGCAGTACTAGCATACTGTACTGATTTTCTGGATCAGAACTTCTGATCGTGATTCATAGGCTCATATGGATGACTCCTAGAAGTTGGATGCTTGTGTGGCTCACAACATCTTCCTTAAGTCTGGATCAGCAAAGTTAGAATGTTAACTTGCAAGGTAATAGATCTGATCTATTATATTTTACATACATTAGATGTAGTATAGAAATATGTTGATATGATCAACATGTAGTTCTCGCTCTTTATATTTTAATTTTTGATTTAATATCATTTAATAATCATATAATAGGATCTTATATTTAAAAATTTTCTAATTTTATAAATAAATTTTGATTTATTTTAGTCTTCTGCTGTCTGATCTTGAAAAAGTTTCAAGATCTAACCCTGAAATCCTAGATCTGGTTCCTTCAATTGGTATCAGAGCCTAGGTTGTTTATTATATGATTATTTTTACATACTTAGATTATTTTTTAGATTAGATCTAATTTATAATCTGATTGTTAAATCTAAAATTAAAAGTTTTAGATCAACACGAACTGTAGGTTGTCCTGCTGTAAGGTTTATCCCTTACAGTGCAAAGGTTATCCTAATTCGTGTAGATCTATCTTTAATCATAAATTTGTTAGATGTGATCTAGATTAAATTTATAATTTATTAGATTTAAAAGATATTTAAATCTAAAATAAAATCTCTTTGTTAATAATTTTCGTATAAAGAACCATCACATATTTGTTTGGGAAATTTGCGCATTTAAAATTGAAATTGTTTCAATTACATAAACCTGTTTAGATTAGATCTAAAGTAGTTTCATGCTTTTTTTACTTGTATTTTGATTATGAATCAAACATACAACTTGGTTGATAGAACCATGTTGTAAAAATATTTTATAAATATAAAAATTATTTTCAAAAAGTCGAACCCCAACCCTCAGTCCAAAACTTAATTGAGAATTAAGAAGTTGTTTGATTAGATTCTAGGATTATGAATTGAGGAACTTAAGACACAAACCATAATACATTGGGTTAATGGGTTAGTGGGAATTAGGTCCATTAATTGGGTTAAACCTAAGGTTAGGTTAAAGATGGATTTAATTAGAGAATTGACTAAATCTAATCAATTATTGTCTTAGATTAGGTCAAGGATTCTCTAGATCAATTACAACAGTTGTAGTTGGTCAAGTCCACATCTTTAACGAGAACCAAATAGATTTGATTCTTGGCTAAGTGGTCTAGCATGAACTGTTAGGCTGATCTAATCGAAACTATTTAAACCAGTTGGTGTCTAAGGTAAACTATACCGGTGGTTTTTAATTGGCAGCCCGCTTACCTGGCCATTTCTGATGGTGTCTAAGGCAAGCTTTGGTAGATCCTCCCATCGATGGAACTTACCTGACCTCTTGGTAAAATTATGTTTTGATCGGATCACTTAACTATTCGAGCTGATTCATGTCAGCTAGGTAAATCAGTGTGACTGATTAGATGCTCCTAGACCAGCCCTTTTAATGGTCTCCCTTAAGCTGACTTAGTGAAGCCAATGGGAGGATCATGGTAAGCTGGTTCATCTGACCTCCTCCTCTAAATCAATTAAATCCTTTAAAATTATTAAGTCCTTAAAATGAAATAGTTATGGTGATAACTAGATCATAGCCTCCCATTAAGTGGATAATAATAGATCCATCAGTTGGATAATCATTGGAGGCCCAAAGGCCTGGTGCTTATCGGCTGATGGAATTGTCATTCATAATATGATTTCTTGACTGCATCTTTCTAAATGATGGTTAAGTTAGCCAATCAAAGTTGGGCCTAATCATTCATTGGCTAGGTGGACCAAGTATGGTCATGTTAATGGTTGGACCTAACCAGACCTTTTCAGTGGAGGCCAAAGCCTACTGATTAGGGACTGAGGTAAAATTAAAATTACTAGAAATTATTTAGAAAAATAATTGGTTATGAACCTATCCTTAGATGTACATGGATTGGCCAACCAAAGTTGGACTTATGCGCAGTCTAAGTGGATTCTAGTACCCATTAAGAAATTAGGATAATTCTTCGAATTGAAGGTAGAGGCTACCAATTCGAATAAAATAGTGGGAGAAACATTTTGATTAAAGTCCAAATCTTTAGGTTTAATAAATTAATTATTAATTAGGTTATAATTTTTTTTTGTGCAGATATGGCCACTTTTCTATCACTCCGATCATTGTTGGACAATGATAAGTTGGTGGGATCTAATTTCGATAGCTGGTACCGAAAGTTGAAGATAGTCCTGGAGCATGAACGGATCCTATATGTGATAACGGATCCTGCACCTGAGGAGCCAGCTGCCAATGCACGTGGAACAGTCAGAGACACTTACCAGAAGTGGCTCAATGATCGGACCACGGTGCACTGCATCATGCTGGCTGCCATGAGTGACGAGTTCAGTCGCAGATTTGAGATGACTCAGCCAAAGGACATGCTTCAAGTGTTAGAGGATGCCTTTGGCATATTCGATGACATGGAGAGGTATAAGATTAGTTGTACCATCTTCTATGTCAAAATACAGGATGGTGCCTCTGTCACTGATCATGTATTGTATATGATCGAGCTGATGGAGTGTTTGAGCAAGCTCGACTTTCCCTTGCATGAGCAGCTTAGGAAAGATACAATACTGAACTCGCTGCCAAGTCTTATCTCCCATTCCTCACTCATTATAGAATGACAAAGCCTGAAGTAAACTACCATGGGTTACTAAGGTTGCTTCAGAACTTTGAGAAGGATCACCAACTCCACAAGAAGTCGGTGAACTTAGTGGGAGGTTCGTCTTCTAGTTTTCGACCCTTTAAGAAAGAAAAAAAGAACAAGAAGAAGAAAGTGAAGAAGGTGCAAGTTCAGGCTGGGACATCAGTGCAGGGTTAGACTAGAAAGATCAAGCCTGATAAGAGTCAAGTTGAATGCTTCTTTTGCAAGAAGCAGGGGCACTGGAAGAGGAACTGTCCTCAGTACATTGCCTCCCTGGATCCAAATAGGCAGAGAAAGAAGCAAGCTATTGCTGGGCAAGGTATTTATATGATAACTCCTTATAATTTTTCTATTTGTGATATAACTGATTGGGTATTGGATACCAGTAGCCCTTACCATATTTGCAATTCGTTGTAGGGGGTGCAGGTCAGTAAGAGATTCGAGCAAGGTGAGAGGTTCCTGAACATTGGAGATGGAAGATCAATTTCAGTTCTAGCATTAGGAATCTTGAAACTTGTATTTG
The DNA here is from genome assembly GCF_000442705.2 of Elaeis guineensis. Taxonomy (NCBI): domain Eukaryota; kingdom Viridiplantae; phylum Streptophyta; class Magnoliopsida; order Arecales; family Arecaceae; genus Elaeis; species Elaeis guineensis. The sequence continues at coordinate 131,432,832 of NC_025993.2, forward strand.
AGTCTCATATTGTTGTTCTTAATGATTATCATTTCTGTCTCAGTTTCTTTTTAAATATTATTTCTGTAGGCCTTCTGGCCAAAAATGATTATAAAATTTTAATAAAGAAATAAGTTTGTAATATCATTATGAATGGTGTTACTATTTTTGTGGACATTTAAATAATGGTGTGTATATGTTATCACAACTTGTTAATGTAGTCTATTCTATAGGCAAGCACTCTAGACTAGATAGTGTATCAGATATCTATTTATGGTACTATAGGCTAGGTCATATAAACAAGAATAGGATAAACATGTTGACTCAAGTGAAAATCCTCGAAGTCAGTGATTGTGAATCACTTCCGGCCTATGAGTCCTATCTTCTTGGTAAATGATCAAGTCACCTTTTACTGAGAAAGGTGAGAGAGCTACTGAGCTCTTGGGCCTAGTACATACTGATGTATGCGGGCCCATGAGCACAAGTGCTAGAGGTGGATATTTTTACTTCATCATTTTTATGGACGATCTATCCAGATATGGATATGTCTATCTGATAAAACATAAGTCAGATTCATTTAGAATGTTCAAACGATTCCGAAGTGAAGCAAAAAAATAAACTGAGAAGAGTATTAAAACTCTTCGATCTGATCGAAGAAGAAAATATTTTTTTGGTGAGTTTCTCACATATCTAAAAGAGAATGAGATTCTCTCCCAATGGACTCCTTCAGAAATACCACAGCATAATGGTGTGTCTGAAAGAAGAAATCAGACTCTGTTAGACATGATCCGATCCATGATGGATTTTGCCAGCTTGCCGATATCTTTCTAGGGATATGCATTCGAATCGGCCTATTATCTGTTAAATAGAATTTCAAGTAAGTCTGTAATTAAGACTCCATATGAGATATGGACAGGGCGTAAGCCAGTACTTTCACACCTTAGGGTCTGAGGGTGCCCGGCCTATGTCAAACGATTAGTTACAGATAAACTTGGACCTAGATCTGACAAATGCACATTCATAAGGTACCCCAAAAAGATCAAAGGATATTTTTTCTACCATACTGATGAATAAAAGATGTTCATCAGCCTTAAGACAATTTTTTTAGAAAAAGTGTTCCTTGGTGAAGGAACCGTTGCCTCTAAGGTTGAACTTGATGAAGTTCAACAGATAGAAGGATCGACACCAATAGCTGAACCTGAGTCAGATTTGATTAGATCAGATCTGGAGCCCAATGTACCTGTACCATTAAGGCGATCCGATAGAATACCGCGTCAGCCGGACCGATACTATGATTTTTTGGTCCAAGACAGTGATCCCATCGAACTCGATAAGAACGATGAGGTAAGATCACCTATATGGATGCAATGCAGAGATCTGATTTTGAGAAATAGCTTGAAGCCATAAAATTTGAAATAGAGTCTATGAAGGTCAACGATGTATGGACATTGGTTGACCCACCTGAAGGGGTTAAACCTATTGGGTGTAAATGGATCTTCAAAAGGAAGAGGGGTGCAGACGAAAAGGTGGAGACCTATAAAGTTCGTCTGGTTGCCAAGGAGTATCGTCAACATTATAGTATTGACTATAACGAGATGTTCTCCCCTGTGGTATTGCTCAAATCTATTCGGATAATGCTTGCAATAGCTGCCCATCTGGATTATGAGATCTGACAGATGGATGTAAAGACAGCTTTCCTGAATGGAGAGCTGACTGAAGAGGTGTATATGATACAACCTGAGGGATTTACATCCACAGATGTGTCAAAGGTGTGCAAGCTTCAGAGATCCATTTATGGATTGAAGCAAGCTTCTCAGAGTTGGAACATGCATTTTGATAAGGTGATCAAAACGTATGACTTCGTTAAGAATGGAGAAGAGCCCTACATCTATAAATGGGCAAATAGTCCAGTTGTGGTATTTCTTGTCTTGTATATGGATGATATTCTCTTAATTGAGAATGACATTCCCGCACTACAGGGAATAAAAGTTTGGTTTTCATCGCAGTTCTTCATGAACGACTTGGGTGAAGCATCCTACATCTTAGGGATGAAGATCTATAGAGATAGATCTAAAAGGATACTTGGGTTATCCTAGTCCACGTATATAGACACTGTGCTAAAGAGATTCAGCATGGAGAATTTCAAGAAGAGCTATCTACCGATAGGCCATGAAATTTTTCTCTCAAAGAAGGATTGTCCGATAACTCCTGAAGAGAGAGAGCATATGAGTAGAGTCCTATATACTTCGATCGTGGGATCTATCATGTACGCCATGACATGTACAAGGCCAGATGTGGCATACTCACTAGGAGTAGTGAGTAGATACCAATTTGATCCTGAAGAAAATCACTGAAAAGTGGTTAAAGCCATCCTTAAATATTTAAGAAATACTAAGAACCAATGGTCGGTTTATCTCGAGTCAAATCTGAAACTTGTGAGATTCACAAACTCCAACTTTCAATATGACCATGATGATAGTAGAAGCATGTCGAGTTATATCTTTACTCTGAATGGTGAAGATCTATTGGAAGAGTTTCAAGCAGCATACTATGGCAGACTCTATTTGTGAGGCGAAGTACATCGCAGCATCGGATGCCGCAAAGGAAGCTGTATGGCTGAAAAAATTCATCACCGAGCTCGGAGTAGCACCTTTCCTCAATGGTCCGATCCTGCTCTACTACGACAACACTGGTGCCATAGCTCAGGCGAAGGAGCTCAAAGCACACCAATGGATGAAGCACATTTTGCGCCACTTCCACCTGATCTGAAAGATCGTAGATCGAGATGATGTCGACCTTCAAAAGATCGATGGAAAGGAGAACCTGACCAACCCCTTCACTAAAGCCCTGGCAATAAAGGAGTTCGACAATCACAAGTCGAAGATGGGTGATAGATAATGTGCCGAGTGGCTTTAGGACAAGTGGGAGTTATTAAAAAATATGTCCCAAAAACCAATCGTCAACCTGTTGACGGTTGAGCAACCTTGTATTGTAATTGATTTGTTAATAAATAAAATTATTTTTGATATTTTCATCATAAGTTTTCATCTTCTAATGAACTTCATTGTTGTGATGAAGTCCTTAATACTATTTAGGTTTGATAAAGAGAAGATTTATCGATTAGTCCTTAAAATTGTTCACGATCAAATGATAGACTGTTAATAAGGATAACAGCTTCTATCGAGCATAGGTCACTGTAGGCCATATGGGTTAGTTGTCTTCTTAACCAAAGAGTATGGAGACACTGGTATGGCATACAGGTAAGATGTAAGGGTACAACATCATTGAACGTGACCAACTTCAGAGCATTCTGCTGTCGAAAATATCTTTGATGGGATATAGGTATAAGTGTCTCTTAGATCCGAGATCGCCTCAGTGACTTGCAAGCAACTCACTGTGCTTTGATACTGGACTAACTAAATTTTTAATTTAGTGACGGAAGGCTTCTGGGCACAGTCAAGTACTTATGAAGTTGGATTGTGATCAAGATGGGATTGACCACTCCAAGAGTTGGAGAAGAATGAGTCGCTGTATTTCAATTTAGCAAAATTTTTGCCAGGATAATCCATCAGATGGATTTGATATTTTGAAATATAGTGTGGACAACCTGATCAGAGTTGACCGTTGAACTCTGAGGTGTTCTATGAGCATTTTGGTCAAGGGGATGAATTATATGGAGACTATATCCGTATGGGTTCTAAGGATGTTATTCTACACATTCGACCTATCCGACCGTCGGGTACCATTGCTAGATGGTCACTTTGAATGATACAAAAATTTATTCCTGTGCTACCAACTTAGGTTCTAACCTATGAGGTCACACACATTAGAGTTCACGATCCGATCGGATGGTTGATCAACGATTAAGAATTGTTCTAGAGTTAAACGATCAATACGATTGACATTTAACCTAGTGCAAGTATTGCAGGAGGATCGATTAGCAATTCGATTGCTAATTGGCTTAATTTGATTAAGCCAATGGGCTAAGATTAAGTCTAATTGAATATGATTTAATTAAATTTGGTTTGGGCTAGATTCGATCAAATCTAATTGGTTTATTGGATAAGTCAAGTGCAAAGAAAAACTAGTCCTAGTTCAAATAGGATTTGGATCAACCTAATTTCTAATTTGATTAAAAAATTAAATTAGATTTAAATCTAATTTAATCTGATTAAATTAGGCTCTTAATTGGGTTAAGATCTATTTTAATTGGGTTGATTTGGTTTTGGTCTGATTTGGTTTGAGAAACCAAATTTGAACAAATCATAGATTGAATCCTAGTAAGACTAGGATTCCACCTTGCACCATCTTAGCCCCCCACGCCCACTCTCTCTTATCCCACACCCACTCTCTCTTATTTTATGAAACAAAACCCTCTCTCCCAGATCTTCACATATGCCCAAAACTTTTCTCTCTTTTTCTCTTACATGGAATGTAGTTGTGGATCAAGTCAAAGTAGGAATTATTTTGAATTTTAAATTCTATGAGATAGAGTTTTAGGAAATCAAAACTCTTTCCTTATGGTACTGATTTTATCTAAATTTTTTTTAAGATTTTTATAGCTTTTATGGCACATAATATGCACCCTTTGCTGGTGGTCCATGGCAGAAAAAGGAGGAGACACCCAAAAGTTGGGCGCCCCTTGTCTTGCCATGTTTGGATAATCCTTGACTAGGTATTTGACCTAGACAAGGACTCTATCATATCTCTCTATTTTAAATAAATTTTTTCATAAAATTTTTATGAAAAATAGAGAAAAGAGAGATCTTTGGGGCATGCAAAAATTAGGGAGAAAGAAGGTTGGGGCATGAAGATACAATAGACCCAAGACTAGGTGTCTAGGTGAGAGCAAAGAGAAGAAGAAGAGGGTCTTCTTCTAGGGTTGCTGTGTTCACCTCTTTCCTTCCTCCATCTTGAGTTTTCTGAGAGTATCTCAGATTTAAAACTTCTTCTCTTACTTCTCATCTTTGAAAGAGTCCTAATCAAGAAGAAGGAGGTATCTGATCGACCATCAAAGAAGGATCGGCACAGTATTAGCATACTGTGCTGATTTTTTAGATCAGGACTTCTGATCGTGATTCGTGAGCTCGTGTGGATGATTTCTAGAGGTCAGACGCATGTGCAGCTCGCAACATCATCTTCAAGTTCGGATCAGTAAAGTTAGAACGTCTAACTTGCAAGGTAATAGATCTGATCTATTATATTTTATATACATTAGATGTAGTATAGAAACATGTTGATATGATCAACATGTAGTTCTTGCTCTTTATATTTTAATTTTTAATTTAATACCATGTAATAATCATATAATAAGATCTTAGATCTAGAGATTCTCTGATTTTATAAGATAAATTTTGATTTATTTTAGACCAGAACTTCTAATCGTGATTCATGGGCTCGTGTGGATGACTCCTAGAGGTTGGATGCGTGTGCGGCTCGCAACATCATCTTCAAATCTGGATCAATAAAGTTAGAACGTCTAACTTGCAAGGTAATAGATCTGATCTATTATATTTTACATACATTAGATGTAGTATAGAAACATATTGATATATTTTGAAAGACAATAAAAAATGAATAATTTTATTTTAAATATCTAAAAATATAAGTAATTTTAATATATTTCGTTATTATATTTTTAATAATTTTTTAAATGTAGATAATTCATGATTCTTTTTACTCATGGTTTAATTAAAAAGTTGTGGTATTTAATACAAAATACTGTTATATTTTTATTGTATATTTTATCTAAGAAATTTTAGTTTTCATATATTTTTAATAAAATTTAGGTGGGATTGATTTTCCAAATTCTTCATTAAATCATTCTCCATATAAATTTTTAATAATTACATCTTAGACCATTACATCATTACGGTGCATCTTAAACCATTACCCAGCCAAATAAAATTGAAAATATCATACTTAATTTATTAAAATTATTAAGTACAAATATAACATATAATAGTTGATATATGTAGTTGAATCACCACTACTTTTAAAATTTATTAGATATATGTAATATCTATTTGTAAAAATATTCAAATATATATTTAATGATGAAATATCATCATCATAAAATTCCAAATCAGTTTTGTACGATACTAATTTATTACAAAAATAAATAATATATAATTGGCAATAAAAATTATTAGTTATATAATAATGTATAGATGGCAAAATTTATGTCATCAATAAATAATTAGTATTCCATGATAAAACTATATATATTGCAAATAAGTTTTATTTAACTGAAAAATATTATCCTCAGAAGGTACCATCGCAATATAAAAAAATTTAGCAATATTCATGAATAACCATTATAATATTTTAGATATTTTATGATAATTTTTAGAACTATTACTTAGAATACTATTTCTTATGGTAGTGGGTACATGGTACTGCCTCTTCTTTTAGTAATACTCCTAATGGATTGTTACGATATTATATATCTTTTATGATATTTTTAAAATTATTATTAGAAAATATTTATAGTAATATATTTTTTTAAGTGTTACTAAAATTTCATTGCTATGGCTTTTATTTTGTAGTGTATGTTACTCTACTATTTGTCCATTGATTAGTTGCTTGCAGTTCTCCATGTATCACTTTTCAGTGCAATTAGTGCATGTGAACAGAAATTTTTAATTTGGTTGTACTTATATCCCACGTGCTTTGGTGCATAATGGGCTGGTTTTTTATTAGGATAATTCTTATAAACCAAGGGTCCATTTGGTTAGTCATTAAAAAAATATTTTTTATTTTTTAATTTTTAAAAAATAAAAATCAAAAAGTCATGTTTTATAATATTATGAAAAGTAAAAATCAAAATAATTATTTGATATGCAAAGTAAAAATTTTTTGCTTTCTAAAATTTATTTTTTTATTTTTTTTACTTTTCCACATCTAAAATGTCAAACTAAAAAGTAAAGAGCCCGAATCCTTCTCCCTCATCGAGTTCTTCACCTTCCCACCCCCTTCTCCCTCACTTTTCAAATATTTCTCTCTTGTCGAACTCTTCACTACCATCCCCAAACGTTACTTTTTGCTTTATAGTAATGTAGTTACTAAACATACTTTTTACTTTTTTATTTTTACTCAATAGCAAAAATAAAAAAATAAAAAATATTTTTTAAAAATCAAAAATTAAAAATCAAAAAGTGTAACCAAATATACCTTAAATTTTTTACATAAGTGATTGCATAATTTCTTGATAGAATTATGTTGCAGTTGTACGTACGTGTGATTGGCAAGTGCAAGTTCACCCATTGATGCGGAGGATAGTGAGCTCGGGAGTGGCAATGTCAAGGACAAGAAAGCAAAATCAAAGGTGTGGCTGCATGTGTTCAATTTTCTAACCGAAGGCAAGGACATACCAAAGGCACGATGCAAGTATCGTAAGGACATTTTTTCAGCTGCTTCCAACAACGCTATGTCTCATGTGGTGCCATTTAAAAAGGCGGTTCTAAATGCTTTCAGCATAAGAAATTACACTGTTTCAACTGAAACCACAATTGATGGAAGCATTTCTTTGCATTTGAGAAATCCGGAGTTTGATTCGGAAGAAGTTTGTAAAGCTATTTGCACTTTTATTGTCTCTAATGCACATCCTTTTACAACTTGTGAGGAATCCAGTTTTAAGCATATGGCGTCTGTTACGTGTCCTCAATATAAAACCATGAGTTGGCACACCATTAAGAGAGAGATGCATTGAAATATTATAGGGATAAAATAAATGTTGTGGAGGAGGAGTTAGCAAAGGCTCATGAGAGAATTTGTTTGATTTCTGATAATTGGAAAAACGATAACACACAGGATGAATATGTTTGCATCATAGCATGCACATTGGATTGACAGTAACTTTAAGTTTCCGAAAAAGGATAGTTAGAGTTGCATCCTTAACATCCCCCTTTGATAGGCTTTCCACTGATGATGAGGTGGCTTTGTACATATCTCAATGGAAAATTAATAGTAAAGTTTTTACTTTGACATTGGATAATGCATCCTATCATGACACCGTGGCTACTTCTCTTTAGATTTATCTTCTTGCAAATAAACATGGTGGTGATTTTTTCCAAACTCGATGTTGTTACCATATTATTAGTCTTGCTGTGCAAGATGGTCTTAAGCTCATCAATGGTGTTGCTTGTAAAATTAGAAATGTGGTCAAGCATTTGAAAAATTCAATTCCAAAGTAGAAATTGTTTTTGGAAATTGCTGAAAAAAAGTTTCCATTTGAATATCAGAAAAAGATTGCATTACGATTGTTGTGTTAGATGGAGTTCTACTATTTCTTATGCTTGACCATGCTCTTTATTTCAAGCATATTTTAGATCATTAGGCAAAATGTAATAAAGAATTTAGAATCTTTGCACTTTCTGAACAAGAGTTGGAAAAGGTGGCGGCTATTCTTCACAAGTTTTAGAAAGTGTCTTATGATATGACTAACCAGTTTTATGTCAGTGAGCAACCAACAGCCAACATTTATTTTAGGGGAGTGTGGGAGATTCATAGGAAGTTGATAGAGACTGCTAATGGCCCAAGTGATTTCATGTTGATATCGTTAGAGACATGCAAGTAAAATTTAACAAGTATCGGTTAGAGTACAGTTTGATCTTGTCTTGTCTACAGTTCTAGATTCCCATTGCCAGTTAGCGTTAGTTGAACATTGTTACCCTAAAACTTTGCAGGGAGATGGTTCTGAATATTAAGAATACTCCGTATGATTCATTTGAGGAGTATAGGCTGCATTCAACTTCACTCTCTTCCCCAAAGGGTGGAACTTCTAGTGGCAACGGTGTTGGAAAGAGTGACAGCGATGGTTTTGAAGATTGTGAATTGTTTTTGAGTAAAAAATGAAAACCTGATCATAGGAAATCACAATTAGATATTTACTTGGCAGAGCAAAATCTTGGGCAGCATACTGATCTTGATATTTTAGGGTATTGGAAGAGATGCGTCAGGTCGTTGTTCTAAGGTTGTATCAATGGCTCGTGACATTTTAGCCACTCCTTGTATGGATAAAAGTTGATAGATCCTTGATGAAGCTCACTTTCCCCAAAGGCAGTTCAAGCTGCATGTTATGAGATTTGGTTGCATGCAAAAGGCTTGTCATTAGGTAATTCTTTTAAATCTTTGCTTATTCCTATATTTTTCTCTAATGTATATTTGAATAAACTATTTTTTTGTTATTTCATATTTATCTGATGATTGGATATCCTAGGAGCTAACATGGAAGCATCTCCTAGCGAGAATAAAGATGACAAGGAAGAGGGATCAGATGGTTCGGTCACGCAGATATTCTACTGATAACACCACCAACAATTATTTACGTTCAATCATTAAAAATTGTTGATGTTTTAGTTTTGTGTTCTTTAGGTTCTAAGACTTAAAAGTTGCAAGGAAAGGATGTTCTTCCAACATTAAAGTGTCTTCAAGAATTATGGTCACACTTACTTGTTTACTTAGCTTTGACGCACATTAATGTTTGTCTGTTATAATGTTAATGGAACAACGTAATTTGTACTTTATCTAAACTTGTAGTTGCAGCTGTTGTTCCATAATTTTTAGTTGGAAACAATGAGTCATGCATTTTTTTTTTTTTTTTCTTTCTATCAGCATTAAACTTTTTTTTTTCCAAAGTAGGCCTAAGTTTCGGGCCAGGCTGGGCCACGTGGCCCGTGATCAGATCTCAAAGCAGAGGGAATCAGCGCTGGTGGATGGGCCTGGGACCGGCGATACAAGATTGGATCAGACCTAGGCAAACTTACCAACAACTGGACTGAACATAAAAAACAAGACCCACACCCATATCAAACTATGTCGTATTAGTTCACGCTCTACAGTCGGCTAGCGTTGATGTATTTTATTTTTCCTTTTTTTGACATTGAATCTTTTAGTCTTTTTGTAACATGGTGGTGCTTGGCTGCTGAAAAGATGAACAAAGGGTTTTTGTGTTTCTACCAGGCCAGCATTTATGAGTAACATCAATCCTGGGAATGTTAGGAAAAAAGAAATTGATCCATGAAATAAAACAAGCAATAATGCAATATCATCATTGAATGTTAATGTTATGGTAGTAACCACAATGAGTAAATTATAGGTGCCTCATTTTCAACCCAAACAAAACCGAAAAATGATAGAATGTTCTCTTCCAAAAGCATACCTGGAAACAAGTACCCTAACTATGATTTTGAAATAACTTGTTACCAATGATTATGATAGATGTCTCTCTTGCTCGCTCAAAAGAAAGATAGTTCAACTGTCAAAACACTAGGCAGGCACCAACGAAACAAAGCTCAATATCTCAATCCCTAATTACCAGAAGCCAGACACGATTACAACAATAGAATGACATTTTCCAGCACTAAATTCATAAATTTTAGTAGCCCTCTTCATACTTGATTATTAGATCTAAGATTGTTAACTCGAACCTCAGAGCACAATAGCACAAATCCAAGATAATCTCATTCGTCGGAATTTCCACAAACCTCACGGGACTCGATAAAGAACAAAAAACTTGGGGGAAGAAAGAAGAACGAAAAGCTTTGATGCTTCTTTAACAAAATTCAGTTCTTCCAGGAATGAATCATGGTACACAACGATTCATTATTTGGCACTCATAATTTTCTTCCATCAATATGACGGGTAACAAAAAATGAGACTCATGGCAGAAACCAGGAATGTACATGCTATCATACCACATGATGACAGGTGACGAAGTTGACCAGCTTTGGACAGCAAAACCAAGGTGGATTTACTCACAAGAATCCTGCAACCAAAGAGGCAAGAACAGTTAGCTCACTAAGTATACTATAATTTCACCATTAAATGAGTGAAGCTTAGATTAAGGGGGATGCTTAAATTGAGTCCAAATCTCAATTGCACTTCAGAAACTATTTCCAAACGTAGAAACTTAAAAAACTACACGGATTTCTCATAAAGCATGATAAACTTCTCAACAAGTGGGTAAGAACACGATTGTTCTTAGCTAATAGTTCACATCCAAGCAAAATCCTCTGAAATGGAGGATCTCCAAATTGTCTTTTACAAGTACACCATATTTTGGTTGCATTTTTCTGATCCTTTGGGCTCAATATAATGAAGAGGAGGTGCCACATGCGATATGGATAAGAACATTGTCACCCATAGTTACTGATGAGCGGCTAAAAATTTACAGGAAGACTAGGGCATATTTGGGGTTATGTGACAAAACAGTCTGATCCATGGGCAATATTTAGTGAACTTGCTTTTCAACAACTTGAAATGAGAAGCCGCATAATCACTACATTGTATGGTGGGCAATCTAGAAATAAACAAACATCTGAAAAAAATTAAAAAATGTAAACTAGACAACCAAACATCCCAAGGAGCTCGACTCTATAGACGTTAGAATTTAGGGCCAAGGGTCTGTTGCAAGTGGTAGTGTATTTGTTGTGGAGACCACCTTGATAACCTTTATGTTTTCAATAATTTACCCTCCTATAGCTTAATAGAAAGAAGAAAATGTTGTTCTTCATCAAACTAGGAAGTACTCACTCTTAACATCAGACAAGGTATGGAGGCACGTTATAGTGTAAAGTATGATGGAGAATTTGCAATGAAAGAGATTTCTTCCAACTAATCTTTCACTGCATTCACTTATGAATAAAAATACCATGTATATGTAATTCAAAATCATATGGAAGAGTCTCCACAGCTTCCAGCATGTGCTTGGTGATATTCAACTGCAGATGGAAAGGGTCTGTATCATTCGCAGGAAAGGATTCCCATTCCTTCGTGCGAATACATCATTGAATTGCACAATTATCGCTCCGAGATCTGTGCAGTCAGAAGAAAGGTGGTTTTCGAACTGCTTTGAGATACATGCGGTGCGGAATCCAACAGTTGACATGGCAAAAGAGGACCAATCAATTTTTTGGCGTGAACCATAACCCAAATCTACTGGAGACAAGGTAACTGACTGCATGATGAGGCAATTTTTCTTTTTTTAAATCTTTTATTGGGAAAAGATAAGCATCACATTGGTGGAAGATGGCCTGCACATGATCATGACTTTTGACAGATTGTTGTCCGTATGGAGAACCAACTGTTGAAGCATAAACAATGAACAAGGACATGCAAGCATGCTTGGCAAAAATTAAAAAAACGGAGTCATTTTTTCTCTTTTGTATAGAACTTGCATTGATGAGAATGAAGATGGTGGTAAAAAATGTAAAAATTGGAGAGGTTGCTCTCCCAGCCAGTTCTTTTAGATTAAAAAAAAAGAAGCATGTGATTATTAGGAGAAAAGAAATCTGTTGTTTCGGCTCACGTTTACTTTTATTCTCAGCTAAGAAGACAAGCTGTTTGTGTTATAGAATAGCAAACAAAGAAGCGCAGGCCTTGAGATTATGCAAAAATGTAAGTTCGAAACCTTTAATTCCAGAGGCATGTGATTTGTATGTCTTTTATGTGATGCAAGAAATTCCTGAGAAATTTTGACAAGAATAAAGAATCCAAAAAAAAAAAAGAATTAACTCTCAATTTACATATACGAGTGTTTATAACCAGAGTATAATGTATTTCTCTTGAATGACATTTAACCCAAAAAAAAAAAAAAAATCTATAGTCTCATATCGCATCAAGTGACTAGTGAATCCCTAGAAATATAACTTAACATTCACATAATATTATTTGATTAAAAAACACCATGATTTATTGTACATAGCAATGTGGACTAGAGTGGCTGGTAAATCACTATAACATTCCCCAACTTAAATTTGTAATCTGGAAATCATACAAGCAAGCTATGAGACAAAATCATATTCTCAGAAAAATCCAAAAGAAAATGAAAGCAATTTGTTTTGCAATCATAATATTCCCAAATGAGTTAGTATTACATTTATAAAATAACAGAATAGCTTTCAAACACATCTAACAATATGGGCATGCAGGTATAAGATGTACAATTATTTTCCACTTATATTCAAACATATCAACTGAAACTATTTAAAGAGAATCCACCACAGTAACAATAGCTAGAATATAAATGAAATATAAACCATGCAAATAGTGGACTAGTGCTTCAATAATGGACAACATTATGTGCTTTAACAACTTTCACTGACCTTATGTTTTCCAAGTTCAAGCACCTGATTCTGAAGTTGTCGATGCTGGATGAATATTTGTTAAGGATATAGGTGTCAGAGGAGGTGAAGCAACCTCTCCAGTCACCTCTCGACTATGACGCACTTCTAGCAACTTAGCAACTGGAAAAACTGGCTTTCTTAGACCACTAGAAGGTATAGAAAAACTGCGAGCTATTGGACCAGGTGGTGCTGGTAGTGGTGATGCTGTAGGTGATGCAGCTGATGATGTTCTGCTTGTTGCTGGAAGCATTTGGCTCCTAGAAACTAAAGGAGCTGAATGACCAATCAGACTGGAAGGTCTTGCGGGATTTGTTAAACTGGTGGGAGGTCTAGGAAGCTCATGAAGTTCACTGATTTTTGGTGATGACCTAGTAGGAGGTGAGGTGCCAGGAGACACTTTTGAGGACACCATTGGCTGTTTTGGGGAGCATGCTGTCTTTGCAGAAAATACAGGAGAATAATCCGTAGAGGATCTGTGATCGGTTGCAGAATTCATCGGCTTGCTTGACCAAGCTTTACCTGTCAGTGGACCAGAGAAAGCCTGTCTTTTGATTTTTTTAGTATCAGAAGCAGTGTGTGGATTAAATTGCAGTCCTGAAAGCCCCTCTGCCATGGGAGAAGGCATAAGGATAGGACTACTATTAATGTTGCTCTCTTTAAGTTCCGACTGTGCTTTAAGTACCCTGGTGGGACTTGATAACTCATTATCTCTGGGATCTTTCACAAGCTTATTCGCCACCAATGGAGATGAATGCCACAACTGTGCGGGCCAGCCACCCTTGCTTTCTGGCTGATCTGCAGAAAATTTATTCCCAGGCCCCATGGAGTCTGAGTTCTTAGCTTCGCAAGGTGTGGGTAGAACATAACTGTGAAACTTTCTTGTTGATAGAGGTTGGGTTTCTTTCATCTTATCAGATGGATCAAACTTCTTATCAGCAAAAATTGGTGCCGATTGGCTGTCAGCCCCAGGACCCTCACTGAAAGTGAAGAAATCATCTTGATTCCTATCTACATTTTCCTGCATAAATGGAAACCCACAATTTTGTAAGAGTGAAGAAACTATATTTCTTTCCACAATAGAAACATCCTATCTAAGGATTGCCAGCTCGGAACCAGACCTCGTGCTGGCTGGCTGGTGATACGAGCCCATACACCCTTGTACGGGACTGTATCGGGCCCAAATTGACAAGAAAATGGGGGATGAATCGGAGAGGAAAAGAGAAAAAAAGAGGGAGAAAGAGAAAGGAAGGCCAGTAGAGACATCGGTAGTGGCCATAGGCAGCGGAGGCTGCTGGAGGGCCGCCGAGGCCTATCAGGCTCCACGGTCCTCCTAGAGAAAGAGACGAAGGGAGAGAAGAGGAGCGAGCGGAAGGCGGCAGGGAGGCTGCCAGATGGCCGTTATGGCTGTCAAACAGCCCCACAACTGCCACGGATTCAAAACAGAGGCAAAGCCCCTATTTCGACATGTTTTTTAAAAAACACGATAAACAGTGAAGCCAACTAGTGAAGCTGGCAAACTCATTGTTGACTTCACTGTTTATCATATTTTTTTAAAAAACACACCAAAACAGGGGTTTGAACCCTATTTCGAACCCACAATGGCCACAGGATGGTTTTGGGCAGTCCAACAGCCACGATGACCACCCAGCAACCTCTCCGCCGCCTTCCCCTCACTCCACTTCTCTCCCTTCCCCTCTCACTCTATCTCTCTATTCTCGCATCTCATGGAACCTCGGAGGCCTCAACGAGCCACCGCCGGCCTTTCCCTCTCCTTCCTTCCTCTTCTCTCTCTCTCTTCCTCTCTTTCCTTCTCCCTCGCTCCGTTTTCACCGGCATTCCAAATCGAACATCGAAACCACACCGGTTAGCCGCCGGTATAATTAGGCATGTCCCGAACCATCCGATTCAGAGCAGTTCAACAAACCATGATCCTATCAATAGAAAGTATGTAACAAAATTCTAACAAAATAATGGGATGTATAATGAGGAAAAAAGAAACTGCCACATATGCTTTTACAGAATCAAAAAGACCTATAACTTGGTTGTATACAATTTATGACTAATAGGAGTTGCAAGTATGCTCCTTTTTTAATATTTAGATTATACATTGTTAAAAACAATAATGTACTGTACAAACTGACAAATGTCTTAGGTCCAAATTATTTGTAGCCATGATGAGCATGCAAGAAAAACAAAAAAAAAAAAAAAATAGAAACATAAACAAGGAAAAATAGAAGTTGCTTTTCATGTAAAATTTGTCAAAAGCATGGATTCATGACCTAGTCCATCCTGACCATCTTGGATCAGACCAGTGCAAGGCCAGGTTCTGAGACAAATATGACACCCTAGATCAACGTAAATCAGGCATCTTGGTCCATATCTGTGGATCCCAGCCAGGACCAAGCAGGTTGGCGAATGGTTCACTTGGTACCAATTAGGATAGACCTAGGACCCAATTAAAAGAAAGAGCCCCAGGATGTCATGTCTTGTCTGCCTGTTTTCTATCATGGAGGAGAGAGGGGACAAGAAAGAAGAGAGAAAGGAGGAGGACGCAAGGGCGAGGAAAAGCAGGTACCGATACACGCACCCAAACCCAACCATCAGCACAAAAAACCTACTCTAATAATCCTAAACTTTGACAAACTAGAAAAACCCTAAACAATCATTAAAAGCAATAAACAACATAAAAATGATAACAAAATTTAATAGACTTTTCAATCCACTCTAGTAGCCCGATGATAGCATTCTTAATGGACTTTTCAATCCACTCTTTCATACAATCAGTAAACATAAGTTTAGGGGGGATATCAACTAGTCAATTTCCTTTACACATAAAATTTCTAAATTTGCGTCATTGATATTTGAACCATCCATGAAATGGAAACAGAAAATTCTGAAGCTCTAGCATGGGTGATACACAAACCCATGCGCATGAATGTGCTAAGCATACAAGCTGCACTTTAAAATGAGAAGCGGTTTTAGTATATATTTTACCAACTTGACTTTGTGAGTCCATTTTGAATTCATAATGCTTAAAGATGAGATTCAGCATATATAAACTTTAGTGTGTTCTAAGGATAGACAAGATGTGATGTACCAAATAGACCCTTCCATAACTTCAGTCAAAAAGGCAATTACTGCCTATTCAACATGCATCAACAAGACATTAGAATAAGAGCAGATGTTGATGCATGTTCATGATGAGATGGAAAGCTTGAGGCATCAAATTTATTAGCAAAATGAGCAGAAAGTCTACCTTTGCAGATTCCTTAGTTAATGCAGGGGCATTACATTGTCTGTTCGATCAAACTGCATGTGAAACAAAAAGCCATATTAGATATTCTACCTGAAAATGAACTGCAATAAAGGTGAACAAAATCATCTGTTTATCAGCTGACATGCTAAAGCACAAAACCAGCAGAGGATCATTGTTGATCATAATGTTGAGAATACAGGTAAATGAGCAAAAGGTTCATACTGATTAGAGGCAGATGAAAAATGTAGTAAAAAATGATTCATATGAACTTTATTTTTTTTGATAGTGGTAACAATCAGACATTTAAATTCAGCTACAGGACCAATTAAATGATGTTTCCACAAACTGTGCACAAAACTAGGTTTTCTACTAGCTTGGTAGCAAGCTAGTCATCCCAGAATTTTCTGTACCGTGCCGAACCGGCCGGTACACCCCGTACCATACCAGACGACGGAAAATTGGCACGGTTCGGCTGGTTCAAACAGTACACTAACGGTACCGAGAGGGAAAGAGAGAAAAATTGAGAAAGAGAGAGAAAGACGGAGAGAGAGGCCGGCGGTGGCCCGCTGTGGCCGTCGGAGGACTTCCGAACCCCGTTATCGTCCGATAGGGCACTTGAAAGAGCGAGAAAGAGAGAGAGAGAGAGCTCGACGGAGGGAGGGGGGCGACATATCGGACGGACGGTGCCTCCATCACGAGGTCCCCGGTGGCTGGCGAGCTGACGCCAATGGCCTGAGGGCGGTCGAGCGGGTGGAGCCACGGAGAGAGATCCCCGATGGCCGGCGAGCCGACACCGACGGCTTGAGAGCGGTCCAGCGGACAGAGCCCCTCCGCGCTCCGCCCCCTTCTTTTTCAAAACAAGCGACGGCCTGTTTTCATTTTTTTTCTTGATTTTAAACTCATGAAGTTGGCAAAACAGTTGCCGACTTTAGGCCATTTTTTTTTTAAAAAAAAAAACGGCCGGCTTCACTTAAAACCCGATTTTTAAACAAAATTTTGTGAAACAAGGGCATCGCCCCTATTTCACGCCCGTGGTGCCGCACGTGTGAACTGCGCCCTCTGACAGCCACGGAGGCCGTTCGCCCCTATTTCACGCCTGTGGTGCCGTGCGTATGAACTGCGCCCTCCGACAGTCACGGAGGCCGTTCGCCCCTATTTCACGCCTGTGGTGCCGCGCGTATGAACTGCACCCTCTGACAACCACGGAGGCCGTCCGACCGCCCCGCCGGCTCCTTCCCCTCCCTCTCTTTCTTTCTTCCTCCCTCTCTCTTTATTTCTCTCTCTTTTTCTTCTCCTGGTTCGGCTTCGGATTCCTTCGCCGGTTTGCCTCGATTCGATACGGTACCATACCGTACTGCCGGCCAAAACAGCCACCAAAACCGGTATGGGAAACCTTGAGTCATCCACTCCCTTTACTATAAAACACTAAGATTTTCTTTTTATCAATCAGTTGCTTTTGTAGCATTTAATTTTTTGTTTCCAGTTCTGCAATAATGGCTTTTACGCATATTATAAACAAAAAACCTCAAGAAAATTTTCATAACTCAAGAATCCTATTTCACCATTTATCTTAGATCTAGTCATAATATATATGTGCTCTCGAATCCCTCTAGTTACTTCCACAGTAGTATATTTTAGTTGCTGTCTATTTTTCAAATCACATCATCTCTAGCAAGATTCACGGGCACGGAATTGGACCCCACCAGCCAACCGGCGGTATGGTTTGGGATTTATGTCAACTTCATATCAATTAGTAACCCATAAATTCACTGCAATCAATAAAAGTCATCTACTAAAATGATAAATGTCGACATCAAAAAAAAAAAGCAAGTTTTAAACCTAACCTGCAGCCAGAAGTAATGAATACACACTGAATAAGACCTTAAAATAAATCTGATCTCACCTTCATTGAATTTTTATTTGTGAAAACATCTTGATATTGGTCATTTTGTCTATAGTCAAAACTCAACTCCCCATAATCACTGCTATCATAACCAGAATAATCATCATCATTGTTGTCAGTTTCATCATCTTCCAGTCCACTGAACTGATAATCAATATGCTGTTGTTTAGCAACTTCTTTAACATGTGGTTCAACCAGTTCAAGAGATTTAAGTCCTCTTCTGAATAAATTTAACTGAAGTCCAAGCAGGAGACAAGAAAATTTAAAATAAAAAATGTGAGATAACTACATGTCCAATCAAACAAATAAATATTCCAGAGATAAAAGAGTTGAAGCCACAACCTGTGCGGCATGATGGCGAGCAGCCTGCGTCAGAAGACTTCGAGATTGACCTTGCTTCAATGATTTCAAGCGAAAGGCAAATAGGGCTGCCTCCTCTACATAATCATCTCGAGCTGCGAGCAACTGTTGTGTTGAGTAAGTTTCACCTTTGGCATGTCTTAACCACCCTTTCTCCCGATGTGCTGCTAACATTAATTTATAGATATCTCTGAAGAAAATATCCCAGAAGAAAATCAATTTTTAAGATGAAGAAAAATAAACAGAAAATTGGAGTCATTTTGTACCTTTTATTATCACATTGTTGTTTCATCCCCTGCAACAGCAATAAAGTCCCATTAAAAGAATGATACAGCATGGCTTGTTCACAAAAAAACAATGGGGTTAAGTCTAGCTGGTTATTTCAAGAATATTCTCGGTACAAAATTCTGAAAATGTGGTTTAAGAAGCTCATGCAGAAGCCTGGGAAGGAATAGGATTCAATGGATGTCAATTTAGAAATCAGTCAGAGCAACAAAAGCAAAATAAATAAATGCTCTAGCTGAGTCCAACTAGTTATAACTAGATTGACAGCAAAATTTTTCAGACAAACACTGAAACTATGTACATGGCAAGAAATAGGATAAGTTGGAAACACAAATGACTGTGCTTAAGAACTCCACTTCTATGTCATGAAAATATTAGATATAGAAATTCATTTGAAATTGGCAAGTCCTACTCTTTCTAGTTGATGCCCCCAGGATATCGTAATTCTATTTAGAGCTTGATGAGTAATGATGGTCCAAGTAACATGAGGTGCCTGATGGAACTCCTTAAGATACAAATTATTTTTACACTTTGCTTGGTTGCATAAGTCCAATAGGACCACAGGTTCTCAGCCTCCTAACAGGGAAATTTTTGGAATCCACAAGGGAAAATGGCCTTTCATGTTTTACTTAGATTCTGGTGAAATCTACTATAGTATAAACCTGTATTTTACTATTAAATGTGTGGTAAGGACTTAAAATTTGAATGGTTATGAAATTATCTATCCTTAATGCAATGGATGAATCCTAAAGCCTTAAGAAAAGATTATAAAGAAAGAAAGGAAGGAAGAAGGAGAGTTACTTCTAGCAGAACATATGAAAATTACAGCATGTTTTCTTTTCTACAATTCAAATTTGTTCCTTCATCTTTCCTAACAAAGGTAAAGTTTCAATGAAGTTGTCCACAAGGAATATAATCAAACCTACACAAGATTGGAACCATGACGCGAGAGAGAGAGAGAGAGAGAGAGAGAGAAGTTTAGGGAAGATTTTGTTTTGGAAGAAGGGGAATTAGTGGATTACAAATTGTCCTTTCTCTTTACTTATTCTGTATTTTTTATCTTTATTTATGTAAGCATGGTCCTTACATAAAGGCCGCCCATTCATAAGCCTACTTCAGTCAATAAGCAGTCCACACAATTTAAAAGTTGGTTCAGCTAAAGATAAAAGGCCCACCTTTACCTACACACTAAACTAGATATAAAAACAGCATTGTTGCCCACCTAGTCTCACTTGTTTAACCAGCACACTTAACATCTCAGGAAAAACCCCCAGAAAATAGCATGAGCATCGTTAATATTATGTTACCAATAATGATAAGGATGATGCTCAAGACACCACAAAAAATAGGAAAACAACTGAGCTCCAGGCAAAGTTTCAGTGTAGTTTAATCCCAAATGGGCAATCTTCCACCGAAACTACATCAATTTCTCCTCATCCAATTTCTTTGCAGACTTCCTTTCATTGCCCAACATCGTAAAAAATTCAAGACTTGCTTCTTAGTTTCCTCAATCTTATTCCTTAGCAATACAAGAGAGCTCAAAGGGTCATCAAGTTCTATTCTAACAATTATAGAGCTCGATCGCATAAACAAGCATCACTTTATTTATCATGGAGCTTATGAGTTGGAAAGCAACCTTCATGAGTAAACATGAAAAGAAGGACATATTATTAAGATATCATGCCATAGCATGGGTATGAAAACTTCTCAAAAGCAAATCAGCATTGCATTAGCCCTAGTTGTTTGTTTGTTGGTAAATAAACATCAATAGTGCTTAATGCTTAATGTAATTCACCTCACCTTTCAGTTTCTTTTTTGCATTGAGGGTGTATGAACATTTCAATCCCTATCTTTTGTACACTTGCTTTTGTAGTTGTCAAGTGGCATTAAATTAGAAAACACGTGTCATAAGGATCAAGGTACTGGCCCTGCACCCTCGATACATGCTGAACCAGCTAGGGACTTTTACAGGGCACCCCTTGGCGCTATTTGCAAGTGAATTGACCCGGTACCACCTAATGCTACCTCAGACAAGGTTTTAAATCCCATAGGACAAAATTGTCCCAATTTCTCTATGGAGCAGGACCCCCACTTTCCTACCCCATCCCGGCAGTGGTCCCCATCAAGAGTCCTAAACATACCCTCTGCCTATCTCCCTTTCTTTCTTTTCTTCTTTCTTTTCTTTCTTTTTCTTCTTTCCTTTCTTCCTTCATTCCTTCCTTTTCCCTTACCTTCCTTCCTCACCTTTTTCTTCTTCTTTCTTTTTCTTATGCCTTCATTTGCTTTGGTTTCTTTCCTTTTTCTTCTTCTTTCTCTTTCCTTCTCCCTTTTATCCTCCCTTTCGCTCTTTTTCTGCTAGTTGCTCCTTGAATTGATTTTGATGATTACAAAGCATTTGAGGGGGTTACTAACGATTTTGACTTGAAAAAAGATTTATTGTATTTCAGGGACAAAATCATAATTTTATCAACTCCTGATTCGGAAGTCTCAAGAACAAGAACAAAAGATGTGTAATCTATTGGAGGCAATTTCAATATTTTTAGATGTGTATTTTCTAAGAAAATCAAGTTTATGTATTTGAGTCGACCCCATGAGTCGACTCATGGCAAAAGAGGCTGAACAACACGCTGAATTTTTGGCTGGCACACCCTATGAGTCGACCCCATGAGTCGATCCCTGTGCATGAGTTGACCCTATAAGTCGACCTCTGCAGCAGTACAGGCCAAACTTACAGAACAGTCATTTTTTGTTCTGTACCACAGAGGTCGACCCCATGAGTCGACCCCTGTGCATGAATCGACCCTATGAGTCGACCTCTGCTGCAGTATAAACCAAATTTACAGAAATCATTTTATGTTCTGTACCACAGAAGTCGACCCCATGAGTCGACTCATGTGCATGAGTCGACCCTTGTGACGGAAAAATTCCGCAACGGCTAGTTTTTTGCTCGTTCTGGCTGCATTTAATGCCTATTTAATGTGCTCTAACGGTTCTATTTCAGTCCAGATTACTCTCCACCATCATTTAAAGTTATAAAAGGCACTTAAAGGAGGGAATCAAGGAGGAGAGAGATTTTGAAAAGAATTCTTCAAGCATTCATTTCAGTCCTAACAAAAGAGCCCTCTTGAAGTTAAAGAAGCTTTCATTTCAAGTTCACCAACCCCTCAAAAGCTCATTCAAATCTTCAACCACCTTGAGAAAAATCAAAAAAACTTCCTTCTTATTGTGTAAAGTGTATTTAAAGCTTTATTCGCTCACTAAAGGAGCTACATTTGTATTTTCGTGAAATTAACTGTCATACTCCTTTTGAGTTGTTATTTTTGTTTTGGAAGGGTTCCAAAACGTAGAAAGGTTGATCCGAACCTTGAATCGATTGTATTGGATTGACTTGTACCCGGAAAACAAGTGTTCTAGCTTGGAATAGCTAGAGTCGGAGGTTCCGATGTTGTATTGGGTTGGCTTGTATTTGGAAAACAAGTGTTCTAGCTTGGAATAGCTAGAGTCGGAGGTTCCGACGTTGTATTCGGTTTGAATACGGATTAGTGGATTTGAATTCCCAGTAAGAGCTTGGGGAGTGGATGTAGGTGCAAAGTTGGCACCGAACCACTCTAAATCTTTTTGTTTGTGTTGTGCTTACTTGGTCTCCTTTTAAATTTCCTTATCTTCTTGTATTCTTGCATCCAACTTCTACACCTTGCATAAATTTCACTCTCCACATTTATCTTGCTCATTGTTAAATAATTCTCATAGTTGTAAGTTAATTTTAAATTTTTAAAAACCCAATTCACCCCCCCTCTTGGGTTGCATAGCTGGACAACAAGTGGTATCAGAGCTCGGTGCTCTAGCCATACTTTGATTTAACCATCAAAGAGCTAAAGATCTATGGCAACTCAAGTTGGCACTTCACTAGCCGAGGGACAGTCCACTAACCGACCTTCACTTTTCAATGGATCAAACTATACCTATTAGAAAGCTCGGATGAAAATCTTTATTCAAACACTTGACTATGATATGTGAAGTATCATAGTAAATGGACCACACACACTCACTAAAATAATTGATGGTGTGGAATCAACCAAATCCGAAAGAGAATGGGATGAGGTTGATAAGAAAATGACTCAACTAAATGCAAAAGCCATGAATATTTTGTATTGTGCTCTAGATGCTAATGAATTCAATCGTATTTCAACATGCATGTCTGCTAAGAAAATCTGGGATAGATTAGAAGTAACTCATGAAAGAACTAACCAAGTGAAGGAATCAAAAATCAACATGCTTGTGCATAAATATGAACTTTTTAAAATGGAGCTTGATGAGTCAATAACTGAAATATTTACTCGTTTTACTGATATTATTAATGGTTTAAAAAATCTTGATAAGTCTTATTCTAACAGTGACCTCGTAAGGAAGATTCTTAAGTCTTTACTAAGGACTTGGGAGGTCAAAGTGACCGCAATCCAAGAAGCCAAAGATCTGAACATCCTACCTTTGGAAGAGCTTCTAGGATCGCTGATGACTCACGAGCTGAGCATGAAACAACATCAAGAAGAAGATGTCAAAAAGAAGAGGATAATCGCCCTCAAATCAACTGCTCAAGCTGATGAGGAAACTGATGATACAGAAAATGAAGAGCAAGATGAAGAAATGACTCTCATTACTAGAAAGTTTAAAAAAATTTTGAAGAAAAGGAGACAAAAAATGAGGAAGAAGCCACCTACAAAAGGGAAACATAGCAAAGAGAAGGATAAAAACCAACCCCTTATTTGTTATGAATGCAAAAAATCGAGACACTTTAAGTCTGAATGCCCACAGCTGAAGAAGGGTCCCAAAAGGTACAAGAAGAAGACCATGATGGCTACATGGAGCGGAAGTGATGAGTCAAGCTCCGAAGAAGAAGAGTCAAATGAACAAACCAACTTGTGCCTTATGACACATGAAAATGAGGTAAATATTGAAACTCCTATTGACTTTACCTTTGAAAAACTTCATGAAGCTTTTTATGATCTAATTGATGAACTAAAGAAGCTAGGGGTAAAGAACAAAGAATTAAAGTCAAGAAATCAATCTTTACTAAAAGAAATTGAGAGCATTTCAAATGAAAAATCTACCCTGTCTCAAGAAAATCTGAATTTAAAGAATGAGATTGCCAAATTGAAACCAATGGTTGAAAAATTCACTTTAAGCTCAAATAAACTTCACATGATACTTGACAATCAAAAAGCCATTTATGATAAAGCCGGTCTTGGATATAACCCTTTAAAGAAACAAAAACTTCTGAAAAATATCTTTGTAAACTCATCATACAACAAGTTTTCAAATATAACTTGCTTTAAATGTGGTAAAGCAGGATACAAATCCTACTCATATTTTTTTAAAAAATCTGAAAATTCTAATGTAAAGAAAATATGGGTTCCAAAAGGAACCATTATGACTAACCAAAAAGGACCCAAGAAAACTTGGGTATCTAAAGTCAAAACTTGATTCTTATGTGTAGGTGTGTCTAGTATCCCAAGGAGCAAACCGAAAATGGTATCTTGATAGCGGGTGCTCAAGACACATGACTGATGATGAATCTCAATTTATCACACTTAATACTAAAAGTGGAGGGATGGTCACTTTTGAAGACAATGGCAAAAGAAAGATCATCGGTATAGATAACATTGGTATCACTCCCTCCAAGTATATTGAAAATGTTTTATTAGTAGACGATTTAAAACATAATTTATTAAACATCAGTCAATTTCGTGATAAAGGATACAAAGTCATTTTTGAATCTTCAGTTTGCATTGTAACTAGTCCTATTAATAAAGGCATTAAATTTGTTGGGCATAGATATGATAATGTTTATATAGTAAATTTGAATGATCTTTCCAAAATAAACATGCAATGCCTAATAGCCTTGAATGCCAAGATTAATGAGACTAGTTGGCTTTGGCATCGTAGGCTTGCACATATTAGTATGCATTCTCTTTCAAAACTTATTAAAAAGAAATTAGTTATTGGCTTACCCAAATTGAATTTTGAAAAGGATAGAATTTGTGATGCATGCCAAATGGGTAAACAAACTCGAGTCTCATTCAAATCTAAAAATATTGTTTCAACTTCTAGGCCATTAAAACCAAAGTTTGCTGTATCGGTACCGGACGGCGTGCCGGTGTCAGATCGGTATGGTACGGTACCGATATCGTACCGACACATGGTACGCCCAGACGTACCGGTACACAATTTTTTTCGATTTTTTTTTTTAATTTTTAAAGTTAATACTTGATAAATACAACCTCAATATGGCATTATATTGCATATTATTGACATATTTGGGTTCAATTTGGAGTTAGGTTGCGGTACAAAGACTCTTGATCCAAAATTTCAAACATATATTTATTTACATTATATTTAACTATGTCATCTTAAAACTAAAGAAAAAATATATA
The DNA here is from genome assembly GCF_000442705.2 of Elaeis guineensis. NCBI lineage: Eukaryota > Viridiplantae > Streptophyta > Magnoliopsida > Arecales > Arecaceae > Elaeis > Elaeis guineensis. The sequence continues at coordinate 131,458,173 of NC_025993.2, forward strand.
AAATACGCATTAAAATGTATCTAAATATTTAAATACAAAGCGCAATAACTGATATACGAACCTTAAGATGTACTCTGTATTTAATTTCTTGTCAAGTGTCTATGACACTCGTAGATGTCTGGATCATCAATATAGTCTGAAGGGACATCAGTCCAACCCTCTAGTCAAGCTGCATCGTACTCGAATATTCATCATCCCATAAGATATCCTCTCTGGATTGTAAGACATCTCAGACCTCTCGTTAAAATTCTGACTCTGAGAAGTATCCTCGAGATGATGGTATGGTTGTGGAGAAGCCCATCCAAATATACCAATAGCAAAATCTGATCCGTAAGATGCTCCAGACTGCATAGGATAGTAACCACAAGAAGATGATGCCTCGGATGCACCATATACATATGGATCATAAGATGGCTGTGGATAATAGGATCCATAATGCGAGAATGATCCAGATACATCCATGGACCCTACTCCACGTGCAAGATCGTTCGCAGTTGCATCATGTGCTGGACGATCTCTAGGAGCCCGTCGTTTATATGAAATTGGCTCCCCACGATCTCTACCGACTCGTCCACCATAATCCCTATTCTGTGTGACATGCGTAAACTGAGACTCATCGGTGAATCGAATATCACCCTGTGGCTGTGTCTCATAAACGGTGGTCTCCTGTCCTCCAGTTCTTTCCTGATCATCAGATCCATGGCTACTACTACCAGTATCATCATCACTCTCCCTGATGTTTGTATCTGAACCAGATAGCTCCTGTACTCTCGAGAGTGGTGTACATACAACTGTCTTTTCTTTTCTTCCCCTTGTACCCCTATGTGACTGAGTTTTCTGTGATTGAGAGGATGGATGTCTTCTTGCTGGCTGCCAGGAGGATCGTCTATACATCTCTCGCTCGAATCTCTGAGAAAATGTATCGGATTGCGAGTCATGTGATGAATGAGTCCCTTGTGTCCCCTCAGACTGTGGCTGATCAACTGGAACCCTATGTGGAATATTTTTTTCTGCCCATTGCCCTGGATCCACCCTGATCTCTCTTGCCACCACACTGGCTGGTCGTGGAAGGGATCCTGGCTCATCAAGCTCTGGCTCCTACTGCTGACCTGCAAGCCATCCGATGATCGGATCGTCATCCTCATCGGCATAATCATCCAGCGTCGGATCAGTGTACTTCAACTGAACTTCCTCCTGAATACATTTTAGCCTCAATCTCAGATTGTAGTGAACATATACAAGATCGTCGAGGTATTTTTGTGCCAGACGATTTCTCTGTTTCCTGTGGATAAGGACGAAAGTGGACCAATTATACTCACAGCCACTAGCAGAGACCGTTTGAGAAAAATACAGACAGCCATATGTCTCAAATTTTTTGCTGACGTTCCAAAATGAATCCACCATTCAGCTACAAAAGCAAAATTACATATCAAATTTGATGATATTATTAAGCAAAATTACATATCAATCTACATTGCTCATTATTGATATGTAATTTACCTGGATTCATCTGCTTTTTGCTTATGACAGCTGATGGGACTCCAAAACTGTTTCATCTGAAATAAAATATATTTATTATTTATAAATATATCAGATTGAATTCAGTTGAATAATTACATCTGTTTTAAACTAACATACCTCTTGCAGACACAACGACGCGATTTCTGGATCGGCACCATCTTATATATGACATTACGAAGAGCAGCAAGAAGCTCGCTATCTATATCTATCTCCGGAATAGTATACTGAAATCTCGGATTCAAATAATAAACTGCAGATAAATTTCAAGACTGATTAAGCACAATTTTATTTTCATGCTTCGAAAAAATATTTTAAAACATTCTTGAATCCAAACTTACCAGCTAGATGCAAATCTCTGCCCATCTGATATTCCCAACGGCGCTCAATAATGTTAATGAATTCTTGAGCATGCTTGGGATCATTCTCACTGATCTGTTTCTTTGCCCTCTCCATCATGTAATATAGGAAGCCCATCTGGGGGTATCTCTCGCTGTCCACGGCGCGAAGCACCTCATATAAAAACTTGATAGCCTTCACTATCTTCTCAACCCGCTGCCAAAATGACTGACTCGTCGCCAAGTTCTCCACATGACTTCCATCAGTACCAGCCCTCGCATATCTGCTCTCCTACCACTCGGCACTGAGAAATATCTAACGTAGAACTGTTTTCTTTTGAAGAAGACTATCAAGTGCTATGTAGTTGGTAGCAAACCGTGTGATATCCAATCGTAAGATCTCCCCCCAGTATACGTCCGCATCAATGAAAGAACCCATGTGTGGTTATAGATGAATCTAGTAATGGTCTGGACAATCTCCACTACCTGCTGCACCCTACGAATCTTTCCGATATCCATTAATATAAGATCAATGCAATGTGCAGCACATGGGATCCAGTATATCTGCGGTCGCTGCTCCATCAGTAACTCTCCGACTGCCTTATATTGTAGTCTGTTATCTGTGATGACATGCACGACATGCTGCTCACCCACTGAATCAATCACCTCCTCCATCAGATCAAGGATATATGTGGCATCGTGCATCTTATCTGAAGCATCGATTGATTTGTGAAAAAATATTTTTCCATCACAGTATGTCAAAAAATTAATGATGCTCCACCTAGTAGGATCTGTCCAACCATCATACATCACTGTCAGACCGTATGTAGGCCATTTATTTTTGTAAGAAGCAATCCATCTCTGCAGATCCTCCTTATTGCTGTCAAGAAGCTGACCATAGATGTCCTTAGATCCTGAAGGATCTACACCCTGGCCGGCAGCCTCTATGGCTGAAATAGCAGATCGATAGTAAGGATTGGCTACTGCATTTGCTGGAATATGGCTGAAATGAAACCATGATCTAATAGCTCGCCACATATCCTTTTTCTTATCTTTTTTTAGCATACTGTCAATTCTCTGCTGCTTTGAATCCTTGCTGGGCAAAGCATGTGGATCCAAATCCTAAATGCTGGCTCCTGCTGGAATATCTCTGGAGGACCTCCTCCTACTGCCAAAAGCTCCCAACAAAGAAGACATGCTACGCCTGCTCCCTCTACCATCAGGCTCTCTGACTGAGGTAATCCTCCTTAACTCGAATTCTTCCCTACCAGTCGCTGATCCAGATCCTAATTCGTAGTATGATGGTCCGAATCGCTCTCTGTATCGGACCATCTCTTCCTGTTGGTACTGATCCGTCAAGCTCGCCTGAATGGCAGCCTCAATCTATACCTCCTCATCTGGAGCAGAAGCCTCCTCTGACTCTCTAGAGTGATAAGAAGGTGGCTCTGCAGCTCGACGGTCTACTTCGATCTTTTTCTGCTTTGCCCTTTTTTTCGCTGCTTTTGAATCAGCAAAATACCTTTTCATCAATTGTCGGACCTCTTGCAGACATTTCCGACACATGAACACATCAGGATAACCACCAGCCAGATGCTGCTTCAATCTAGTCACCCCTCCTCCCTTGAACTCTGTGTTACACCATTTGCATCTCTAATGATGCCGAGCCGAGAGCATCTCGCCATGATCCCAACCGATGTCACGCTCTAGATCTTTCTTTTTACTCATTTCTGCAGATATAACAAAATACTAATTATTTCGAATTACCTGTAATATAACACTAATTACATATATTTTTTATTTGATAATATTATTTACTATTTAAATATTTACAAAAAAAATTTCAAAAAAATCTTCAAGTTAGATTCAAATATTTCAATTGTTTTGAATCATTCTAAACATTATTCTCAATTTCAAAACTAACACTGATATTTTATTTTTTTAATTTTTTAATAATTTTTATATAAATAAATATATACTATAAAATAACTGATTAATTAAAGTGAACGAACGCCATGTTCTAAATTTTTTTCTTATAAATATATGCAAGTACAACAAAACACGATAGTTTAACGATAATTAAAATAATTATATATAATTTTAAAATTATTTTAATAATTATTTTAAAACTTATAAATTCAAAATAAATATGTTATATACTTCAAATAATATTTTTAAATTAACTAAAATATAACACTATTTTTATATATTTTTTATTTTATAATTAAATTTTTTAATTTAAATAATTAAAAAAATAATTTTTTTATTTCAAATATTTAAAAAAATTAAAATTAGATTTAAGTAGCTTGAATCATTCTAAACATGATTCCCAAACTCTGATTTTTTTTTCTAAAATTTAATTTTTTTTAATTTTTAAATAAATAAATATTTAAAAATATTTAAAAAATATATAATTAACGAAAATTAACAATTTTGATGTCATCGTGTAGATCTTCCAAAAATCTATCACATATAATTAAATCATACCAAAATCACAAGATTTTGACATGATTTTCTCTTATTTTCATTCTTTCTCATTCTTATCCTATTTTTAACAATAAAAATAAAAAAAAAATATTTACTAAGAAAATAACATATTATCTTACCTCCGGCCAAAGATCAGCCTCTCCTCGAACCACTCCTACTATTTGACGGAGTTTTTTTTTTCTAATTTTTTGAAGGTCTCAACGGTTTCGTTGAGACCTTCATAAACTTCGGATCCTCGGAAGTTCTCTGAGAAGTTCTCAGAGAACTCTTAAGCCGCTCAATGATTTAAGTCTCCGACCCCACCCCCTCCCCCCTCCCTACTTTATTCATGTGGGCATGTCGGTACGGTTTGGTTCACGCCGAACCGGACCGAACCGATCCATACCGTCCGATTTTGGACGGATCGGTAGCTTATCGGTCCAGTTCGGACCCTTTTTTCGAAATATTTTCTGAACCGGACCGAACCGAGCGGTTCAGGGTGGTTCAGAAAATATTTCGAAAAAAGGGTCCGAACCGGACCGATAAGCTACCAATCCGGCTCGGTACTCCTCGTACCGGATGGTTCGGCCCGATACGACGAACCCTGATTAGAACTATTGCATATGGATTTATTTGGACCCACTAGAACTACTAGTCTAGATAGAAAACGATATGGTTTCGTAATTATTGATGATTTCTCTCGTTTTACATGGATCTTTTTTTTGGCACATAAGGATGAAACTTTTCATGTTTTCTCCAAATTTTATCGAAAAGTCACAAATGAAAAAAAATTTTCAATTCAAAATATTCGAAGTGATCATGGAACCGAATTTGAAAATCAAGATTTTGAAAAATTTTATGATGAAAAAGGTATTGACCACAACTTTTCAGCACCTAGAACACCCCAACAAAATGGGATAGTAGAAAGAAAAAATAGAACTCTTGAAGAAATAACCCGTACCATGCTATGTGAAAGCAACCTTCCAAGATATTTTTGGACGGAAGCAATTAACACGGCATGTTACATATTAAATTTTGCTTTAATCAGACAAATTTTAAAGAAAACTCCCTATGAGCTTTGGAAAGAAAGAAAATCAAACATTGCATATTTTCATATTTTTGGTTGTCGATGTTTTGTTTTGAACAATGATAAAGAAAGACTAGGAAAATTTGATGCAAAATCCGATGAAGCAATTTTTCTTGGTTACTCCTCTTCTAGCAAAGCTTTTAGAGTTTTCAACAAAAGAACTTTAGTAGTAGAAGAGTCAATACATGTTGTTTTTGATGAAACTAACGATCTTCCTTCAAGGAAGAATGAAGGTATTGATGATGCAAATCCTCTTATAGAAGGGATAAAGGAGATCACTCTAAAAGACTCAACCATTCAAAATGATGAAGAACATGAAGACAAACAGGATGAGGAAAGTGAAGAACAACCTGCAGGTACAAATGATCTACCCAAAGAATAGAGGTATGATCACAATCACCTCAAGGAACTAATCATTGGTGATCCTACACATGGTGTAAGAACTCGCTCTTCACTTAAAGATGCATTCAATCATTTTGCTTTTGTCTCTCATCTTGAACCTAAAACCATAGATGCAGCTGAAAAAGATTATAATTGGATAAATGCAATGCAAGAAGAACTTAATCAATTTGAAAGAAATAATGTATGGACTTTAGTTTCAAAACCTAAAAATTATTCAATAATTGACACAAAATGGGTATATAGGAATAAATTGGATGAACATGAAAATGTGATAAGAAATAAAGCAAGACTAGTTGCAAAAGGTTATAATCAAAAAGAAGGAATTGATTTTTATGAAACCTTTGCCCCTGTTGCTAGATTAGAAGCAATTAGACTTCTCCTTGCATATGCTTGCTTTATGAATTTTAAGTTATTTCAAATGGATGTCAAAAATGCTTTTCTAAATGGATATATTGCTGAAGAAGTTTATGTAAAACAACCTCCAGATTTTGAAAATCATGCTTTTTCTAATCATATTTTTAAATTAAACAAAGCATTATATGGTTTGAAACAAGCACCTAGGACTTGGTATGAAAGGCTAAGCAAATTTCTGCTTAATAATGATTTTTCAAGAGAAATGTAGACACAACTCTTTTTATTAAAAGAAATCAAGATGATATCTTAGTTATTCAAATATATGTCGATGACATTATTTTTGGATCTACTAATGAAATTCTTTGTCAAGATTTTACTAAGCTCATGCAGGAAGAGTTCGAGATGAGCATGATGGGAGAACTTACATTCCTCCTCGGATTCCAAATCAAACAAATAAAGGAAGGAATCTCCATCACCCAAACCAAATATACAAGAAAACTACTCAAAAGATTTGGAATGGAGGGTTCCAAAGTAATTGGTACACCCATGAGCCCATCATGTAAGCTTGACAAGGACGAAGGAAGTAAAAATGTAGATTTAAAATTCTATAATGGCATGATTGGTTCTCTACTGTATTTAACTGCTAGTAGACCAGATATTATGTTTAGTGTTTGTCTTTGTGCTCGCTTTCAATCAAATCCAAAAGAATCACATTTAAATGCTGTTAAAAGAATCCTTAGATACTTAAATGGTACACAAACTCTAGGACTATGATATTCTAAGGATTCATTAATTGGCTTAATAGGTTATTCAGATGCAGATTTTGCTGGATGTAGATTAGATAGAAAAAGTATTAACGGAACTTGCCAATTTCTTGAAGTTAACTTAATCTCTTGATTTAGAAAGAAATAAAACTCGGTATCACTGTCTACGCCGAAGCCGAGTACATTGCAGCCGGAAGTTGTTGTGCTCAAATCTTATGAATTAAGCAACAACTTAAGGACTTTGGCATCAAACTCAATGAAACTCCCATAAGATGTGATAACATTAGTGCTATAAACCTAACTAAAAATCCAATTCAGCATTCTAGATCAAAACATATTGAGATAAGACATCATTTCATAAGAGAACATGTCCAAAATAAATATATAATTTTTGATTATGTTTGTACTGAAAAACAATTGGCTGACATCTTTACCAAGACCTTAAGTGAAGATAGATTCTGTGAAATTAGGAGAGAATTAGAAATCCTTGATCTATCAGCTTAAGTATCTCTCTGATTCCAAATTCTTAATGCCAAAAATTCATTGAACCAATTTTTGAGAGCTCAATTTTCTTTTTGTTTTGAGCTCAAAAGCTCAAATTATCATTCACATGATCAATATTTGGGTAAACATCTTTCTCCTAAAGTTTCAATTTTTTTCGAAATTGTTCCATCATTCTTTAGAATTTCTCTGTGCCATGAGTCGACCCCCAGGGTCGACCCTAGGGCAAACTTGTAATTATGTCAAAACCCTTCGGACGCTCTCTTTTTGTTGGGAATTTCTCCTAAAGCCGACCCAGCTCTCCACCTTCTTCCTCCCTCCGAATCTAAGGCTCTCCATCTCTTCTCCCTCAAATCTAGATTACTCTCAAATCTCTTCTCCCACTCATTTTCATCCTTCAAATCGACCATTTAGGAACCAAGTTTCTCTTCTCTTCCCTCCTCATTTAGGACGGTTCGAGCTTATCCTAGACTCTACCCATCTTCTCCAAATCGACACATCACCTCTCCAAAATCTCTACCTTTTCACTAAAATCCCTTCCTCTCCCTCTCATCTAGTCTCCTAAGCTCCGTGCAAGTCCTTCTTGTGCAAATGGCTCCCAAGATGAAGCTTCCACAGAAGAGAAAATCCGTTCGCGGGTTGAAAGAAAGTGTGCGCAGAAAGAAATTAGCAGCCGAATCCTCTCCTGCTCCAATCCCTGCTCCAGGTCCTGCTTCAGCTTCAACTCAGTCTCCAATCAGCCCAAACAAGGTACCCCTCTCTGATAGGAAAGTGGAATCCGGAAAAAATATTGATTTCAAGTTTTTTGAAAAAAAAGGATTCACTATTGGATCAAAGATTAAGGACCAAGGATGGAAATTTTACTGCTCTTTAAAAAAAATACATATGTTGATCTCGTCAGAGAATTTTACCTAAATTTGGGGTATAGCAATGAAACAGTGAAATCTACAGTAAAGGGTGTAGATATTAGCCTAGATCCAGTGCTTTTGGGACAGATCCTACATTTGCCTTGTGAAGGGTATACCAACATGGAACTCCCTATTAAAGAAGAAGGAATCAATGTTATCTTAAGAACCTTTACTGGAAGTCTGAATAAATTAGAGGTAAAGATTCTTTCTATTGAGATGAGGCTGTTACATCACATGGTAACCAAATTATTCTTCCCTCGAAGTGGTAAACATGATCTTCTTTCTGATAGGAACATCTGTATTATGTACCATGTGATCATACAAACCCCCTGAACCTCCCTGCATTGATGTTTGAGGCTATGAGAGAGACCTTGAACATGTCCAAGGCACACTTGCCTTTTGGTATGGCTCTCATCTTAGTTTTTAGGAGGTTCGGAGTTAGTTTTGAGGGGAAGGCAGTTGCTAAACTATCTCACTCCGACACTATCAACCGCCACACACTGCATCATATGGGATTTTCTAAGACTGATGGCGGTTGGACAAAAGGTGTGGAAGAGAGAGCTGAGGATAGAGCAGAGGAAGGACCATCCTCATCTCTTCGTGATCACAGAGCAACATCTCCAAATATTCAGTTTGTATCTGATCACGAGGTTGGTCCTTCAGAGTCTGTGAGGAGGTATACTTCAGCTCCACAGTCAGAGAGCAGGGCACATCCTTCAGAGCTCAGATTGACAGATGATCAGATTGAGATGATGTCCCAACGTGTAGCCTCCATTCTATCTCAACAGTTTGCCACTTCAGTCTTTGCACAGAGATCGACATCCCAGATTGACTCAGACCAAACTCTGATCCCTCACATTTCTACTATTTTTCAGATGCTCACTGATCAGTCGGTACGTATTGAGCAGCTTGAGGGATGTATTTTGAGATTGACAGACAGAGTTTTGGATTTGCAGGGGCAAGTATTAGCTTTAGTCCATCCCCAGCCACATGAGGACATCACAGAGATCTCAGACCTATCTGCAGAGGTAGCTAGACTTTGAGGAATCTTAGAGAGTGGTTTTGACTTCTTGAAGAGAGAGATCAGGAGATTCAGTGAGAATGCTTCTACTCAGTTCAGTGCCCTGATGCAGTCTGTTTTGAGAGCCTTGGATCTTTTGGACATCGTCAGACTTTCCCTTATTGCACAGTCCGTAGCTTCTCAGACTCCAGGATCTTCTCACCCCTCTACTCGTGCTGGTACCTCTATCCGTGGCCGAGGCAGACGTGGTCGAGGTCGTGCTCATGGACTTGATCCTACATCTCCTCACCCTATCTCTGATTCTTCAGATTCTGATCCCTCTAGCCATGACATCTATTAGATCTAGATTAGTTTGTCTCCTATGTCTATGATCTATCTTATGGGCCTTGTATTTGTTGGCTAATTAACTCTTAGATAGTTTCTATCCATGACTTTTGTATTAACTCATATGTATTGAAACATTTTTGTATTCAGTCACTTATGTGTGTGTGTGTATATATATATACACACACACATATATATATATATGTGTGTGTGTATACACACACACATATATGTATATATATATGTATATATATACATATATGTGTGGCGCGCGCGCGCGCGCGTTTTGACTTTCAATGAATGTTTATGATTGAAATCAAATTGAATTATTTTAATTATGAGATATGAAAAATAACTCATGTTAGTGCTAAAAAATACTATGAATTGCAATATCTTCTAGATGAGCAAATTGATATATCCTTTATGTTTGCTATGTTGAGAGGGAGTAGAGAAATAAGCAATCAAAGAAGGAAGTAAAGAAGTAAAATATGGTATCAAAAAGGGAGAGAAGTGAAAAAGTAAAGAAAATATATCCTTTTTGTTATCCTTCTTTTCTCTATCTTTAAAATCCCTTAAGATCTTAATTGATGCTATCAAAAAAAAAAAAAAAAAAAGTCCTTTTTGTTATCTTTCTTTTCTCTATTCTTAAAATCCCTTAAGATCTTAATTGATGCTATCAAAAAGGAGAGTAAAAAAATATATATATGTCCTTTTTGTTATCTTTCTTTTCTCTATCCTTAAAATTCCTTAAGATCTTAATTGATGCTATCAAAAAAGGAGAGTAAAGAAAATATGTCATTTTTGTCATCTTTCTTTTCTTTTCTCTATCCTTAAAATCCCTTAAGATCTTAATTGATGCTATCAAAAAGGGGGAGTAAAAAAAAATTATCCTTTCAAGATCTCTTAAAAGGAGTAGAGAATCTTAATTGATGCTGTCAAAAAGAGAGAGTAGGGAATCAAAATCGAATTTGAGCAATAAGCAATAAAAAAATGAGCAATAAGCAATAAAGAAATTAGTAATAAGCAAAATTGTTAAGCAAATATGTCAAAGAACCAAAATTGTCAGCTCCTTTTTTATCTAATTTTTCAAAGCAAATGAACTTATAAGCAAATTTCAAATTGATCTTCAAACTGCTTATGATGCATTTCGTTCAAATACTTGGCTATGATATTGAAGTGATGCATCTTCATAAATTTGAAATTCATGTTCAATGCTTTATATATACTTTTGCTCAAGTATTTTGTCATCATCAAAAAGGGAGAGAATGTTGCTCCTTGAATTGATTTTGATGATTACAAAGTATTTGAGGGGGTTACTAACGATTTTGACTTGAAAAAAGATTTATTGTATTTCAGGGGCAAAATCGTAATTTTATCAACTCCTGATTCGAAGGTCTCAAGAACAAGAACAAAAGATGTGTAATCTATTGGAGGCAATTTTAACATTTTTGGATGTGTATTTTGTAAGAAAATCAGGTTTATGTATTTGAGTCGACCCCATGAGTCGACTCATGGCAAAAGGAGCTGAACGGCACGCTGAATTTTTGGCTGGCACACCCTATGAGTCGACCCCTGTGCATGAGTCGACCTCTGCAGTAGTGCAGACCAAACTTACAGAACAGTCGTTTTCTGTTATGTACCACAGAGGTTGACCCCATGAGTCGACCCCAGTGCATGGGTCGACCCTATGAGTCGACCTCTGCTTCAGTATAAGTCAAATTTACAGAAATTATTTTCTGTTCTGTGCCACAGAAGTCGACCCCATGAGTCGACTCATGTGCATAAGTTGACCCTATGAGTCGACCCCTGTGACGGAAAAACTCCGCAATGGCTAATTTTTTGCTCGTTCTGACTGCATTTAATGCCCATTTAATGTGCTCTAACGGCTCTATTTCAATCCAGATTACTCTCCACCATCATTTAAAGTTATAAAAGACACTTAAAAGAGAGAATCAAGGAGGAGAGAGAGATTTTGAAAAGGATTCTTCAAGCATTCATTTCCGCCCTAACAAAAGAGTCCTCTTGAAGTTAAAGAAACTTTTATTTCAAGTTCACCAACCCCGCAAGAACTCATTCAAGTCTTCAACCACCTTGAGGGAAATCAGAAAAGCTTCCTTCTTATTGTGTAAGTGTATTTAAAGCTTTATTCGCTCATTAAAGGAGCTACATTTGTATTTCCGTACAATTAACTGTCATACTCCTTTTGAGTTGTTATTTTTATTTTGAAAGGATTCCAAAACGTGAAAAGGTTGATCCGAACCTTGAATCGGATTGTATTGGGTTGGCTTGTATCCGAAAAATAAGTATTCTAGCTTGGAATAACTAGAGTCAGAGGTTCCGACGTTGTATTGGGTTGGCTTGTACCCGAAAAATAAGTGTTCTAGCTTGGAATAGCTAGAGTCGGAGGTTCCGATGTTGTATTCGGTTTGAATACGGATTAGTGGATTTGAATTTCGAAGTAGGAGCTTGGGGAGTGGATGTAGGTGCAAGATTGGCACCGAACTACTATAAATCTTTTTGTATGTGTTGTGCTTACTTGGGCTCCTTTTAAATTTTCTTATCTTCTTGTATTCTTGCATCCAACTTCTACACCTTGCATAAATTTCACTCTCCACATTTATCTTGCTCATTGTTAAATAATCCTCATAGTTGTAAGTTAATTTTAAATTTTTAAAAACCCAATTCACCCCCCCTCTTGGGTTGCATAGCTGGGCAACACTGCTCCTTTCATTTCTTTCTTTCCCTTTTCTTCTAATTTCCTTTCATTTTTTTCCCTTTCTTCATCTTTCTTTCTTTTTTTTTCTTCTTCTTTTCCTACAAGGATAGGTTTTAGAGTCCCGACATCGGATGTCCGAGGCAACCCCCCCCACCCCGAAGAAAAAAAAAAAACCACCCAAACTTAGAACCTTGGCCTCAATCGAACCATGGTAACCTTGTATATTGTACATACAATATTGGATGTGAACAGGCTCCTTATCTTGATTTCTAAATCCTTGCTTTTAGTTTTACAACATGCTCATTGCTAAGGTTTTAAATACCATGGAAAGAGGTTGTCCTAGTTTTTTCGCAAAAGAAAACACCCTGCATCTTGACACAAGGATAACGGACATCATGTCCTATCCCAACACTTTTCCAGACTCATCCCGTCTCGACACTCAAAAAGGTGCCGCATCCCGATACTTGAGAAAGTAAGACACCCACAATCCCACCAACATTTCAAAGCTTGTTCATTGATTAATATGTAGAATGGAAGAAAAATCTTCTTCCATCTATTGGCACCAGTATGAAATCCTACTTAGCCGCTTGATTCAACCCATTTTATCTCTTCCTATCCCATTAGGATTCCTTTAGCACAAAAGTTTTACGCCATATTATATCCATTTCTGATCTTCTTTGCTCTTAACAAGATGAAAATTCAATACTTCACTTCACTAATAACTATCATTTAAGCTATGAAATGAAAAAACAAAATGTTGAATTTGCGATCCTTCAATCAAGCTCCACTTGTTCACCCACAACCTTTTAATGCTGCAGTGCAGGGGGGTGAGGGATGCACAAAAAAAAGTATCTCCAACCATCAGAAACATTTCATGCCATAGTTCACTTGGTAAATATTGTTATCTATTAGAAATAAATGACAGTATTATGATAGAAAGCTTATTTCAGAAGGATAATACATAATAGCTTACTTGACTTATTCTCCTTAGCTTTTTATGGTATAGGAAAAACAACTTTCGGCACACAAAGAATATGTCAACGGTCTATTTGATCACCAATCGAGCTCATTATTAAGTGAGTCAGTCTAAGGATGAGCATTGGTGCGAAGGTAATGTTGTTGCATTGTGACCTCGAGGTCATAGGTTTTAAACACATTAAAAGCCTCTTCACAAGCGAGGTTATGGCTGCATACATCTACCCCTCCCCAAACCCCACAATGGCGGCAGCCTTATTCATTGGGCTGCCCTTTTTTTATTAAATGGGTCAGCTTGGGATACATTCATGATGCATGCATCTGAAGGCATTTATACAACATAAGAATGGAGAAATTAGAAGCTAATTCTACACATTAGATAGTTAAATAAACACTTAGTTGATCAGTTATTGTGCACAGGATCAGAATGTAAAATAATTCTTACATTTAGAACAGAAAAATCAAAAAGAACAAACCTCCACAGTTTGAAGCTCCTTGAGAAGAGACTCAGATGGTTTTGTAATTGTATGGATGATGTGGGCACGCTGAGAAATAAAATTTCACATAAATTTCAGTCAAACCGATGTTGGATCATTTGCCACATGAAATATATGAAAAGTTTGTGTTAGTATGTCTATTCACAATATAAAACAGTACTCACATAGCTATTTACAAGTTTCTGAAGTTCAAATTGTGCTTTTCCTAGCATCAACAAAACCCTCCCTGCATGCATAATCAAATTCAAAATGCATAAGGCAAATCAAGAGGTGAAATACTTTTGAAAATTTAAAAGATTACTTAGAGATTAGTCAACTTTCGAACTTCAATATCTAAAATAACTATATTTTAATTAGTTTCCAATAAACAGAGTCCTTATATTGTATGTTTAGAAATGCGGGATCTCTAGACAGGGCTGGCAAAATTCCATCATGCATAGAATAAAAATGGCTTGTTGAGGGACACTTTCAGAAAGTGCACGGAGATATTGACAGATAAAAACGAAGATAAGAAAACTTTAGGAATTCAAGAAAATTATTTCAATCTAAATTCAGTTATTATCATGATTTGCACTCTCATTTTTGAAATATACAATATTATATCCTCACGTATAACCAGAAAAGCAGGTTGGTAAAAATTAATTGACTGCAAGCAAGACAGGAAACACAACAGTTTGGTTCACTCACCACTATCCTCATCATCGTTCAATGCAGTTTTTTCAAGCAAACATGTGCCCATTTCCTGCAATGCTTCTGAGAACTCTGCAAGAATATGTAACTCTAAGAGTAGATCAAACAGCAAAGGTTATTGTTTAGATTTATTTCACAAGAACTCAAATAGTAAAGACCGGTCATTTGCCACAGTACTCTCAACTTTGCGTAAGTTATGATGTAATTATTCATCGAACATATGAGTTCAAAAGGAAACAGGTAAATTTTTTCCACAAGATATCATAAATTCTTATAAAGTTACAGAATAAGAAACATAAATAAATAGAATTTAAGTTTTCTGCTTATAAAGATTGCTCTGTATTTTAAATTTAATAAGAAAATTTTGCAAAAAAGGTACACCCTATTTTTCACTTTGCAGATTCGATACTGTTTTTAATTTTTGCAGATTCAGGATAGCTTTTAGTTTTTTAGGTTCAGCTTTAGAGTTTAACATAATTTAATATCATGCGAAACATTTTAATGTAAAGAACACCCTAAGTGCAACATAAAGCAATGTACCATATGCACTATTTGCAGTGGCAGCTGCCACAGAAAGCATGCTATCATAGCAGCTCCTCATGTCTTGCATGTCCTGCAAACACAGAGCACCCAAGTGTAAGAGCTGATAGTACAATTGAGAAGAAGAAGCAGATAATTCTTTTAGGTTAGCTCATTGTTTTTAACAGATTAAACAAACATATTTCTGCAAATGACATGCAGATTGCTTTGTTCACTCAGTCCATTTGAAAGAATATCTATTGACTCTTTAAGTAAATTTTCACTCAATGTTCTTACTCCACATAGAATACCTCTCAACCATCCCCTCAATCATTACCAGTGCAATTTAATACTTCTCAACCACCCTCCCAATCATGGTTCACAAAAACCAGTTGCTGCTTTCTTCTCACAGGTGCCATAGCAATAGCAGGGAAATAGGGGAGTATGGGTGGGGAAGTACCCTATTTTGGGAGTGAATGGCTAAGAATTTGAATTGCAACGGGCTTTAAAGGAGCACCTTGTTCTGGTGGCCCTTGAATTGATCTATTTGTTTATAGATCTTGTTTGTGCTCCCCGAAGGCTTCATCCACACCTGCTTGCGCGGGTGCTTCCCTCTTAGTCATAAAAATATCAATAATGATTATATTTTGTATAAAAATTGTTGGGACAAATCAACCGACCCCCAACTCCGACCCTACATCAGCCGCACAAGTACATTACGCCGACTCATAATCGGTTACCGACCGACAGTCGGTTATTATCGACCAACAATAAACGACTGATCAATCTCCGATCGAAGACCATCGGCATATTAGAGTTACCAGCCGATGATCATTCGGATCTTCTACCGACTTATCTTTACTGACATATAATCGGCCTATATACTCAATACCCTAACCATTATGAACGATTATCAACTACGTGTCACGATTATTAGTAGGAATAAACAACCCACTAACTCCACAATTATAGTCCGATAATTTAGCGGCATAAAAAGCGAGACTACGTACTCGACGATTACATCAGAATCATCTATAAAAAGGAAGGTAAACGAGCAGCACAGGTAAGCAATTCTGGATAAAACTCTGCCACTTTTAACATTCTTAACTGTTCACCAACCCCCTCTCTGACTTAAGCATCGGAGGATTTTCGTCGGACACAACTCCGATCTGTGAGGACTTTATTTTGCAGATGCTCTCCACCGACAACAAACGATAGAAAGTTGGCCGCAACAAAAATAATATATAGAGTTACATACTATGTGAATACTAAGATTTCCCATTTGTTAAAATGCTAAAACTTATTATGGTGGGGACATGTGCGAATTTACATAATTGCAAGGATTCACTTTGGGTTAAAATGGCCTAAAATTGTTCCACTTAGTATTCAAGGAGGAGATCTATTTGCTGCTTTTCCGGAATCATTTGTCCTATCCGTGACACTTGTCTGCATTATCGAGTATGATAGGTTGGGAAGACCATAGAATAAAACTTGAAGTGATTAAGCATGTAAAAACTTCAACTTCGTTGGACAAAACAAGCTGGACAAACAAAGTGCATTAGATAAGAAATTAAAAAACAGCGATTAAATTTCAGAGAATAGCGGATGGAAAAACAAAATCCCTCTGTGCCCTTCAACCAAAATACCTAAATTAATACACTAGTCAGCTCAGAAGACAAATGTATACAACAATGAACTCCACTAAGATAAACTAACCCCTGCCATATAAGTAATTATACCTTAATTAGTTTACCAAATTATATCCTAAGGAAAAGAAAAAAAAGAGTGACCCATACACATATATTAGAGAATCCCCGCGCTCCCCGGCCCCCGCCCCCCACCCCCAACAAGAAAAAAAGAAAAAGAAAGTTTGGCATTAAAAAAAAATTGTAATGAAAACCAGAGATACTTCGAGCTGGAAGAAGACACGCACTAAAAAACCCATCTTTGCTGACAATTTCGAGATAAGGAGATAAAATAACCAAAAAAATTTAGAGCAAAGACCTTAGGGACGAAGAAGAGCGTCACCTGGATAGCCTGGACGAGCTCATCCAGCTTCGGCGGAGGGTGATGGTGCTCCCTCTTCTCCCTGGCATCGTGCCGGTGTAGCGTAAAGCCTCGGAGCTTTCTCAGAGGCGACTTCATCTTTCTCTGGCTTTCCCTCTCGGAATCCCAGCACCAAATCGAAATCCCCTTCAAGATCGAGAGATGGGAAGGAGGAGAGGTCGCAGAAAAAGACAGAAAAAGAGATTTGAGGAGAGAGGATAGGGGGAAACGGAGAGGAAAAAAAATCTCGTTCTAACTCTCTGTGGTCGGAAACCCTAGAAGGACCAGAATGCGAGAACAAAGAAGAAGCAACCCCACTCTCTCTCGCCCTGCCTTTTCTTTGATTTTATTGCAGGTAATATTTCCTGGTCAAAGAAGACATCAAGTCGCTTGCGTAGAGAGAGAGAGAGTGGGGAGCAGAAAAAGGTGAGAGGAGGGTAGAGAGTGGGGAGAAGGGAGGGGTGAGAATAGCCTGCTGAATAATTCTTTGTACAACATATGCGGTGTAAAAAAATACATCCATTTAATATCTATAATTTTATTTTTTATTTAAAATTATAAATATAAAAATATTTTTTTAAAAATTATGATATTTTATTATTATATTAAAATATATTATGATTAAATTATATTTTTTTATTCATAATTTAACTGCAAAATATTAGGAAGAAGAAAAAAATTTTGTTACCATTTAAAAATTTTATAAATTTTTAATGATAAAAATATTTTTATAATTTTAAAAAAATTATAATTTATTATATATAAAAAATTATAATTTAACTGTATAGTATTATAATATGGTCATAGAGTTATAATTTTTTCAGGATAAAAAAAAATTATCTATCGAAATTTAAAATAAAAATAAAATTATAAATATTAAATATATATTAAAAAATAATAATTATATATTTTAATATGATTGGATGATATATGTCAATATTATTATTACGTACGTGATTTTCACGTAGCACGGGAGTGTAATCATCCTCCACTTCTTGCTGGTGTCGGTCAATGCATACGCGCGTTGTGACCGCTGACCGAACACCGCACCCTTCCGTTCCCGTTTCCAAGTCACTGCGTCTCCATTGGAGATGGACCGGTCAAAACGGACCGAGACCAACCCAGATATCATCATGGGGGCAATCACCTAAGAACTGGCCCATCATGCGCTGGTTTATGATCTCATTGCACTAATCATTCCAATTTTTTAAGCTGACCGCGTCTCATAGACTAAAGGTTTTGACATTTTGACATCATTGGATCATACCATTTGCGATATACATGTGACAATAAATATGAATGTCAAAACCTCGTTAATTGAGCTGTCCCAACTCTTGATTTTGGACTTTTGGGTGCTTGTTCAAAGGTTTCATGGTCAAAGCATGAACCCTACACACCGAAATTACTTACTTGGCATGAACACATCCAACCAATTTGGCACCATTAAGTTTATATTGATTCCAAGTTGTTGCGGCCTATTTCACTTGACAGCGGACTGGTATTATTTTTTTAAAATATTTTTGTGAGGCATGGTATGTCCATATGATGGTGTTAGGGGAACGTGTTCACATTTGTTTCTGAGCAACGCTGATACGCAATGTCGGTCCAATTGAACTCGTGGGTCGGGGTTTCTATCCTACTTTTTGAAATTAGATGTTCAAACTAGATTATTTTGATGATGCATGCCTGCTTTCAAGAAATTCAACTAAATATTCCTTGTGCCTTACATGGACTTGTCCAGAAGAATAGATACACGTTATTGTCTTATTGATGGATGAAAATAATTTGAACTCAAATATTGCCAATAAGCATGGTAATAAATAAATTTGTCCAAAGATTACGTCAACCTTAGATACATATACATACATGTTTGAACGCACGCACGTCCGTGCACACAAATATATATATATATATATATATATATATATATATATATATATATATATATATATATATATATATATATATATATATATATACATGTATGTATGTATGTATGCATGAACGATATATATACATATATATATATGCATACATATCATGCATGCATGCATACATACATACATACATACATATATATATATATATATATATATATATATATATATATATATATATATATATATATATATATATATATATATATATATATATATATGTGTGTGTGTGTATATATATATATATGTATATGTGTGTGTATATATATATATATATTTTTATTGTGTATATATATTTTGAAAAATAACTTATATTTGTTGTGAAATACTATAAATTGTAATATCTTCTAAATGAGTAAATTGGTATATCTTTTGCATTTGCTATATTGAGGGGGAGTAAAACAATAAGTAATAGAGAAATAAGCAATCAAAGAAGGGAGCTAAAGATGTAAAATTGATCCTATCATAAAGGGGGAATATAGGAAATATGTCCTTAAAAAGAGGAGTAGAGAATCTTCCTTGATGCTGTCAAAAAGGGGAAGTAGAGAATCAAAATCAAGATTGAGCAATAAGCAATAAAGAATGAGCAATAAGTAAATTGTTAAGCAAATGGGCACATGTGTCAAAGAATCAAAATCATCAGTTTTTTTCTTTCCAAGCAAATGAACTTATAAGCAAATTTTAAATTTTTAGCAAATTTCAAATTTGTCTTCAAACTGCTTATGATGCATTTCTTTCAAATACTTGGCCATAATATTTAGATGATGCATCTTCATAAATTTGAAATTCATGTTCAATACTTTATATATGCTTTTGCTCAAGTATTTTGCAATCATTAAAAAGAGACAGATTGTTGCTCTTTGAATTGATTTTGATGATTACAAAATATTTGAGGGGATTACTAATGATTTTGGCTTGAAAAAAGATTTATTGTATTTCAGGGGCAAAATCATAATTTTATCAAGATCTGATTCGGAAGCCTCAAGAGCAAGAACAAAAGATGTGCAATCTATTGGAGACAATTTCAATATTTTTGGAAGTGTATTTTGTAAGAAAATCAGGTTTATATTTTTGAGTCGACCCCATGAGTCGACTCATAGCTAGAAGGGCTGAACGGCACGTAAAATTTTTTGGCTGGCACACTTTGTGAGTCAACCCCATGGGTCGATCCCTTGGTCTGAGTCGACCCTATGAGTCGACCTCTGCTGCTCTGCAGGTCAAAATTACAGAACAGTCATTTTTTGCTCTTTTCCACAAAAGTCGACCCCATGAGTCGACCCATGAACATGAGTGGACCCTATGAGTCGACCCCTGTGACGGAAAATTTTCGCAACAACTAGTTTTCAACCCGTTTCAATTGCATTTAATGCTCATTTAATATGCTCTAACGACTCTATTTCAGCCCAGATTATTCTCCACCATTATTTGAAGTTATATAAAGAGACTTAAAGGAGGGAATAAAAAATAAGGAAGAAATTTGAAAAAGGTTCTTCAAGCATTCATTTCAACCCTAAGCAAGAGCCCACTAAAAGAGTTCAAGAAACTTTTATTTCAAGTTCATCAACTCCTCAAGAGCTTATTCAAGTCTCCAACCATCTTGAGGAAATCAGAAAGAGCTTCCTTCTAATTGTGTAAAGTGTATTTAAAGCTTTATTCGCTCATTAAAGAAGCTTCATCTGTATTTCTGTGCAATTAACTGTAATACTCTTTTTGAGTTGTTGTTTTTGTTTTGGAAGGGTTCCAAAATGTGTAAAGGTTGATCCGAACCTTGAATCGGATTATATTGGGTTGGCTTATACTCGAAAAATAAGTGTTCTAGCTTGGGATAGCTAGAGTCGAAGGTTCCGACGATTGTATTCAGGTTGAATACAGTTTAGTGGATTTGAATTTTTAAGTAGGAGCTTGGGAAGTGAATGTAGGTGCAAGGTTGGCACCGAACCACTATAAATCTTCTTGTTTGTATTGTGCTTACTTGCTCTCCTTTTAAATTTCTTTATCCTCTTGCATTCTTGCATCCAACTTCCACACTTTACATAAATTACACTCTCCATACTTATCTTGCTCATTGTTAAATAATCTTCATAGTTGTAAGTTAAGTTTAAATTTTTTAAAAATCCAATTCACCCCCCCTCTTGGATTGCATAGCTGGGCAACAAGTGGTATCAGAGCCCGGTGCTCTAGTCCTACTTTGATTTAACCATCAAAGAGCTAAAGATCTATGGCAACTCAAATTGGCACTTCTCTAGCCGAGGGGCAGTCCACAAACGACCTTCACTTTTCAATGGGTCAAACTATACCTATTGGAAAGCTCGGATGAAAATCTTTATTCAAACACTTGACTATGATATATGGAGTATTGTTGGTGCAAAAATCTGCCTGCGTCGGAGAAGCTGGAGTCGAGGGAGTCGCGGTCGCCGCCGGGACCTGCAAAAGAAGTCTCAATTGGAGGATGCTCAAGTCAGTTCTCTGCCTCAATAAGAATAGAGCGCTCGAATGAAAATTTTAGCAGAGTTTCTAGGTAAAAATGAGAGCTTAGAGAATAACGTATCTGGGGTTCCCCGTTTATAGGCGGAGGGAGCAACCGACTGATGCGATATTTGTAACCGTCTGGTAGTGGGCTGCCCATAGTCAGGAGGAGTTTGTTGCGAAGAGTAGTGGAGTGGAACCATGGCTATTACTGGGACATGTCACGTGGAGTCTGCCGCGGGGAGTGGAGCGGCGTCCGTTATCACGACTTGCCAGAGGATGGAGGAATCGCGTGGTATCCGTTGCAGGAAGCGGAGCAGAATCGTGGCCATTATTGTGGCCTGCCAGGGAGTGATGGAGCCGCACGGAATCCGTCGCAGGAGGTGGAGCAGAGTCGTGGCTGTTGCTGCGGCCTGTCAGTGGGTCCAGACCTGTCGGTTGAAGTTCGGCTGGAGTGTCTGGTGGAGAGAGGTGGCTAGCCACCCGTTTGAGAGGAGCTCGGAGTCCGGCTCCCGTAGGAGTATGGACGAAGTCTTCCTTCAGTCGAAGTCGGAGACGAGGTCCGACTCTCGTGAGAGTCCGGACGGAGTCTTCCCGCAGACGGAGTCGGAGACGAGATCTGGCTCCGTAGGAGTCCGGACGGAGTCCACCTGCAATTAAAGTCAGGGGCGAAGTCTGGCTTCCGTAGGAGTCCGAATGAAGTTTACCAGTAGTCGAAGTCGGGGATGAAGCCCGGCTCCCGTAGGAGTCCGGGCGGAGTCCACCTGCAATTGGCGCCGGGGGCGAAGTCCGGCTCCCGTTGGGGTCCGGATGAAGTCTGCTTGCAGTAGAAGTCGGGGACGAAGTCCGACTCCCATAGGAGTCTGGACGCAGTTCACTTGCAATTGGCGTCGGGGGCGAAGTCCGGCTCCCGTAGAGTCCGGATGAAGTCTTCCTGCAACCGGAGCCGTGGGCGGAGCCCGGCTCCCGTAGGAGTCCGGGCGAAGTTTGCCTGCAGCCGGAGTTGGGGACGAGGTCCGGCTCCCGTAGGAGTCCGGGCGAAGTCTTCGTGCAACTGGAGTTGGGGACGAGGTCTGGCTCCTGTAGGAGTCCGAGCGAAGTCTTCTTGCAACCAGAGTTGGGGACGAGGTCCGGCTCCCGTAGCAGTCCGGATGGGGTCTGCCTGCAGTTGAAGTCGAGGGTGAAGTCTGGCTCCCGTAGGAGTCCGGATGGGGTCTGCCTGCAGTTGAAGTCGAGGGCGAAGTCCGGCTCCCGTAGGAGTCCGGATGAAGTCTTCCTTCATGTGACGTTGGGGGCGAAGTCCGGCTCCCATAGGAGCCCGGACGAAGTCTACCTGCAATTGGAGTTATGGGTGAAGTCCGGCTCCCGTAGGAGTCCGGACGAAGTTTACCTGTAAGTGAAGTCGTGGGCGGAGCCCGGCTCCCGTAGGAGTCCGGGCGAAGCCTGCAGGTGAAGTCATAGGCGGAGTCCGGCTCCCGTAGGAGTCCGGACGAAGTCTGCCTGCAATTTGAGTCATGGGCGGAGTCTGGCTCCCGTAGGAGTCCGGACGAAGTCTGCCTGCAATTGAAGTCGTGGGCGGAGTCCGACTCCCGTAGGAGTCCGGATGGAGTCTGCCTGCAGTTGAAGTCGACCACCGTCGAACTTGGGTGGAATCCACCCGTCGTGGTGAGTCAGGTCGACGTTGGTGGGGATCCATCCGTCGGCAGAATTTGGGAATGTTGCGGAGGCTCGGCCGCCAGAGAGGTTCGGCGAGGTGTCGTCGGAGGTCTGACGCCAGTAGAATCCCCGGGGGGTCACTCCTGACACGAACTTCGACTGGGGGGGTTTATGCCCAACACCAGTCTCCCTACTTCCGAGTTCGAGTTTCGATCGAAGGAAGTACAGAAAATTTTCACAGCCGAAGTCGCTTCCTTGAATTCGGCACACGACCGCCCTCGAAAATCTTGGTATTTAATGCGCGCGTGCTGGAGCCTTTTTTCGATTAGGGCGATCCGAAGAGTCCTTTCGAAATTCCCATCAGGGTGTAATCCTAAGCGTCACGCCATAATGATCCGCGAACAGTCAGCCCTATGCCGCGGTGAGTGGGACACGTGACGGGCACTGGTTGACCTAGGGATATCTGCCACCATAACTGTGCCAGGCCCCGTCGCTTATTTAAGCCCCCGCCTTTTCTCCAGGGGCTTCACTTCGCCTGAGGGTCGACACTTTTCTTCCGCCTGAGAGTTTAGCCACCTAGCCACTCCATCGGTGCTCTTTTCGACTTCGAGCGCCCTTCGCACCAATCTTTGCCATCCCTGCCGGCTCCCCGCCGTCTTCAATCCCCCGAGCCTCTCCGAGGGGTTCTCCCGTCGGGGCCCCCGCCCCAGAGGCCAACCTCGAGAGGATGCCACGGACCAAGAGGAGTGTGAGGAGAAAAATAGCGGCCTGCGAGTTCTCCGACTGTCAAACTGTCACTGAGGGTTCCCGTCACCTTAAAAGGGGCTCGAGGGAGAATTCTTTCAACAACAGGGGTTTAATAACGGGACAACCGATGAGGGCATTCCGCCCGAGAATTTTGGAGTAGCTGAACGGGGCGACACTGATCAAGGGGGCAGAGTTGTCGTCACAAGCTGTGGCGGGATTCTTGATATCGTCGGGGCTGAGGGACCAGAAGCGGTCGGCGCCGATGGTGGGGTAGTAGAACTTGTTGCGGGGACGGTGGAAGTAGCGCATGCCGACCTTGCGGAGTACCTAGGACGGTGACCGTCGTGGAGCACACGGTGGTGGCGCATGCCTCCGGTGCCATCGCGGCCTCCGGGGTACCTCCAGTTCTTCTTGATGCAGGTCGTCATCGCCGCTGCCGTTGCCTTCGCTGCCCCCTGAATTTTATCCCATCCTTTTCCCCCTAGGGTTGGGGTTTCGATGACGGAGCGGAACAAGGTGGGGGGCGAGAGCCGAGAGGTTTATCACATGCACTGAAAAATACTGCTGAGAACGATGAATCGGAAAGAGAAGTCGACAGCTTGAAGTGGTCTCCGGCGTATTCCTTTCGAGTCTTGTAGTAACGTCTTCTTTTTCTGGCCCTCCGGGTCTTGTAACGTACATCTTGTTAATCAAAAAATAAGAAGGAGATTTTGTCACTTCGTTTGCATTTTGCGTCGAATTGCTGCCTGCCGAACTTCTTTTCTTTACCATTGTTATTATTGTATTCCCTTCTCTCTCTTTCTCTTTTTTTTTTCTTTTGACATCGTCCGGAGGTTACTGGTTGTTGCCACGTCGGCTCGCCTTTCCAGTTATCCTTCTTCTTCAGCCTTAATGACTGTATATTTAATAAATAATATGAGAAAGAAATTTTCTATTACCTCTTTTACTCATGTGTTGAATTGTTGCTTGCCGAGCTTCTTTCGGCCTTTGCATCATTCGAAGGTATCCGATTGCCATCGCATCGACCCGTCCTTTCGTCCATGGCCACAGATTTGCCTGGGGCCGCTCGGGTTTGGCACCCCCATCAGAGCTCGAGCTCGGAGGTCTGAGCTTTTCGTCACCCTGAGGAAGTCTCTTATCTCGGACTTGCGTTGAGAGGAAGCTGGGGTTCTTGACAAAACCCCAATCCCTGCTGAGACGAGGTTCTCTGCATCTTTGATGCTATTTGTTTTTCATTCGTCGCTGACGTAGTTCATCGCTTTCCTTTTTAACTCCTCTCCCCTTTCCCCATTTTCTTTTTCGAGTGAGATTTTTCTCTCTGCTCTTGGTGGGATTGCGGGAGTCCGACTCCCGTTGGAGTCCGGGCAGAGTCTTCCTGTAACCAGAGTTGGGGACGAAGTCTGACTCCCGTAGAAGTCCAAACGGAGTCTTCCTGTAGTTAAAGTCGAGGGCGAAGTCCGGCTCCCGTAGGAGTCCGGACGAAGTCTTCTTGCGAAGGGGCCGCTGGGAAGGTCCCCTTCTTCCCATCTGGTCTTGAATGACCAGACCTCAATTGGTGTCGGGGTGAGGTTCTTCCCATATTTATGTCGTAACAGGTTTCAGCTCTGGTCAGGACGAGGTTCTCCTCCTGTCCCTAATGCGGCTGTAAGGGCACATATGGGCGCTGCTGGGCCTTTCCCCCCATCCGGTCTAGGTGTAACCGGGCCTTCGACTTTGCTCACGTTAGGATGAGGTTCTCCTCCTGTTTCTAACATGGCTGTGGGGACACATATGGGCGTTGCAGGGCCTCTCCCTCCATCCAGTCTAAAGAGAACTGGGCCTTCGACTTTGCTCAAGTTAGGGCGAGGTTCTCCTCCTGTCCCTAACAGGGCTGTGGGGGCACATATGGGCATTGCTTGGCCTCTCCCCCCATCCGATCTAAAGAGAACCGGACCTTCAACTTTGCTCAAGTTAGGGCGAGGTTCTCCTCCTGTCCCTAACAGGGCTGTGGGGGCACATATGGGCGTTGCTTGGCCTCCCCCCCCATCCGGTCTAAAGAGAACCAGGCCTTTGACTTTGCTCAAGTTAGGACGAGGTTCTCCTCCTGTCCCTAACAAGGCTGTGGGGGCACATATGGGCGTTGCTTGACCTCTCCCCCCATCCGGTCTAAAGAGAATCGGGCCTTTGACTTTGCTCAAGTTAGGGCGAGGTTCTCCTCCTATCCCTAACAGGGCTGTGGGGGCACATATGGGCGTTGCTTGGCCTCTCTCCCCATCCGGTTTAAAGAGAATCGGGCCTTCGACTTTGCTCAAGTTAGGGCGAGGTTCTCCTCTTGTCCCTAACAGGACTGTGGGGGCATATATGGGCGTTGCTTGGCCTCTCCCCCCATTCTGTCTAAAGAGAACCGGACCTTCGACTTTGTCGAGACGAAGTTCTCCTCCCGCTTCCGACACGGTTTGTTTTGACTGTCCTGTCGATATAGGCTTGTACCAAGGGAGGAGACATGTAGATATGCAACTTTTATTTAAAATAAAGTTATCGGTAATACATTCGTAGGTTTTTCGAGCTCCATGGTCGCGGGAGGTCTGCTCCTCCGAGCTTCTTGAGGTAATAAGTTTTGGGTCGGACTACTTCTTTGACTTCATACGGACCTTCCCAGTTTGGGGCGAGCTTCCCTCGATCCTGAGGTTGTGAGACGACGGCTCGTCGAAGCACTAGATCTCCTGCTCTAAAGACTTTATTCTTGACCCGGGAATTGTAATAGCGGACGACTTTCTGTCTGTAGGCTGCCATCCGAACTTGAGCTACCTCCCGCTTTTCTTCCAGTAAGTCGAGGTTGGCTTTAAGACCTTGCGAATTGTGATGTTCGTCGAATGCCACGACTCGTGCCGATGGGAGTTTAAGCTCAATTGGGATAACAGCCTCCGTTTCGAAGGCTAAAGCAAAGGGAGTCTCCCCCGTGGGCAGTCTTTGGGTAGTTCGATACGCCCACAGCACATGATAAAGTTTGTCTGCCCAAGTTCCCTTCGCCTTTTCGAGCCTTGTCTTGATCCCTTACAGTAGGGTTCTGTTGGTCATTTCAGCTTCGCCGTTCGCCTGAGGGTGGGCTACTGATGTGAAGTTGTGGGAGATATTTAGATCTTCACAGAATTTGATGAATCTTGCTCCCGCGAACTGCTGTCCGTTATCAGTGATTAGGGTTCTTGGCAGACCGAACCTGCAAACGATTGACTTCCAGACGAAATCTTGCACTTTAGCTTCTGTGATTTTCGCCAGTGGCTCGGCTTCGATCCACTTGGTAAAGTAGTCAATCGCTACCAGGAGGAACTTCCTCTGCCCCGACGCCACGGAAAAGGGTCCAAGGATGTCCATCCCCCATTGCGCAAAAGGCCATGGGGCACTCAAGGGTGTAAGCTCGGTGGCGGGCAGTCTCTGGATGTTGGCATATCTCTGACATCGATCACACTTTTGACGTATTCAATCGAGTCATGATGCATCGTCGGCCAGTAATATCCTTGGCGAAGCAACTTATGAGATAAAGATCTAGCCCCCAGATGGCTTCTGCAGATTTCTTCATGCACCTCCCACAAGGCGTAGTCAGCTTTCGAAGGCCGGAGACATTTTAAAAGGGGCAAAGAGTATGATCTCTTGTACAACTTGCCCTCATAAAGGATGTATCGGGAGGCTTGATTTCTGAGCTTTCGAGCTTCTTTTGCATCCTGGGGGAGAACCCCGTCTCTGAGATATGTTATCAGTGGGTCGATCCAGCTGGGCTCGTGGTCAATTTCCATCACGGGCCGCGATTCTTCCGTACTCGGACACTTGAGAACTTCAAAGAGAACACCCTTGGGTAATTCGGCTGGAGCCAGCGTTGCCAGCTTGAAGAGAAGGTCGGCCCTGATATTTTTCATCCTCAAATCTGTATGATGTTGAAGCTACTGAAGGCGGAGACGAGCTCCTTTACCTTTTCAAGATATCTAGCCATGCTGTCCTCCCGCGCTTCGTAGTTTCCGTTGACTTGTCCCACTACTAGTTGGGAGTCGCTGTGGACCTGAAGTCGATCTACTCCCAGCTCTTTGGCGATCTTCAGTCCTACGATCAGAGCTTCATATTCTGCTCCATTGTTTGTTGCGGAGAACTCGAAGTGTAGAGCATACTCCGCGACGATTCCCTCTGGACTGATCAAGATCAGGCCCGTGCCTGCACCTGACATGATGGAAGACCCATCCACGTAGAGGAACCAAAAGCAACCAGAGGGATCTGCTTCCTTTTTGGGGGAGTTCGGTCAGGACTCGAGGCCGTCAATTTCACCTTGTTCAGGTTCGGCCTCCTCTGGGATAGTACACTCCACTATGAAATCTGTCAATATCTGGGCCTTCACTGCTGGCCTGGGTCGATAGTCGATGTCGAATTCTGTGAGCTCGATTGCCCATTTTGCCATCCTCCCGGAGGCATCCGCCCGGTGTAGAATCACCTTGATCGGTTGGTCAGTGAGCAGCGTTACGGTGTGCCCTTGAAAGTAGGGTCGGAGCCTCCGGACTGCAATCAACAGGGCGTAAGTCAGTTTTTCTAATTTGGTATATCTGGTCTCGGCATCTCTCAACGCGCGACTGAGTTGTAGATCGGTCGTTGGACTTTTGCTTCTTCCTTGACAAGGACTGCCGCGAGAGCCATGGGAGAGACCGCCAGGTATAAAATAGTTCCTCTCCAGGCTCTGGCTTCGCCAACAGCGGAGGTGAGCCGAGGTAGCTCCTTAGTTCTTCGAACGCCTGTTGGCACTCAGGGGTCCAACAGAAGTTCTTCGATCGCTTGAGGATTTGGAAGAAGGGTAAGCACCGTTCGGCCGACCTCGCGACGAAGCGATTCAGAACTGCTACCCTCCCTGTAAGGCGCTGAACCTCTTTTATCGACTTCGGGGCGGCCATCTCCTAGATGGCGCAAATTTTCTCTGGATTGGCTTCGATTCTGCGTCCCGATACCATAAAGCCCAGGAACTTCCCCGAGGTCACTCCGAAAGCACATTTGGTCGTTCAACTTCATCTTATATTTTCGGAGGGCGCCAAAGGCCTCCTCAAGGTCGGTGACGTGGTTCATGGAAGATTTACTTTTCACGAGCATGTCGTCCACGTAGACCTCCATATTGCGGTCGATCTGTTCCTTGAAGATTTTGTTCACCAGCCGTTGGTAGGTTGCGCCTGCATTTTTGAGGCCGAAAGGCATGACCCTGTAACGTAAAGGCCACGGTTAGTAATGAAAGCAGTCTTTTCTTCATCTTCCGATGCGATCCTGATTTGATTATAATCGGAGAATGCATCTATAAAGGTGAGGAGCTCATGGCCCAAGGTCGCATCCACCAGTTGATCAATTCTGGATAGAGGGTAGCTGTCCTTTGGGCAGGCTTTATTCAGCTTTTTGAAGTCTATGCACATCCTCCACTTGTCATTTGCCTTTTTGACTAGGACAATGTTGGAAATCCAGTCAGGATAATTGACTTTCCTAATGAATCCGACTTTCAGGAGTTTATCCACTTCCTCGACTATCGCTTTCTGCCTCTCTGGTGCATGACCTCGGATTTTCTCTTTCGTCGGTCGATGCTTGGGATCGACGGTCAGGCGGTACTCCATGACTTCCATGTCAATCCCCGGTATGTCTGCTGGAACCCAAGCGAAAATGTCCGCATTCTTTCATAGAAAATCGATGAGATGCATCCGAACCTCTTCCCCTAGGTTGGAGCCGATCTTCACCACATGCTCCGCATTTCCGTCGTTCAAAGGGATCGAAACCAGATCTTTGATTGGGCCGCCCCTCTCCTCAGTGAGGTCATCGCGGACATCCAGCCCATCAACTGGACAGGGGTCAGATTGGTCGCTTCTTTGTAAGGCTATGTTGTAGCAGTGTCTGGCCAGGGCTTGGTCTCCTCTGACCTCTCTGATCTCCTGGTTGGTAGAGAATTTCAACTTCAAATGGTAGGTTGACACGACGGCTCGAAGAGCATTGAGGCCAGGTCGGTCGAGGATCGCATTGTAGGCTGACGGTGCCTTTACCACCAGAAAATTCACCAGAGCCCTGGATTGTCTTAGATATCGACCCGCAGCTACAGTCAAAGTTATCACTCCCTCCATCGGGACAGCATCGTCGGTAAACCCTACTAGAGGGGAGCTAATCGGCCTCAAATGGCCGTCAAGGATGGACATTCTTGAAAAGGCATCGTAGAACAAAATGTCGGCCGAACTTCCATTGTCAACAAGAATGCGGTGGACGTCGTAATTAGCTATATTCAAGGAAACTACAACTGCATCGTTATGAGAAAATTAAACTCCCTGAGCATCTTCTTCGGTGAAAGTTATGGATTCCTCAATCTTTTGCCGCTTGGGAAGTCTAGCCAATACGCCGGTCGCTCCCCACCGAAATTCTTTCGAGATGGTGTTGGCGAAATCCGTCGGAGGCCGATTGTCCGACCGCTCCATACTGACGGTCGTTGCCGGAGGAGTGGGGCCTGGGAAACTGGAGGCAGGGCTGGAGCCTGAGATCTGACCGCAGAGGCCGTGGGTCACCGTGCGGATACTTCGCGAGAAGGCATCGGGCGAGGATCTAGTGGGGGAAGGAGGAGAAGATGCCGGAAAAGATGACCGGAGGTGGTCCCGTTGAGCGCTCCTTTAAGAATAAGGGTACTGCGAAGACACAAGCCCTTCCTCTAGCGCCAATCCTGTTGGTGCAAAAATCCATCTGCGTCGGAGAAGCTGGAGTCGAGGGAATCGCGATCGCCGTCGGGACCTGCAAAAGAAGTCTCAATCGGAGGTGGGGTTGCTCCGACAAGACCCTCCGACGCTCAAGTCAGTTCTCTGTCTCAACAAAATGGAGCGCTCGAACAGAAATTTTAGCAGAGTTTCTAGGTAAAAATGAGAGCTTAGAAAATAACGTATCTGAGGTTCCCCTTTTATAGGCGGAGGGAGCAACCGACTGATAGCGATGTTTGTAACCGTCTGGTAGTGGGCTGCCCATAGTCAGGAGGAGTTTGTTGCGAAGAGTAGTGGAGTGGAACTGTGGCTATCACCGAGACGTGCCACATGGAGTCTGCCGTGAGGAGTGGAGCGACGTCCGTTGTTGCGACTTGCCAGAGGATGGAGGAACGCGCGGTATCCGTCGCAGAAAGTGGAGCAAGATCGTGGCCATTATTGTGGCCCACCAGGGAGTGATGGAGCCGCGCAAAATCCATCACAGGAGGTGAAGCAGAGTCATGGCTGTTGCTGCGGCCTGTCAGTGGGTCCAGGCCTGTCGGTCGAAGTTCGGCTGGAGTGTCTGGTGGAGAGAGGTGGCTAGCCACCCATCTGAGAGGAGCTCGGAGTCCGGCTCCCGTAGGAGTCCCGATGAAGTCTTCCTTCAGTCAAAGTCGGAGACGAGGTCCGACTCCCGTGGGAGTCCGGATGGAGTCTTCCCGCAGACGGAGTCGGAGACAAGATCTGGCTCTCGTAGGAGTCTGGACGTGTCCACCTGCAATTAAAGTCAGGGGTGAAGTCTGGCTCCCGTAGGAGTCCGGATGAAGTTTACCAGCAGTTGAAGTCGGGGATGAAGCCCGGCTCCCGTAGGAGTCTGGGCGGAGTCCACCTGTAATTGGCACCGGGGGCGAAGTCCGGCTCCCGTAGGAGTCCGGATGAAGTCTACTTGCAGTAGAAGCCGGGGACGAAGTCCGGCTCCCGTAGGAGTCCGGACGCAGTTCACTTGCAATTAGCATCGGGGGCGAAGTCCGGCTCCCGTAGGAGTCCGAATGAAGTCTTCCTGCAGCCGGAGCCGTGGGCGGAACCCGGCTCCCGTAGGAGTCTGGGCGAAGTCTGCCTGCAGCCAGAGTTGGGGATGAGGTCCAGCTCCTGTAGGAGTCCGAGCGAAGTCTTCTTGCAACCGGAGTTGGGGATGAGGTCCGGCTCCCATAGGAGTCCGGGCGAAGTCTTCTTGCAATCAGAGTTGGGGACGAGGTCTGGCTCCCATAGGAGTCCGGATGGGGTCTGCCTGCAGTTGAAGTCGAGGGCGAAATTTGGCTCCCGTAGGAGTCCGGATGGGGTCTGCCTGCAGTTGAAGTCGAGGACGAAGTCTAGCTCCTGTAGGAGTCCAGATGAAGTCTTCCTTCATGTGACGTTGGGGGCGAAGTCCGGCTCCCGTAGGAGCCCGGACGAAGTCTACCTGCAATTGGAGTTGTGGGTGAAGTCCTGCTCCCGTAGGAGTCCGGACGAAGTTTACCTGTAAGTGAAGTCGTGGACAGAGCCCGGCTCCCGTAGGAGTCTGGGCGAAGCCTGCAGGTGAAGTCATGGGCGGAGTCCGACTCCCATAGGAGTCCAGAGGAAGTCTGCCTACAATTGGAGTCGTGGGCGGAGTCTGGCTCCCGTAGGAGTCCGGACGAAGTCTGCCTGCAATTGGAGTCGTGGGCGGAGTCCGACTCCCGTAGGAGTCTGGATGGAGTCTGCCTGCAGTTGAAGTCGACCACCGCCGAACTTGGGTGGAATCCGCCCGTCGTGGTGAGTCAGGTCGACGTTGGTGGGGGTCCATCCATCGGCAGAACTTGAGAATGTTGCGGAGGCTCGGTCGCCAGAGAGGTTCGATGAGGTGTCGTCGGAGGTCTGACGCCAGTAGAATCTCCGGGGGGTCACTCCTGACATGAACTTCGGCTGGAGGGAGGTTTTATACCCAATAAGTATCATAGTAAACGGACCACACACACGCACTAAATTAATTGATGGTATGGAATCAACCAAACCTGAAAAAGAATGGGATGAAGTTGATAAGAAAATGGCTCAACTAAATGCTAAAACCATGAATATTCTGTATTGTGCTCTAGATGCTAATGAATTCAATCGTATTTCAACATGCATGTTTGCTAAGAAAATATAGGATAGATTAGAAGTAATTCATGAAGGAACTAATCAAGTGAAAGAGTCCAAAATTAACATGCTCGTACATAAATATGAACTTTTTAAAATAGAGCATGATGAATATATAACTAAAATATTTACTCATTTTACTAATATTATAAATGATCTAAAAAGTCTTGGTAAGTCTTATTCCAACAGTGATCTCGTGAGAAAGATTCTTATATCCTTACCAAGAACTTGGGAAGCCAAAGTGACCGCTATCCAAGAAGCTAAAGACCTGAACATCCTACCCTTAGAAGAGCTTTTAGGATCACTGATGACACATGAGCTGAGCATGAAACAATATTAAGAAGAAGAAGTCAAAAAAAAGAGGACAATCGCCCTCAAATCTATGGCTCAACTTGATGAAAAAACTGATGATACGAAAAATGAAGAGCCTGATGAAGAAATGGCTCTCATTACTAGAAGATTTAAGAAGTTTTTAAGGAAAAGAAAACAAAGAATGAAGAAGAGGCCACCCACAAAAGGGAACATAGCAAAGAAAAGGATAAAGACTAACTCCTTATTTGCTACGAATGCAAGAAACCGGGACACTTTAAGTCCGAATGCCCACAACTGAAGAAGAGTCTCAAGAAGTACAAGAAGAAGGCCATAATAACTACTTGGAGTGGAAGTGATGAGTCAAGCTCTGAAGAAGAAGACTCAAATGATCAAGCCAACTTGTGCCTTATGGCATATAAAAATGAGGTAAATTCTACAACTCCTATTGACATTACTTTTAAAGAACTTCATGAAGCTTTTTATGATTTAATTGATGAACTAAAGAAGCTAGGGGTAAAGAACAAAAAGTTAAAATCAAAGAATCAATCTTTACTAAAACAAAATGAGAGCATTTCAAATGAAAAATCTACCCTGTTTCAAGAAAACCTGAATTTAAAGAATGAAATTGCCAAGCTAAAACCAATAATTGATAAATTCACCTTAAGTTCTGATAAACTTAATATGATTCTTGAAAATTAAAAGGCCGTTTATGATAAGGCTGGTCTTGGTTACAACCCCTTAAAGAAACAAAAGTTTCTAAAAAATATCTATGTAAACTCTTCAAACAATAAGTTCTCAAATATTACTTGCTTCAAATATGGTAGAATAGATCACAAGTCATACACTTGTCTCTCTAACAAATCCATAAATTCTAATGCAAAGAAAATATGGGTTCTAAAAAGAACCATTGTGACTAACCAAAAAGGACCCAAGAAAGCTTAGGTACCTAAAGTAAAAATTTGACTTTTGCTTGCAGGTGTGTCTAGCATCCCAAGGAGCAAACCGAAAATGATATCTTGATAGCGGATGCTCGAGACACATGACTGATGATGAATCTCAATTCATCACACTTGATGCTAAAAATGGAGGGATGGTCACCTTTAGAGACAATGGCAAAGGAAAGATCATCAGTATAGGTAACATTGGTATCACTCCCTCCAAATATATTGAAAATATTTTATTAGTAGATGGTTTAAAATATAATTTATTAAGTATCAATCAATTTTATGATAAAGGATACAAAGTTATTTTTGAATCTTCTGTTTGCATTGTAACTAGTCCTATTAATGAAGGCATTAAATTTGTTGGGCATAGATATGGTAATGTTTATATGGTAGATTTGAATGATCTATCCAAAATAAACATGTAATGCCTAGTATCCTTGAATGCCAAGATTAATGAGACTAGTTGGCTTTGGCATCGTAGGCTTGCACATATTAGCATGCATTCACTTTCAAAACTCATTAAAAAAGAATTGGTTATTGGTTTACCCAAATTGAACTTTGAAAATGATAGAATTTGTGATGCATGCCAACTAGGTAAACAAACAAAAGTTTCATTTAAATCTAAAAATATTGTTTCAACTTCTAGGGCATTAGAACTATTGCACATGGATTTATTTGGACCTACTAAAACTACTAGTCTAGGAGAAAAATGATATGATTTTGTAATTATTGATGATTTCTCTCGCTTTACATGGGTTTTCTTTTTGGCACACAAGGATGAAACTTTTCAAGTTTTCTCTAAATTTTATTGAAAAGTCATAAATGAGAAAAATTTTTCAATTCAAAATATTCGAAGTGATCATGGAACCGAATTTGAAAATTAAAATTTTGAAAAGTTTTGTGATGAAA
Source organism: Elaeis guineensis (assembly GCF_000442705.2). Taxonomy (NCBI): domain Eukaryota; kingdom Viridiplantae; phylum Streptophyta; class Magnoliopsida; order Arecales; family Arecaceae; genus Elaeis; species Elaeis guineensis. The sequence goes on from NC_025993.2 coordinate 131,493,116, forward strand.
AAGGAATTGACCATAACTTTTCGGCACCTAGGACACCCCAACAAAATGGGGTAGTAGAAAAAAAAAATAGAACTCTTGAAGAAATGACCCGTACCATGCTATGTGAAAGCAACCTTCCAAGATACTTTTGGACGGAAGTAATTAACACGACATGTTACATATTAAATCATGCTTTAATTAGACAAATTTTAAAGAAAACTCCCTATGAGCTTGGAAAAGAAGAAAACCAAATATTGCATATTTTCATATTTTTGGTTGCCGATGTTTTGTGTTAAACAATGATAAAAAAAGACTAAAAAAATTTGATGCAAAATTCGATGAAGCAATTTTTCTTGGTTACTCCTCTTCTAGTAAAGCCTTTAGAGTTTTCAATAAAAGAACCTTAGTAGTAGAGGAGTTAATACATGTTGTCTTTGATGAAACTAACGATCTTCTTTCAAGAAAGAATGAAGGTTTTGATGATGCAGATCCTCTTATAGAAGGAATAAAGGAGATCACTCTAAAAGATTCAATAATTCAAGATGCTGAAGAACATGAAGACAAACAGGATGAGAAAGATGAAGAACAATAAGAACAACCTCAAGGTACAAATAATCTATCCAAAGAATAGAGGTATGATCACAATCACTCCAAGGAACTAATCATTGATGATCCTACGCATGGTGTAAGAACTCGTTCTTCACTTAAAGATGCATTCAATCATTTTGCTTTTATCTCTCATCTTGAACCTAAAACTATAGACGAAGCTGAAAAAGATTATAATTGGATTAATGCAATGCAAGAAGAACTTAATCAATTTGAAAAAATAATGTATGGATCTGAGTATCAAGATCTAAAAGTTATTCAATAATCGGCACAAAATGGGTATATAGGAATAAATTGGATGAACATGGAAATGTAATAAGAAATAAAGTAAGATTGATTGTAAAAGATTATAATCAAGAAGAAGGAATTGATTTTGATGAGACTTTTGCACCTGTTGCTAGATTAGAGGCAATTAGACTTCTACTTGCATATGCTTGCTTTATAAAATTTAAATTATTCTAAATGGATGTCAAAAGTACCTTTTTAAATGGATATATTACTGAAGAAGTTTATGTAGAACAACCCCTAGATTTTGAAAATCATACTTTTTCTAATCATGTTTTTAAATTAATTAAAGCTCTATATGGTTTGAAATAAGCACCCGGGGCTTGGTATAAAAGGCTAAGTAAATTTCTACTTAATAATGATTTTTCAAGAGGAAATATAGACACAACCCTTTTCATTAAAAGAAATCAAGATGATATATTAGTTATACAAATATATGTTGATGACATTATTTTTGGGTCTACTAATGAAATTCTTTGTCAAGATTTTGCAAAGCTTATACAGGGAGAGTTCGAGATGAGCATGATGGAAGAACTTATATTCTTCCTCAGACTCCAAATCAAACAAACAAAGGAAAGAATCTCCATCATCCAAAGCAAGTACACAAGAGAATTACTCAAAAGATTTGGAATGGAGAACTCCAAAGCAATTGGCACACCCATGAGCTCATCATGTAAGCTTGACAAGAACGAAGAAGGTAAAAGTGTAGACTTAAAATTTTATAGAGGTATGATTGGTTCTCTATTATATTTAATTGCTAGTAGACCTGATATTATATTTAGTGTTTGCCTTTGTGCTCGCTTTCAATCAAATCCAAAAGAATCACACTTAAATGCAGTTAAAAGAATACTTAGATATTTAAATGGTACACAAACTTTAGGACTATGGTTTTCTAAGGACTCATTAATTGACTTAATAGGATATTTTGATGTCAATTTTGCTGGATATAGATTAGATAGAAAAAGTACTAGTGGAACTTGCCAATTTTTTGGAGTTAACCTAATCTCTTAGTTTAGCAAGAAACAAAATTCGGTAGCACGGTCTACGGCCGAGACCGAATACATTGCAGCCGGAAGTTGTTGTGCTCAAATCTTGTAGATTAAACAACAACTCGAAGACTTTGGTATCAAACTTAATGAAACTCCCATAAGATGTGATAACACTAGTGCTATAAATCTCACTAAAAATCCAATTCAACATTCTAGATCAAAACATATTGAAATCAAGCATCATTTCATAAGAGAACATGTCCAAAATAAAGACATAATTCTTGACTATGTTTGTACTGAAAAATAATTAGCTGACATCTTTATCAAGGCCTTAAGTGAAGATAGATTTTGTGAAATTAGGAGAGAACTAGGAATCCTTGATCCATCTACTTAAGTGTCTCTCTAATTTCAAGGTATCACCACCAAAAATCTTTTTAGCTTAATTCTCATCTTTTCTTTTGAGCTCAAAAGCCCAAAATTATCATTCTCATAATCAATTTTTGGGTAAACATGTTGGGAATAGTGTCCCAAAACTAATCGTCAGCCTGTTGATGGTTGTACTCCTTTTGTATTAGTATATAAATTATAAATAAATAAAAATTATTTTGATATTTTTCATCACAAATTATTTCATCTTCTAATGAATTTCTGTGTTGTGGTGAAGTCCTTAGGACTATTTAGACTCGACAAAGGAGAATTTATCGTTTAGTCCTTAAATCTGTTCGCGACCAAATGATACGTTGTTACCAAAGACAACAACGTTTATCAAGCATAGGTCATTGTGTGTCATATGGGTTGGTTGTCCTCTTAATCAAGGAGTATGGAGACACTGGTATGGCATACAGGTAAGATGTAAGGGTACATCTGCACTGAACGTGATCGATTCTGAAGCAATTTCTGCTGTCAAGATTTGCTTCGATGGGATATGGGTATAACTGTCCCTCTGACTTGAGACTGCCATGGTGACTTGCAAGCAACTCACTGCACTTAGGCACTGGACTACCTAAATTTCTAATTCAATGACGGAAGGATGCTGGGTGTAGTCAAGTACTTGACTTGTCGGTGCATGTGTCAAGATGGGATTGACCATTCCAGTTCAGGAGCTGTGTACAGTCGTGTTTCAATTTAGCAAAATCTTGACCAGGGTAGTTCTAGTGAGGAGTCACAGGACTGTTTGAGTTGAGCATGATTTGGATGATCTAATCAGGGTTGACAGTTTAACCCTGAGTCGTTCTAAACAGAGGGGTCAAAAGGGATGAATTATACAGTAACCATATTCACATAGGTTCTGAGTATTACGATTGCGACTATTTGATCTATCTGGATATCGGGTACCATTGCTAGATGGTCACTTCGATTAGTACAGGAATTGGTTCTTGTGCTACCGGCTTAGGTTCGAACCTGTGAGGTCACACACATTAGAGGTTCCTATTTGATCTGATGGCTGATGAAGAGTCCTAATGTTCGTAGACTAAGAGTCCTATGTGTCTGAAATTTTGTGATCGAGAATCAAAATTTTCTGATCATGAGTTCCACATATTTTGGGTACCGGGGTCAAGAGTCCCACTGGTTTGGGACTTTTCGATCAGGATTTCATATCGATGAATTCTGATGCCCGATTGCCCATCGAATTTGGACTTAATATTTATGAAAGATTTAATTAGTGATTTGATCACTGATTAACTCAATTTGATTGAGTAATTATTTTTGGATCAAGTCCAATTGAATTGGATTCAGTTGAGTTTGACCCGATTAGGTTAAGAGTTGACCTAATCGTCGAGATGGTTTGGTCCCTGATTTGATCAGGAGTTGGACTTAGTCAATTCTTGATTTGATTAAGATTTTATTGAGTCTAATTAAGCTTAATTAAGTTGAATTTAAATTAATCTAATCGGGCCTAACTTATTTTAATTAAATTGGTTCAATTAGGTTGGTTTAAAATGAGAAACCACCTTGACCCAAACTCCCTGCGCCACCTCACTTCTTCTGCACCCATTTGAATTCACGAGAAGCAACTTCTCATGAATTTTCTCTCACACAGAAGGCATCCCACACCCCACTTTTGTGCTCCATATGGCTGGATAAAGATGGTTGGTTGGTCATTCAAATTCAAAAGAAAGTTTGAATTTGAATGAGCAACCGACTCCATGCACCACCTCTTATCCTTTTGTGTGCCCCATATTATACACGAGAAAGTGTTTCTCATGTAAACTCTCCATGCACAAAAGAAGCCATGCCCCTTCTCTTCTCATGCCCAAGTGGATAGGGATGAGTTGATTTTCATTTGAATTCAAATTCGATTTGAATTCAATTATGCAACCACTTATCTTTATCCTCTCACGCGGATAAGACACGTCTTGCATTGTTTTAAAAAGAGGAGAAAGGTGGGACGTACAAATAATCTGATCTAAAAAATAAAAAAGGGTGTGAGGAAGGTTTCTACATATTTTTGAAAAGTTTAAAACATTTCGAGAGAAAAGAAAGAAAGAGAGTGGGCGCAGGATCTTCTGTAAGCACCCTAGGGTTTCAGCCTGGGGTTCGGAAAGTGAGAAAGTGAGCTACGAGTGTGGTGAGCCCACCAAATTTAAGGGAGAGCATCATCAATCTCTCAAGCATATTTGCTGATGATTCGAAGAATCCAAAAAATCGACAGACATCGATCGAAGAAGTTCGATCAGCATCGACCGTCGAAAGGGCTCTACAATGAGCTAGCACTCGTGAGGAGCTGATCAGATCGGGAGCTTCGTGTGGATGATCCGTAGAGGTCAGACACGCTATGTGGCTATGTTGCGATGATCAGATCCTCCCGACGGTGATCAAATTACGATGATCGACTATCCGCATAAAGGTATTGTGTTCTGAACACATAGTAGTAAATTGTTTACTGTTCAAATTTGAATTTTAAATTTAAATGCATGCATGCTGTATATCATATTTAGATCCTAGTGTAGGATAAATATATATTAATTAATTAGATTAATTAATAATTTTTACTGTAAAATAGTGATTTTGAAAAAGTTATAAAATTATCATTTTACCCCTGCACTAAAATTTACAACAAATAGTATCAGAGCAGGTTCTAAGATATGATATATATGTTTACATGCGTAGATTAAATTATAATCTAAAAGTTTAAATTTAAAATTTAAAATTTAAAATTTAAAATTTGAATTTTGAAAGTTGTTCGAAATTCAAAATTCAAAAATTTGAAATTTAAAAATTGAATTTTGAAATTTGAAATTTGAAATTCAAAAATTTAAAATTTGAAATTTGAAATTTGGTTGAAATTTCAAATTTGAAATTCAAAATTTAAAATTTAAAATTTGAAATTCAAAAATTTGAAATTTGAAATTTGTTTGAAATTTGAAATTCAAAATTTAAAATTTAAAATTTGAAATTTAAAATTTAAATTTTTGAAATTGGTATATTTAGATATACTTGATCCAAGTAGCAAATAATCTAATTGGGTTGGTTGCTATGGTCGTCCGGTCACAGGAGAAAAATAAGGTTTAAAGACCCTCTCCTCCCATTCGATGGGGTTCTCCTATGACGGTAGGGGTGCCGCTGCAATTATATCCCATACAGATGAAGCAGTTAAAGAACTTAATTGTAAAGGTTCAATTATAAAATTTATCATGAATGTGTTAGATTAGATCTAAAGAAATATTCATGATTTATTTTGATTGAGTTATTTTCTGTTATGTAATTAGCAATAGGATTGCTATTTATGAAATGTGCTAATCTATTTGTGAAATGAGTCAACATATTTGGTGAACAGAAAATAAAACCTTTCAAATTTAAAAATTATTTTTAAAATACCAAACCCTGACCCATCAGTCCAAATACTTAATTAAAAGAATTAAGTATTGTCAAGTTGGTCTAGAATTGTGAATTAAGACCTAAGACAATTGTATAAACTTATGGATCAATGGGTTAGATGGATTAGGTCCATAATTGGGTTAGACCTAAGGTTAGCTTAAAGAAATAGACTAAATTAGAGTAATTAGTTAAATCTAATCAAAAATTGAATTAGATTAGGTCAAGGACACTCTAGACTCAACTCCAATAGTTGTAGTTGAATGGGTCCATGTCTTTAACTAGACCAAGATGGACTTAATTCATAGCTACACGATGGAACCCTATTTACTAAATTGATCAAATTAAAACTAATGAACCGGTTGGTATCTAAGATAAGTTCGGTAGTTTGACCAGTGGTTCTTAAGTGGGAGCTACTCGTATTGATTCGATCTCTGACGAGTTAATGGCATATCTCCACCATTGATCTCACTTACCTGGCCAACCGTGTGAGTTAGATTTTGATTAGATCACTTGGTGATTAGGGCTCACCCATGTCATTAGGTAAATCAGTGTGACTGATTTAGGTACTCCTAATGCCGGCTTTAATTAAATCCTTTTTAATCTGACTTGGTGAAGTCAGTGGGAGGATTGAAATTGGCTGGTTAATTTCTTCTCTTCTATCCTTTAATAAAAATCCTCAAAAATTATTAGGTCCCTAAAATGATTAAGTTATAGTGATAACTAAGTCATAGCCTCCCATTAAGTGAGTGATAATGAGTTCATTAGTTTAATAATCATTGGAGGCCCAAAGGCCTGGTGCTTATTGACTAATGGAATTATCATTCATAGTATGATAATTTAGTTGAGTTTTTCTGATGGTGGTCAGGTTGGCCGGCCAAAGTCAGGCCTGATTATTTATTGGTCCGATTCACCAAATCAAGTCATGCTAATGATTGGACCTAACCAGATCTTTTCAGTGGAGGTCAAAGCCTACTGATTACATTCTGGGGCAAAATTTATTACTAGTTGTTTAGAGAAACAACTGGTTATGAAGCTACCCATAGATGCACATGGGTTGACCAACCAAAGTTGGGCTCATGTGTAGTCTATGTGGATTCTAATACCCACTAAGAAATTAAAGTAATTCTTTGAATTAGAGGTTGAGGCTACCAGTTCATAAAAATATTGGGAGAAACTTTAGACTAAAGTCCAAATCTTTAGTATTAATAATTTATATACTACTAGAGGTCTGGTTTTTCTTTATGCAGCTATGGCCACTACCCTATCGCTTCGGTCATTATTAGATAATGACAAACTCATGGAACCTAATTTCGATAGCTGGTATCGAAAATTAAAAATCATCCTTGAGCATGAGCGGATCCTTTATGTAGTAATGGATCCGGCACCCGAGGAGCCAGCCCCGAACGCTAGAGGGACGGTCCGAGACACTTATCAAAAGTGGCTCAACGATCGCACCACCTTCGATGCATAATGCTGGCGACAATAAATGATGAGTTCAGCCGTAGGTTCGAGAACATCCAGCTGCAGGTGATGCTTCAAATATTGAACAACTCCTTTGGTATGCCAGACGACGTTGAAAAGCATAAAACTAGTTGTGCCATTTTCAATGCTCGAATGAGGGATGGGGCCTCAGTCACTGATCATGTACTGTACATGATTGAAATGATTGAGCGCCTAAGTAAACTGGACTTTCCTTTGCACGAGCAGCTCGCTAAAGATGCGATTCTTAATTCTTTGTCCAAGTCCTTCCTCCCCTTTCTTACTCATTTTCGAATGACAAAGCCTGCAGTGAACTACCACGGCTTGTTGGGATTGCTACAGAACTTTGAGAAGGACCACCAGCTCCATAAGGGGTCGGTGAATATTATGGGAGGGTCTTCTTCTGATCGTCGACCCTTTAAGAAAGGGAAGAAGAATAAGAAGAAGAAGAATAAGAAGGTGCAGCCGCATGCTGGGACGTCTACACAGGGTCAGACCAAGAAGCGCAAGCCCGACCAGAGCCAGATGGAGTGCTTCTTTTGCAAGAAGCAGGGGCACTGGAAGAGGAACTGCCATATATACATTGCCTCCCTGGACCCGAATAGGTCGAAGAAGAAGCAAGGTAATTATATGATAACACCTTGCAACTTTTCCATTTGTGATACTACTGCCTGGGTATTGGATACCGGAAGTCCTTATCATATTTGCAATTCGATGCAGGGTCTGCAGGTCAGTAGGAGATTTGATGACGGTGAGAGGTTCCTGAACGTTAGAGATGGAAGCAAAGTTTCAGTTCTAGCTTTAGGAATCATGAACCTTGTAATCAATTCTCGTAATGTAATTCTGAGTGAATGTCATTATTGTCCAAGTTTTTTATTAAATATTATTTCTGTCGGCCTTTTGGCCATGTACGGTTATGAATTTTTAATAAAAAGAAACGTTTGCAATATCATTTTGAATGGTGTTACAATGTTTGTTGGATAACTAAATAATGAAATTTACTTACTATCACAACCTGTTAATGTAGTTCAAACCTTCGGTAAACGCCCTAGAATAGATAATGTGTCAGAAGTCTACCTTTGGCATTGTAGGCTAGGTCATATCAATAAGAACAGGATAAATAGGTTGGCTCAAGAAGGAATTCTTGAAGTTGGTGATTGTGAATCACTTCCAACCTGTGAGTCCTGTCTTCTTGGAAAGATGACCAAGTCATCTTTTACTGAAAAAGATGAGAGAGCCAGTGAACTCTTGGGTCTGGTACATTCTGATGTATGTGGACCCATGAGCTCAAGTGCAAGAGGTGGATATTTCTATTTCATAACCTTCACAGACGACCTATCGAGGTATGGGTATGTCTACTTAATGAAGCATAAGTCAGAGTCGTTTGAAATGTTCAAACTATTCCGAAACGAGGTAGAAAAATAAACTGAAAAGTGTATTAAAACTCTTCAATCTGATCGAGGTGGTGAATACCTTTCCAATGATTTTCTGACATATCTTGAGGAGAATGGATTCTCTCTCAGTGGACTCCTCCTAGAACACCACAGCATAATGGTGTGTCTGAAAGGAAGAATCGGACCTTGTTGGACATGGTTCGATCCATGATGGAATTTGCTGGTCTGTCGATCTTCCTCTGGGGATATGCACTCGAATCGGTTTGTTACCTTCTAAATAGGGTTCCGAGTAAGTCTGTAACCAAAATACCATATGAGATATGGATAGGACGTAAATCAGTACTCTCGCACCTTAGGATTTGGGGGTGTCCGGCTTATGTTAAAGTTTAATTACGGACAAGCTTGGACCTAGGTCTGACAAGTGTAATTTCATAGGGTACCCAAAAGAAATCAAAGGGTATTATTTCTACCTAGCTGATGAGCAAAAGGTGTTTGTCAGCCTTAAGACAATCTTTTTAGAAAAGGAGTTCCTTGGTGAAGGGATTGTTGCCTTTAAGATCAAACTTGAGGAAGTTCGGCAGGTGAAAAAACTGATACAAGTTGCTGAACCTGAACCGGATTTGATTAGATCAGATCCGGAGCCCATTGTTCCTGCACCCTTAAGGCGATCTGGTAGAGTACCACATCAACTGGACAGATACTATGGTTTTTTGGTCCGGGATGGCGATCTGTCGAACTTGATGAAAACGATGAGGATCTGATCACCTACATGGATGCAATACAGAGATCTAACTCTGAGAAATGGCTAGAGGCCATGAAATCTGAAATGGAGTCCATGAAGGTCAACGATGTGTGGACATTGGTTGACCCACCCGAAGGAGTAAAACCCATAGGGTGTACGTGGGTCTTCAAGAGGAAGAGGGGCACAGATGGAAAGGTGGAGATCTATAAAGCCCGTCTGGTTGCCAAGAGATATCGTCAATGTTACGGTATAGACTATGACGAGATATTTTCTCCTGTGGTAATGCTCAAATCCATTCAGATTATGCTTGCGATAGCTGCCTATCTGGACTATGAAATCTGGCAGATGGATGTGAATATAGCTTTCCTAAACAGAGAGCTGGACGAAGAGGTGTATATGATACAACCTGAAGGGTTCACATCCACAGATGAGTCTAAGGTGTGCAGGCTACAAAGATCCATTTATGGACTTAAGCAGGCATCCCGGAGTTGGAACATACGTTTTGATAGGACGATCAAGACGTATGGCTTCGTTAAGAACGAAGAAGAGCCCTGCATTTATAAGTGGCTAATGGTCCAGTAGAAGTATTTCTTGTATTGTATGTGGATGACATTCTCTTAATCGGGAATGATGTCCCTGCATTATAGGAAATAAAGATTTGACTGTCGTCATAATTCTCCATGAAAGATCTGAGAGAAGCTTCCTACATCCTAGGGATGAAGATCTATAGGGATAGATCTAAAAAGTTGCTTGGCTTATCCCAGTCTACGTACATTGATACTATGCTGAAAAAGTTCAGCATGGAGAATTCCAAGAAAGGCTATCTACCGATAGGCCATGAAATTTCTCTCTCGAAGAGGGATTGTCTGACAACACCTCAAGAGAGAGAGCGTATAGGTAGAATTTCATATGCTTCGACAGTGAGATCTATCATGTACGCCATGACATGTATACAACCAGATGTGGCATACTCACTAGGGGTAGTGAGTAGATACCAATCTGACCCAGGGAAGAATCACTGGAAGGTTGTTAAAACCATCCTGAAGTATTTAAGAAATACTAAGGACAGTGGCTTGTTTATGGTGAATCAGACTTGAGACTTATAAGGTTTACAGACTCTAGTTTCCAATCTGATCACGATGACAGCAAGAGTGTGTCGGGATTTATTTTTACCCTTAATGGTGGGGCTATCTGCTGGAAAAGTTCCAAGCAGCACACAGTGGCTGATTCAGTTTGTGAGGTGGAGTATATCGCTGCATCAGATGCTACCAAAGAAGCGGTGTGGCTGAGAAAATTCATCACCGAGCTCGGAGTAGCACCCTTCCTTGTTGGTCCAATTCTGCTCTACTGTGACAGCTCTGGAGCCATTGCTCAGGGGAAGGAACCAAGGGCACACCAGCGAACGAAGCATATTCTGCACCGCTAACATCTCATCTGAGAAATCATGGATCGAGGTGATGTCGACCTTCAGAAGATCGACGGAAAGGAGAATCTGGCCGACCCATTCACTAAAGCCATTACGGTGAAGGAGTTCGACGACTTCAAGTCCAAGATGGATATTAGATACTGCACCGATTGGCTTTAGGCCAAGTGGGAGATTGTTGGGAATAGTGTCCCAAAGCTAATCATCAGTCTGTTGATGGTTGTACTCCTTTTGTATTAGTATATAAATTATAAGTAAATAAAAGTTATTTTAGCATTTTTATCACAAATTGTTTCATCTTCTAATGAACTCCTGTGTTGTGGTGAAGTCCTTAGGACTATTTAGACTTGACAAAGGAGGATTTGTCGTTTAGTCCTTAAACCTATTCCGACCAAATGATACGTTGTTACCAAGGACAACAATGTTTATCAAGCATAGGTCATTATGTGCCATATGGGTTGGTTGTCCTCTTAACCAAGGAGTGTGGAGACACTGGTATGGCATACAGGTGAGATGTAAGGGTACATCTGCACTGAACGTGACTGATTCCGGAGCAATTTCTGCTGTCAAGATTTGCTCCGATGGGATATGGGTATAACTGTCCCTCCGATCTGAGACCGCCACGGTGACTTGCAAGTAACTCACTGCACTTAGGCACTGGACTACGTGAATTTTTAATTCAGTGACGGAAGGATGCTGGGTGTAGTCAAGTACTTGACTTGTCGGTGCGTGTGTCAAGATAGGATTGACCACTCCAGTTCAGGAGCTGTGTACAGTCGTATTTTAATTTAGCAAAATCTCGACCAGGGTAGTCCTAGTGAGGAGTCACAGGACTGTTTGAGTTGAGCACGATTCGGATGATCTAATCAGGGTTGACAGTTTAACCCTGAGTCGTCCTAAACACAGGGGTCAAAAAGGATGAATTATACAGTAACCATATTCACGTAGGTTCTGAGTGTTGTGATTGCAACTATTCGACCTATCTGGATATCGGGTATCATTGCTAGATGGTCACTTCGATTAGTACAGAAATTGGTTCCTGTGCTATCGGCTTAGGTTCGAACCTGCGGGGCCACACACATTAGAGGTTCCTATCTGATCTGATGGCTGATAAAGAGTCTTAATATTTATGGACTAAGAGACCTACATGTCTGAGATTCTGTGATCGAGAATCAAGATTCTCTGATCATGAGTTCCACACATTTTGGGTACTGGGGTCAAGAGTCCCATTGGTTTGAGATTTTTCGATCAGGATTTCATATCGATGAATTCTGATGCCCGATTGTCCATCGAATTTAGACTCAATATTTATAAGAGATTTAATTAGTAATTTGATCGCTGATTAACTCAATTTGATTGAGTAATTATTTTTGGATCAAGTCCAATTGAATTGGATTCAGTTGAGTTGACCCGATTAGGTTAAGAGTTGACCTAATCGTCGAGATGGTTTGGTCCCTGATTTGATCAGGGGTTGGACTTAGTCAATTCTTGATTTGATTAAGATTTTATTGAGCCTAATTAAGCCTAATTAAGTTGGATTTAAATTAATCTAATTGGGCCTAATTTATTTTAATTAAATTGGTTTAATTAGGTTGGTTTAAAATGAGAAACCACCTTGACCCAAACTCCCTGCGCCACCTCACTTCTTCTGCGCCCATTTGAATTCACGAGAAGCAACTTCTCGTGAATTTTCTCCCACGCAGAAGGCATCCCACGCCCCACTTTTGTGCACCATATGGCAGGATAAAGATGGTTGGTTGGTCATTCAAATTCAAAAGAAAGTTTGAATTTGAATGAGCAACCAACTCCATGCGCCACCTCTTATTCTTTTGTGCGCCCCATATTATACACGAGAAAGTGTTTCTCATGTAAACTCTCCACGCACAAAAGAAGCCACGCCCCTTCTCTTCTCATGCCTAAGTGGATAGGGATGAGTTGGTTTGCATTTGAATTCAAATTCGAATTGTATTCAAATGTGCAACCACTTATCTTTATCCTCTCACGCGAATAAGACACGTCTTGCGTTGTTTTAAAAAGAGAAGAAAGGTGGGGCATGCAAATAATCTGATCTAAAAAAGAAAAGAGGGTGTGAGAAAGGTTTCTGCATATTTTTGAAAAGTTCAAAACATTCCGAGAGGAAAGAAAGAAAGAGAGTGGGCGCAGGATTTTCTGTGAGCACCCTAGGATTTCAACCTGGGGTTCGGGAAGTGAAAAAGTGAGCTACGAGTGTCGTGAGCCCACCAAATTCAAGGGAGAGCATCATCAACCTCTCAAGCACGTTTGCTGATGATCCGAAGCATCCAAAGAATTGGTAGACATCGATCGAAGGAGTTCGATCTGCATCGGCCGTCGAAAGGGCTCTACAACGAGCTAGCACTCGTGAGGAGCTGATAAGATCGGGAGCTTCATGTGGATGATCCGCAGAGGCCAAACATACTGTGTGGCTATGTTGCAGTGATTAGACCCTCCTGATAGTGATCAGATTGCGACGATCGACTACCCGCACAAAGGTATTATATTCTGAACACATAGCAGTAAATTGTTTACTGTTCAAATTTGAATTTCAAATTTAAATACATGCATGCTGTATGTCATATTTAGATCTTAGTGTAGGGTAAATACATGTTAATTAATTAGATTAATTAATAATTTTCGCTATAAAATAGTGATTTTGAAAAAGTTATAAAATTACCATTTTACCCGTGCACTAAAATTCACAACAAAATATCCTTCTCCTAATATTTCAAATTTTTTCAAAATTATTTCATCATTTTTCTGAATTTCTCTATGCCATGAGTCGACCCCCAGGGTCGACCCTAGGGTAAACTTGTAATAATGACTAAATCCTTCGGACGCTCTCTTTTGTTGAAAATCTCTCCTTGAGCCGATCCAACTCTCCGTCTTCTTCCTTCCACCAAACCAAAAGTTTCCCTCTCTTCTTCTTCAAATCCAAGTTTTTTCTCAAGATCCTTCTCCCACCGTCTCTCACCCTCTAAATCGCCCTCTTGGAACCAAGTTCCTCCCCTTCTTCTTCATTTGGAGCGATTTGAGCTTACCCTAGACTCTATCTGTCTCCTCCAAATCGACACATCACTTCTCCAAAATCCTTATCTTTCCACTAAAAACCCTTCATCTCTCCCTCACATTTGCTCTCCTAAGTTCCGTGCTAGTCTTGCCTGTGCAAATGGCTCCCAAGATGAAGCTTCCACAGAGAGGAAATCAGTTTGTGGGTTGGAGGAAAGTGTGCGCCGAAAGAGACTAGCAACCGAGACCACTTCTGCTTCAAACCCTGCTCCTGTTTCAGCTCCAGCTACAACCCAGTCACCAATCAGCCCTAGTAAGGTTCCCTCTCTGATAGGAAAGTAGAGCCTGAAAAAAATATTGATTTCAGATTTTTTGAAAAAGAAGGGTTCACTATCGGATCAAAGATTAAGGACCAAGGTTGGAAATTTTACTGCTCCTTGAAAGAAAATACATATGTTGATCTTGTCAGAGAGTTTTACCTAAACTTGGGGTACAGCAATGAAACAGTGAAATCCACAGTGAAGGGTGTAGACATTAGCCTAGATCCTGTGCTTTTGGGGGAGATACTTCATTTACCTTGTGAGAGAAACACCAACATGGAACTCCCAGTTAAAGAGGAAGGAATAAATGTTATCCTAGGGAGATCCTTCACTGGAAGTCTGAACAAACTAGAGGCTAAGATTCTTTCTATTGAGATGAGACTGCTATACCACATGGTAACTAAATTATTTTTCTCTAGAAGCGGTAGACATGATCTTCTTTTTGGTCGGGACATCTGTATTATGTATCATGTGATTACACAAACCCCTCTGAACCTTCCGGCATTGATGTTTGAGGCTATGAGACCTTGAACAGGTCCAAGGCACACTTGTCTTTTGGAATGGCTCTCACTTTAGTATTTAGGAGGTTCGGAGTTAGCTTTGAGGGGGAGGTAGAAGCTAGACTATCCCACTCCGACACTATCAATCGCCACACATTGCACCGTATGGGATTTTCTAAAACTGATAGTAGTTGGACAAAAGGTGTGGAAGAGAGAGCTGAGGATAAAGCAGAGGAGGAAGGACCATCCTCACCCCTCCGTGATCACAGGGTAGTATCACCAGATATTCAGTTTATTTCTGACCACGAGACTGGTCCGTCAGAGTCTACGAGGAGGCATACTTCAGTTCAGTAGTCGGACAGTAGAGCACATCCTTCAGAGTTCAGATTGACAGATGATCAGATTGAGATGATATCTCAGCGAGTAGCCTCCATTCTATCTCGACAGTTTGGTACTTCAATTTTTGCACAGGGATCGACATCTCAGGATGTATCTGATCAGATACTGATCCCTCACATCTTTACTATTTTTCAAATGATTACTGATCAGTCAGTACGCATTGAGCAGCTTGAGGGTTGTATATTGAGACTGACTGACAGAGTACTTGACTTGCAGGGGCAAGTGTTAGCTCTAGCCCATCCACAGCCGCATGAGGACATCACAAAGGTCTCAGACCTATCTGTGGAGGCGGCCAGACTGTGAGGAGTCTTAGAGAGTGGTTTTGACTTTCTGAGGAGAGAGATCAAGGGCTCTAGTGAACATGCTTTCACTCAGTTCAGCGCCCTGATGCAGTCTGTCTCGAGAGCTTTGAATCTTCTGGACAGCATCAGACTCTCACTCGTAGCTCAGTTCATAGCTTCTCAGCCTTCAGGATCTTCTCACCCCTCTTCTCGTGCTGGCACCTCTACCCGTGGTCGAGGCAGACGCGGTCGAGGTCGAGCTCGTGGACATGATCCTTCATCTCCTCACCCTATCTCTAATTCATCTGACTCCGATCCTTTCAGCCATGATATCTATTAGATCCAGTGTAGTCTGTCCTTTCTTTTATTTTTTGTCTAGGATCTATCTTGTGGGTTATGTAATGTGTTGACTGATTGACTCTTGGATAGTTTCTATCCATGAATTTTGTACTCTAAGTTGACTCATATGTATTGAAACACCTATGTATTCAGTCACTTTTTGAATATATATATATAGATACCTTGACCTTCAATGAATGTCTATGAATGTGAATCGAATGGCTTTTAATTATGAGATATGAAAAATAACTTATATTTGTTGTGAAATACTATAAATTGTAATATCTTCTAAATAAGCAAATTGGTATATCTTTTATGTTTGCTATATTGAGGGGGAGTAAAACAATAAGCAATAGAGAAATAAGCAATCAAAGAAGGAAGCTAAAGAAGTAAAATTGATCCCATCATAAAGGGAGAATAAAGAAAATATATCCTTAAAAAGAGAAGTAGAGAATCTTCCTTGATGCTGTCAAAAAGGGGGAGTAGAGAATCAAAATCAAGATTGAGCAATAAGCAATAAAGAATGAGCAATAAGTAAATTGTTAAGCAAATGGGCACATGTGTCAAAGAATCAAAATCATCAGCTTTTTTCTTTTCAAGTAAATGAACTTATAAGCAAATTTTAAATTTTTAGCAAATTTTAAATTTATCTTCAAATTACTTATGATGCATTTCGTTCAAATACTTGGCCATAATATTTAGGTAATGCATCTTCATAAATTTGAAATTCATGTTCAATACTTTAATATGCTTTTGCTCAAGTATTTTGTCATCATCAAAAAGAAAAGATTGTTGCTCCTTGAATTGATTTTGATGATTACAAAGTATTTGAGGTGATTACTAATAATTTTGGCTTGAAAAAATATTTATTGTATTTCAGGGGTAAAATCATAATTTTATCAAGACCTGATTCGGAAGCCTCAAGAGCAAGAACAAAAGATGTGCAATCTATTAGAGGTAATTTCAACATTTTTGAAAGTGTATTTTGTAAAAAAATTAGATTTATATTTTTGAGTCGACCCCATGAGTCGACTCATGGCTAGAAGGGCTGAACGGCATGCAAAATTTTTTGGCTGGCACACTCTGTGAGTCGACCCCATGGGTTGATCCTTTAGCATGAGTCGATCCTATGAGTCGATCTTTGTTGCTCTGTAGGCCAAAATTATAGAACAGTCATTTTCTGCTCTTTTTCACAGAGGTCAACCCCATGAGTCAACCCATGAGCATGAGTCGACCCTATGAGTCGACCCTTGTGACGGAAAATTTCCGCAACGGCTAGTTTTTAACCTGTTTCAATTGCATTTAATGCTCATTTAATGTGCTCTAACGGCTCTATTTCAGTACAGATTACTCTCCACCATTATTTGAAGTTGTATAAAGGGACTTAAAGGAGGGAATCAAAAATAAAGAAGAAATTTGAAAAAGGTTCTTCAAGCATTCATTTCAACCCTAAGCAAGAGCCCACTAAAAGAGTTCAAGAAGCTTTTATTTCAAGTTCACCAACTCCTCAAGAGCTCATTCAAATCTCCAACCACCTTGAGGAAATCAAAAAGAGCTTCCTTCTAATTGTGTAAAGTGTACTTAAAGCTTTATTCACTCATTAAAGGAGATTCATCTGTATTTCTGTGCAATTAACTGTAATACTCTTTTTGAGTTATTGTTTATATTTTGGAAGGATTCCAAAATGTGGAAAGATTGATCCGAACCTTGAATCGGATTGTATTGGGTTGGTTTGTACCCGAAAAATAAGTATTCTAGCTTGAGATAGCTAGAGTCGGAGGTTCCGATGATTGTATTCAGGTTGAATACAGTTTAGTGATTTGAATTCCCAAGTAGGAGCTTGAGGAGTGGATGTAGGTGCAAGGTTGGCACCGAACCACTATAAATCTTTTTGTTTGTGTTGTGCTTACTTGCTCTCATTTTAAATTTCTTTATCCTCTTGCATTCTTGCATCCAACTTCTACACCTTGCATAAATTACACTCTCCATACTTATCTTGCTCATTGTTAAATAATCTTCATAGTTGTAAGTTAAGTTTAAATTTTTTAAAAACCCAATTCACCCCCCTCTTGGATTGCATAGCTGGGCAACATATATATATATACATACATATATATATATGTGTGTGTGTGTGTGTATGTATGTATGTTGCTCCTAGATTGATTTTGATGATTACAAAGCAGATTGAAGGGATACAAATATTTTTAAATTGAAAAAGTCTTTATGCTCTTCAGAGGCAAAATCATAATTTTACTAAAATCCTGATTTGATAGTATCATTTGGTAGAACAAATGATTTGTAATCTATTGGTGAAAATTTCATTATTTTTGGACTTATATTTCTGAAGTTATGAATGTTTGAAGTGCATGAGTCGACTCATGAGTCGAGCTGCTTGGCACGCTAAAATTTCTCTTGGCACGCTGGTTTTTTTGGCTTGGCACGACCTGTGAGTCGACTCATGAGTCGACCCACAAGGCATGAGTCGACTCATGAGTCGACCTCTGCTGGTTTGGGCCAAAAAAATCCAGAAACCAACATTTCTGGCTGTTGCAACAGAGGTCGACTCATGAGTCGACCCCTGAAGCATGAGTCGACTCATGAGTCGACCCCTGCGATGGAAATTGTCCGCAATGGCTAGTTTTTTGCCCATTTTAATTGCCTTTAATGCTCCCTTAAAATGCTCTAACGGCTCTTTTTCTGCCTAAAATATTTTCCCTTGTTTCTTAAAGCTATAAAAGGTTTCAAAAGGTGAAAAACAAAAAGGGGATCCACATTATACACGAGAGAGATAGGGGATCTACAATATACACGAGAGATACAAGAGATTCTGAAAGAGAAAAGCAAGAGCATTCAAAAGGGCATTCAAGAGCATTCAAAGAGAAGGTTTTTCAAGTCAACTTTTCAACCTTGATCAAGAGCTCTTTCAAAGCCTTCAAGAAGTCTTCAATCAAAGTTCACCTTCTCCTCAAGCGTTCATTCAACTCTTCATCCACCTTGAGAAAATCCAAAAGGGACTTCTTCATTTGAGTAAAGTGTATTTAATGTTATATTCGCTCATTTAAGGAGCTATTCTTGTACTTATTTGTGCTCTAAACTGTCTTACTCTTTGTGAGTAATTGTTCTTGTTTTTGGAGGGTTTTCAAAACAAGGAAAGGTTGATCCGAACCTGAAATCGGAATGTTTTGGGTTGGCTTGTACCCAGAAAATAAGTGGACTAGCTTGGGATAGCTAGTGTCGGAGTTTTCGACATTTGTATTCGGGTTGAATACAAGTATAGTGGATTGGAATTCCCAAGTAGGAGCTTGGGGAGTGGATGTAGGTGCAAGGTTGGCACCGAACCACTATAAATCCTTGTGTTTGTGGTGTGCTTTATTGTTTCTCTTTATTTCTTTATTATATATCCTTGCATTCTTGCTTTAGGTAATTAATCTTGAATTAAAGTCTTTCTCCTCATTCATCAAGCTTTTAACAAATACTTTTCATAAGTAATTAGTTAAGCTTAAATTTTTTAAAAATCTAATTCACCCCCCCTCTTGGGTTGCATAGCTGGGCAACAAGTGGTATCAGAGCCCGATGCTCTAGCCCTTCTTTGATCTAACAATCAAAGAGCCAAAGATCTATGGCAACCCATGTCGGTACTTCTCTAGCCGTGGGGCAATCTACCAACCGACCTCCACTTTTCAATGGGTCTAATTACACCTATTGGAAAGCTCGGATGAAGATATTCATACAAACACTCGACTATGATATGTAGAGTATCATAGTGAACGGTCCTCACACACCCATCAAGATTATAGATGGTGAGGAGTCAACCAAACCCGAAAAAGAATGGGATGAGGTTGATAAGAAATTGGCACAATTAAATGCTAAAGCTATGAATATTCTTTATTGTGCACTTGATGCAAATGAATTTAATCGCATCTCTACTTGTGCATCTGCTAAAGAAATATGGGATAGGTTAGAAGTAACCCATGAGGGAACAAATCAAGTAAAAGAGTCTAAAATAAACATGCTTGTGCATAAATATGAATTGTTTAAAATGGAGCATGATGAGTCCATAACTGTTATGTTTACTCATTTTACTGATATAATTAATGGTTTGAAGAGTCTTGGCAAATCTTATACTAACAGTGAGCTTGTAAGGAAGATTCTCAGGTCATTGCCAAGAACTTGGGAAGCCAAGGTGACTGCCATCCAAGAAGCAAAGGACTTGAACACTCTACTTCTAGAAGAGCTTCTTGGATCCTTGATGACTCATGAACTTAGCATGAAGCAACATCAAGAGGATGAAGTCAAAAAGAAAAGAAGCATTGCCCTCAAATCCACAGCTTCGCCTGATGATGAAACGGATGACACTGAAGATGAAGAACAGGATGAAGAGATGGCACTCATCACCCGGAGATTTAAGAAGTTTCTAAGAAAAAGGAAACAGGGGATGAGAAAGAAGTCATTCACAAAAAGGGAACAAAGCAAAGAGAAAGAGAAAGATCAACCCCTTATATGCTACGAGTGCAAGAAGCCGGGACATTTCAAATCCGAATGTCCACAACTGAAGAAAGGTCCCAAAAAGTTCAAAAAGAAAGCAATGATGGCGACTTGGAGTGCGAGTGATGACTCAAGCTCCGATGAGGAAACCTCAATAGAACAAGCCAACCTGTGCCTTATGGCACACGAAAATGAGGTAACTTCTGAATCCCCTAGTGAATTTACTTTTGAAGAATTGCATGAAGCATTCTATGATTTAATTAATGAATTAAAGAAACTAGGGATGAAAAACAAAGAACTGAAATTGAAAAATCAGTCCTTAGTGAAACAAGCTGAAAACCTTTCAATTGAAAAATCCACCTTGATTCAAGAAAATCAAAGCTTAAAGAATGAAATTAACAAGCTGAAACCTATAGTAGATAAGTTCACCTTAAGTTCAAACAAACTAAATATGATTCTTGATTATCAAAAAGCTGTATATGATAAGGCTGGACTTGGCTATAACCCCTTGAAGAAACAAAAACTTCTGAAGAATATTTATGTAAATTATTCAAGTAACAAGTCTACAAATATTACTTGTTTCAAATGTGGTAGAATAGGACATAAATCATACACATGCCTTATTAACAAATCTGCAAACACAACTATAAAGAAAATATGGGTTCCAAAAGGAACCATTTTGACTAACCTAAAAGGACCCAAGAAAGCTTGGGTACCTAAGACTTGACTTTTGCTTGCAGGTGTGTCTAGCATCCCAAGGAGGAAACAGAAAATGGTATCTTGACAGTGGATGCTCGAGACACATGACTGGTGATGAATCACAATTCATCACGCTTGATGCTAAGGATGGAGGGATGGTCACCTTTGGAGATAATGGCAAAGGAAAGATCATCGGGATAGGTAACATTGGTATCACTCCCTCCAAATACATTAAAAATATTTTGTTAGTTAAAGGTTTAAAGCATAACTTACTTAGCATTAGTCAATTTTGTGATAAAGGGTATAAAGTTGTTTTTGAATCATCTGTTTGCATTGTGACTAGTCCTATTAACGATGGCATTAAATTTATAGGACATAGGCATGACAATATTTATATGGTAGATTTGAATGATTTAGCCAAATTAGACATGCAATGCCTAGTATCCTTGAATGCTAAAGTTAATGAGACTAGTTGGCTGTGGCATCGTAGACTTGCACATATTAGCATGCATTCTCTTTCAAAATTAATTAAGAAAGAATTAGTTCTTGATTTGCCAAAACTGAATTTTGAAAAGGATAGAATTTGTGATGCATGCCAATTAGGTAAACAAACTAGAATTTCATTTAAATCCAAAAATATTGTTTCAACTTTTAGACCTTTAGAGCTCTTGCATATGGACTTATTTGGACCAACTAGAACCACTAGTCTAGGAGGAAAACGATATGGTTTTGTAATTATAGATGATTACTCTCGTTTTACTTGGGTTTTTTTTTGGCACACAAAAATGAAACTTTTCATATTTTCACTAAATTTCACCGAAAAGTCACTAATGAAAAAGGGTTTTCAATTCAAAATATTAGAAGTGATCATGGAACTAAATTTGAAAATCAAGACTTTGAAAATTTTTGTGATGAAAATGGAATTGGCCATAACTTCTCTGCTCCTAGGACACCCCAACAGAATGGGTAGTTGAAAGGAAAAACAGAACCTTAGAAGAAATGGCCCGTACCATGCTTTGTGAAAGCAACCTTCCAAGATATTTTTGGGCGGAAGCAATTAACACAGCATGTTACATTTTAAATCGTGCTTTGATTAGATAATTTTTAAAGAAAACCCCCTATGAACTTTGGAAAGGAAGAAAACCAAATATTGCATATTTTCATATTTTTGGTTGTCGATATTTTGTATTAAATAATGGCAAAGAAAAACTTGGTAAATTTGATGCAAAATCAGATGAAGCAATCTTTCTAGGTTACTCCTCCACTAGTAAAGCATTTAGAGTTTTCAACAAAAGAACTTTAGTAGTTGAGGAGTCCATACATGTTGTTTTTGATGAATCTAACGATCTTCCTTCAAGGAAGAATGAGGGTATTGATGATGCAGATCCACTAATAGAAGGTATGAAGGAGATCACTCTGAAAGATTCAGCAACTCCAGAAGACAAGGATCAAGAAGACAAACAAGATGAGAGAGGTAAAGAAATTCAAGAACAACCTCAAGGTACAAATAACCTACCCAAGGAATGGAGGTATGTTCACAACCACCCTAAGGAGTTAATTATTGGTGATCCTATGCATGGGGTAAAAACCCGTTCTTCACTTAGAGATGTAGTTAATTATTGTGCTTTTGTATCTCATCTTGAACCTAAAACTTTTGAAGAAGCTGAAAATAATCATAATTGGATTAATGCAATGCAAGAGGAACTTAATCAATTTGAAAGAAATAATGTTTGGACCTTAGTATCAAGACCTAAAAATTATTCAATAATTGGCACAAAATGGGTCTTTAGAAACAAATTAGATGAGCATGAAAATGTAATTAGAAATAAAGCAAGACTGGTTGCTAAGGGATATAATCAAGAAGAAGGAATTGATTTTGATGAAACCTTTGCACCTGTTGCTAGATTAGAAGCTATTAGACTTCTACTTGCATATGCTTGCTTTATGAAATTTAAATTATTTCAAATGGATGTTAAAAGTATATTTTTAAATGGATATATTGCTGAAGAAGTATATGTAGAACAACCCCCTGGATTTGAAAATCATGCTTTTTCTAATCATGTCTTTAGATTAAATAAAGCTTTATATGGATTAAAACAAGCACCTAGAGCATGGTATGATAGGCTAAGCAAATTTCTACTAAATAATGGTTTTTCAAGAGGTAATGTAGATACAACCCTCTTTATTAAAAGAAATCAAAATGATATGCTAGTTATACAAATTTATGTTGATGACATAATTTTTGGGTCTACTAATGAAACCCTTTGTCAAGACTTTGCTAAGCTTATGCAGGGGGAGTTCGAGATGAGCATGATGGGAGAACTTACCTTCTTCCTCGGACTCCAAATCAAACAATCAAAAGAGAAATCTCCATCACCCAAAGCAAGTACACCAAGGAACTACTCAAAAGATTTGGAATGGAGAATTGCAAACCAATTGGCACACCAATGAGTCCCTCATGTAAGCTTGACAAGGATGATGAAGGTAAATGTGTAGACTTAAAATACTATAGAGGTATGATTGGCTCATTATTATATTTAACTACAAGTAGGCCTGATATCATGTTTAGTGTTTGTTTATGTGCTAGATATCAATCTAATCCTAAAGAATCTCATTTGAATGCCATTAAAAAAATCCTTAGATACTTAAATGGTACTCAAACTCTAAGATTATGGTACTCTAAGGACTCACAAATTGATTTATTAGGATATTCAGATGCTGATTTTGCTGGATGTAAATTAGATAGAAAAAGCACAAGTGGAACTTGCCAATTTCTTGGAGTTAACCTAATCTCATGGTTTAGCAAGAAACAAAATTCAGTGGCACTGTCTACGGCTGAGGCCGAATATATTGCAGCCGGAAGTTGTTGTGCTCGAATCTTGTAGATTAAGCAACAACTCGAAGACTTTAGAATCAAACTTAATGAAACACCAATAAGATGTGATAACACAAGTGCCATAAATCTATCTAAAAATCCAATTCAACACTCAAGATCCAAACATATTGAAATAAGACATCATTTTATAAGAGAACATGTTCAAAACAAAAATATAATTCTTGAATATGTTTGCACTGAAAATCAATTAGCTGATATCTTTACAAAGGCCCTTAGTAAGGATAGATTCTGTGAAATTAGGAGAAATCTAGGAATTCTAGATCCATATGCCTAAATTTTTCTCAATTTCCAAGAATTGATGTCAAAAATTCTTAGAGCTCAATTTTCAACATCAATCCTAGTCCCAAAAGCTCAATTTTATCATTCTAAAAACTTATCTTTGAGTAAAACTCCTTCTCCCAAAATTTCAAATTTTTCTGGAATTTATTCATATTTTTTTTTGAATTTTTGAACTTCATGAGTCGACCCCCATGAGTCGACTCAATGGCAAACTTGTTATTTCCTCAAACTTCCCACGGGCTCATTGTTTTTATACGGGATCCTGTTCGTGAGCCGACTCATCCTTTCATCTTCCTCCTTCCAAAAGCCGACTTCTCCATTTTCTTTTGCTCCAAATCCAAGGATCTAGTTCGAGGCACTTCTCCCTCCTCCTCTCCACCAAAAATCGCCACCTTGGAAAGGGATTTTTGTGCTTTCTCCCATTGTTTGGCACGGTTGGAGCGTGCCCTAACACTCCACCGTTCTTCCCAAATCCACCTCTTTTCTCCATCAAAATCCCTCTTCACTCTCTTGTGATCCCTCCTCCACTCATTCACTTGTTCCTCCAAGTCTCCTTGCTTGCTACTGTAGTGAATATGGCTCCGAAGATGAAGCTTCCCCAAAGAAGAAAGTCAGTCCATGAGCCTGAAGAAAATGTCCGAAAGAAAAGGCAAGCTGCTCGATCTTCCACTGCTCCCACTCCAGCCTCAGTATCTGCTCAAGGTCCCCCTCAATCCTCCCTAAGCCCTAGTAAGAATCCTCTATCTGATAGAAAAGTTGAAACCGGGAAGAATATAGATTTTTGGTTCTTTGAAAAAGAGGGTTTTACATTTGTAACCAAGATTAAAAACCAAGGATGGGATTTCTACTGCTCCCTTAAGGAAGTCACCTATGTTGACCTAGTTAGAGAATTCTACCAAAATCTACATTATGGAAATGGGTCAGTAACTTCAACAGTCAAGGGTATTGATATTTGCTTGGATTCCAGTATATTGGGAGAAATACTTCATTTGCCTAGTGAGGGTTACTCTTATATGGAACTCCCAGTAAAAGAAGAGGGGATCAGAGTTATTCTAGGGAGAACTTATTTAGGGAGTTTAAATAAATTGGAAGCAAAGATTTTGTCTATTGAGATGAGGATCCTGCGTCAGATGGTAACGAAGCTCTTCTTTCCTAGGAGTGGTAGGCATGATTTACTTTCCAGCAGAGATGTTTGTATCATGTTTCATGTCATCACTCAGACCCCCCTGAACCTCCCTGCACTTATGATAGAGGCCATGAGAGAGACTTTGAACAGATCCAAGGTACACTTGCCTTTTGGTATGGCCCTTACTCGAGTATTTAGAAGGTTTGGAGTTAGCTGTGAGGGGGAGGCTTCTACTAAGCTCTCTCATGTGGACACTTTCAACCAACACACCCTGCACCGAATGGGATTTACAAAGACTGATGGTGGTTGGATCAAGGGCTCTGAAGAGAGAGCTGAGGAGAGAGCTGAAGATAGAACTGAAGACAGAGCTGAAGAAGAAGGTCCATCATCTCCTATTCATGACTTCAGGGCAGCATCACCAAATATCTAGTTCATTCCTGATACAGAGGCTGGCCCTTCAGAGTTCACCAGGATGCCCACACCAGTGTATCAGCCAGAGACCAGAGCACCTCAATCAGAGTTCAGACTGGCTGACGATCAGATCGAGCAAATATCACAGCGTGTGACTTCTTTGCTATCTAGTCAGTGGAGCAGTACTACTTTTGCATCAGGAGCCACTTCTTCTGATCAGACCATGACTCCTCATATATCCACTGTGTTTCAGATGATATCAGATCAGTCCATCCGGATTCAACAGCTTGAGGACACCGTCTGGAGACTGACTGGCAGAGTTCTTGACTTGCAGGGGCAAGTCCTTGCTTTGGCCCATCCTCAGCCACAGGAGTCTACTATTGAGGTCACAGACCTCACTGCAGAGGCTGGCAGGCTCAGAGGAGCACTGGAGGGTGGATATGAGTTACTGAGGAGAGAGATCCGAGGATCGAGTGAGCATGCATCCACTCAGTTCACTGCTCTACTTTAGTTTGTTTCCAGAGCACTGAACGTACTTGATTCCATCAGACTCACCCTTTCTGTTCAGTCCTTAGCCTCTCAGCATTCTCAGCCACCCAGTTCATCTCGCTCTCCTGCTCATGCCAGAGGCAGACGGGGTAGAGGACGCACTTCTGATCGAGATCCATCAGCTTCTCATCCCATATCTGATGACTCCGATCCATGACTTCTCATGATCATTACTAGATCCTAGGTGTTAGTGTCTTGTTCTAGGATCTGTATTTTGGGGCCATGTATTGACAATTAGCTGGTTGACTTTTATATTATGAACTATGTATTGAAACAATTATGGTTTTATGGTATCATCTTTTACTTATATTTCTACCTTTTGTAATGATGTCGATCATATTTTGGTTATATATATTCTTCTTGTTGAAATATTGTCTTCTCTTTGTTGTTGTTTGCTGTTAATAATTGCTGTATTAAGGGGGAGCAAACATCTATGATAAACTCTAACGGGGGAGAAATTAAAGAATGTTTCAGAAAAAGGAGGAGTTAACCATGTTTGATGATGTTAAAAAGGGGGAGAAATTAAACAAAAAAATCCATCAAAAGCAAAACCATAAATTATGAGCAATTAAAGAAAAAGCAACCCATCAAAAGCAAAACTACAAATTATGAGAAATTAATGAATGAATTGGAGAATTTAAAGAACAATATCAAAAGTACAATGCTAAGTACAATGCAAATAAGTAACTTTTAAATTACTTCTTTACATATGCTCTGATTTGCTTTAAAAATTTAAATATGCTCTGATATACTTCAAAATTCCAACTTGCTCTGATACATCTTTTGAAATTTTATTTACCTTGTTACATCTTAAGAAATTTAACTTGCTCTAATACATCTTTTGAAATTTTATTTGCCTTGATACATCTTAAGAAATTCAACTTGCCTTGATACATCTTAAGAAATTTAACTTACTCTGATACATCTTAAAATTTTTTTTAACTTGCTCTGATACATTGTAAAATTTTTTCTGATAACATTGTAAAATTATTTTTCTTGCTCCGATACATTGCAAAATTTATTTTTCTCTTACTCTGATACATCATAAACTCAAAATGATCTAATACACTTTTCAAATCAACTCTTAAACATGCTTTGGCACACATAATTATTTTTTGTATCAAAAGCAATTAAAGCACATAATTATTTTTTGCTCTGATGCTAAAACTAAAATCAAATGAGAATGAGCAAATTTTCAAAATACAGCTTGCTCTGATAACAAAAATAAGTTTTCTGCTCTATCACCAAAATCACATAATCCAATGAGCATATCTTCAAATCTTTAAGCAAATGGGCAAACTATTTTTGTATATGACCATTTATATCACATGCCAAAAGAATCATACTCTTTTCAAGCATATACACCTATAATGCATTCTTTTGAAATTAATGCATTCACATAAATGCTTTTGTTCAAGTATTTTGTCATCATCAAAAAGGGGAAGATTGTTGCTCCTAGATTGATTTTGATGATTACAAAGCAGATTGAAGGGATACAAATATTTTTAAATTGAAAAAGTCTTTATGCTCTTCAGGGGCAAAATCATAATTTTACTAAAATCCTGATTTGATAGTATCATTTGGTAGAATAAATGATTTGTAATCTATTGGTGAAATTTTCATTATTTTTGGACTTATATTTCTGAAGTTATGAATGTTTGAAGTGCATGAGTCGACTCATGAGTCAACTCATGGCAAAATGAGCTGCTTGGCATGCTAAAATTTTCCTTGGCACGCTGGTTTTTTTGGCTTGGCACGATCTGTGAGTCGACTCATGAGTCGACCCACAAGGCATGAGTCGACTCATGAGTCGACCTCTGCTGGTTTGGGCCAAAAAAATCCAGAAACCAACATTTCTGGCTGTTGCAACAGAGGTCGACTCATGAGTCGACCCCTGAAGCATGAGTCGACTCATGAGTCGACCCCTGCGACGGAAATTATCCGCAACGGCTAGTTTTTTGCCCGTTTTAATTGCCTTTAATGCTCCCTTAAAATGCTCTAACGGCTCTTTTTCTGCCTAAAATATTTTTTCTTATTTTTTAAAGCTATAAAAGGTTTCAAAAGGTGAAAAACAAAAAGGAGATCCACAATATACACGAGAGAGACAGGGGATCTACAATATACACGAGAGATACAAGAGATTCTGAAAGAGAAAAGCAAGAGCGTTCAAAAGGGCATTCAAGAGCATTCAAAGAGAAGGTTTTTCAAGCCAACTTTTCAACATTGATCAAGAGCTCTTTCAAAGCCTTCAAGAAGTCTTCAATCAAAGTTCACCTTCTCCTCAAGCGTTCATTCAACTCTTCATCCACCTTGAGAAAATCCAAAAGGGGCTTCTTCATTTGAGTAAAGTGTATTTAATGTTATATTCGCTCATTTAAGGAGCTATTCTTGTACTTATTTGTGCTCTAAACTGTCTTACTCTTTGTGAGTAATTGTTCTTATTTTTGGAGGGTTTCCAAAATAAGGGAAGGTTGATCCGAACCTGAAATCGGAGTGTTTTGGATTGGCTTGTATCCGGAAAATAAGTGGACTAGCTTGGGATAGCTAGTGTCAGAGTTTCCGACGTTTGTATTCGGGTTGAATACAAGTATAGTGGATTGGAATTCCCAAGTAGGAGCTTGGGGAGTGGATGTAGGTGCAAGATTGGCACTGAACCACTATAAATTCTTGTGTTTGTGGTGTGCTTTATTGTTTCTCTTTATTTCTTTATTATATCCTTGCATTCTTGCTTTAGGTAATTAATCTTGAATTAAAGTTTTTCTCCTCATTCATCAAGCTTTTAACAAATACTTTTCATAAGTAATTAGTTAAGCTTAAATTTTTTAAAAACCCAATTCACCCCCCCCTCTTGGGTTGCATAGCTAGGCAACAATGTATATGTATATACATATGTGTGTGTGTGTGTATATATATACACACAAATGTATATGCATACATACATACATATATATATATATATATATATATATATACATTTAGATATATATATATATATATATCTATATATATATGTATATATATGTATATATATATATACATATATACATATACATACATATATATATATAGGTATAGGGTCTAGGGTTTCAACTCTAAATTTTATGAGAAGAAAAATACAAAAGTGAGTCTTGTTCAATCTCCCACACCACTACCTTCTTATAAAACTTCATCTTCTAATCTGAAAGAGTTTGGGAGATCTAAGAAAGAAATCTGGATCAGCCATCTAGAACCTTCGACGCGAGCTAGCACTCCCGCAAAGGAAGATTTAATCAGAGCTTTGAATAGATGATTTATAGAGGCTGGACGACCTGTGCAACTGCTTGACATCAGCAAAAGCTTTGTATCATATCTACCAATAGCAGAGATATTGATCCATAAAAAAATGATGAGTTCTAAACTCAATCGATGTAATCTAAAGGTTAGATCAGATTCAAGACATCGATGTGATCGATACAGTTTTCTATTTTATATCATATTTTATATATAATTTTTTTATATTATTAATTTTTAATTGATAGTTTAGATCTAATCCATGATATATTTAAAAGATTAAAATATTTAATCTTTTATTTTTTACTGTAAAATTTTAAAAATGCATGCTTTGAACCACCTGTTTTCCCTACAAATGGTACAGAGCCAGATTTCTTATGATATTAATTTTTTTGCATATAACCTGATATTACATATATTTAGATCTATAATTTAGTTTAAATTAGATCAGATATATGATATTTAAATCTAAAATTAATTATAGATCTGATTGCATAAACTGATATAAGATTGTTCTGCTATAAGGTTTATCCCCTACAGTGCAAAAGTTGTCTTAGTTTGTGCTAATCTTTATAAAATTTAATTTTAGTTATTTAGATTAAATTTAAATAATTAATTTATAATCTGAGTAGTATAGTAATCTGATTGGATAGAGCCTCATAGCTATCCGATCATAGGAGAAATTAGGATTTCGTAACTCTACTTATCCATTTGATGGGATCTTCTATGGTGTGTAAGGATGCTGCACGATCTTTTTCATGATGATAAATAATAAAAAAATAAAATTTTATTTTAAATCTAAAATAATATATATTAGATCTAAAATTAATATTTTGATCATTAGATGATTGATTATAAAAATATTTTATAAAATTAAAAACTATTTTCAAACATCGAATCCGAACCCATGTCAGTCCAAAACTTAATTAAAAATTAAGGATCTAAATTTGAGAATAAAAAATCTAAGACATCAATTTCATAATTCATGGATTAATGGGTTAGCTCGAGTCAAGTCCATTTAATTGGGTTAGACCTAGGGTTAAAATCATTGATAATGGACCATATTAGTAATTGATCAAATCTAATTAAAAGTTAATTCTGATTGGATCAATTTCTTCTCTTGATCAATTTCAATAGTTGCAGTTGGTCAAATCTATGTCTTTGATTAGACCAATATGAACTTTAATCATAGCTCTATGGTCGAACCCAAGTCTATAAGTTGATCAAATTAAAAATGATTAACCAATTGGTGTCTAAGATAAGTATGGCAGCTTTGATCGATGGTCATTAATTAGAAGCTATTCACATAGATTAAATCTATATCAAGTTAATGGCATATCCCTCCCATCGATCTCACTTACCTAGCCAACATGGTAAATCATATTCTGATTAGATCACTTAATGATTGGGGTTGACCCATACTAACTAAAAAATCAGTATGACTGATTTAAATGCCCTAGTTCAACTTGTCTTGAGTCCTCTTCATGACTTGGTGAAGTCAATGGGAAGATTAAGATTAACTGATCAAGTCTTTTCTCATCTCTCAATTCAACTAATTAAATCCTCTAAAATTTTTAGATCTCTAAAAATAAATTAGTTATGGTAATGACTAGATCATAACCCCCTATTAAGTTAGGTGATAATGAGTCCAATAGTTTAGATGATCATTGGAGGCGCCACACGCCTGGTGCTCAACTGACTGTCGGAATTATCATTCATAATATGTTGATTTAGTTATATCTTTCTGATGATGGTCAGATTGGTCGAGCCACACTCAAGTCTAGTTACTTGTTTGTTAGATGCACTAAATTCTGACATGTTAATGGTTAGACCTAACCAAAATTTTCAGTGGAGATACCACACGCCTGCTGAAGAGGTGTCAGGGGCAAAATTGAATGCTAGAAATTGTTTGGTGAAATAATTGATTAAGATTCTACCCATAGATGCATAGATGTTGGCTGAGCCACACTCAATCCCATGTGTAGCCCATGTGGATTCTAGTACCCACTAAAGAATTAGTATAATTTTTTGAATTGGAGCTAGAGGCTACTAATTCGAATAGAATAGTAGAAGAATCTTTAGACTAAAATCTATATCTTTAGGCTTAATCAATTCATATACTAATTAGATTTTGATTTTTTTTACAGTTATGGCCACCACCTTGTCGCTTCGATCACTATTAGATAGTGATAAATTGATGGGATCAAATTTCGATAGCTGATATCGAAAACTCAAAATAGTCTTAGAGCATGAACGGATCTTATATATGTTGACAAATTCGACACCCGAGGAGCCAGCTCCGAATGTACGTAGTACGGTCATAGACACTTATCAGAAATGGCTTAATAATCAAACTACGATTTATTATATTATGTTGGCGGCAATGAATGATGTTCGACCATCATTTTGAGAATGCTTAGCCACAGGACATGTTGCAAATATTAAACGAGTTCTTTGGCACACCCAATGATATTGAGAGGTACAAAACTAGTTGTGCTATCTTCAATGCTCGAATGAGGAAAGGAGTGTTAGTTACCGATCATGTATTGTATATGATCGAGATAATTGAGCGCTTAAGCAAGCTCGGCTTTTCTCTGCAAGAGCAGCTGGGTAAAGATGTCGTTCTGAACTTTCTGCCCAAGTTCTACCTCCCTTTCCTTACTCATTTTCGAATGATAAAATCTGCGGTCCACTACCATGATTTACTGAGGTTGCTACAGAACTTTGAGAAGGATCACCAGCTTAATAAGAAGTCGATAAATATAGTGGGAGGGTCTTCTTCTGGACATCGACCCTTTAAGAAAAGAAAGAAGAACAAGAAGAACAAAAAAAGGATGTAAAGTGCTGAGGCACCCAAACCCAGTCAGATCAAGAAACCCAAGTTCGATCAGAGTCAGATGGAATGCTTCTACTACAAGAAGTAGGGATACTGTAAGAGGAATTGTCCTCAGTACATTGCCTCCTTGGATCCGAACAGGTCGAGAAAGAAGTAAGTTATTGCTGGACAAGATAATTATATGATAACACTTTGTAATTTCTCAATTTGTGATTCTACTATCTACGTATTAGATATCGAAAGCCTTTTTAATATTTGCAATTTATTGTAGGATCTACAGGTCAGTAGGAGATTTGAAGAAGGCGAAAGATTCTTTAATGTTGGAGATGGAAGATCAGTTTTAGTTCTAGCATTAGGGACTATTAAGCTTATATTCAAGTCCAATATAATTATTCTTAGTGAATGTCACTTTTGTCCTTTCTTTTTATTGAACATTATTTCTGTAAGCCTCTTGGCCATGTACGGTTATGAAATTTCAATAAAAAAAATAATTTTAATATCATTATGAATGATATTAATGTGATGAATGGATAGCTGAACAATGGTATTTATATATTGTCACAATCTGTTAGTGTAATGTACACATCCAGCCAACATTTTAGAATTAGTGATGTCTCCAATATCTATCTTTGGCACTGTAGGTTAGGTCATGTTAACAAGAATAGAATAAACAGGATAACACAAGAGGGATCCTCGAAGTCAGTCATTGTGAATTATTTCTAACTTGTGAGTCCTGTCTTCTTGAAAAAATAATCAAATCACCTTTTACTGAAAAGGATAAGTGAGCCAGTGAAGTTCTAGGTCTGATACATACTAATGTATGTGGATCGATGAATATCAGTGCCAAAGATGGATATTATTATTTTATTATATTTATAGATGACTTATCGAGATATGGGCACATCTACTTAATGACATATAAGTCAGAATCATTTAAAATATTCAAACGATTCCATAATGAAGTAGAAAAACAAACTGAAAAGAGTATTAGAACTCTTCGATCCGATCAAGGAGGAGAATACCTCTCTAGTGAGTTTCTGACATACTTAGAAGAGAATAGGATTCTCTTGCAATGGACTCCTCTTGGAACACCACAGCATAATGGTGTATCAAAAAAGAAGATTGAACCCTGTTAGATATGGTTCGGTCCATGATGGACTTTACAAGTCTACCGATCTCTTTTTGGGGATATGCACTCGAGTCAGCTTATTATGTTTTAAATAAAATTTTAAGTAAGTCCGTAAGTAAAACACCATATGAGATGTAGACAGGGCATAAGCCAGCACTCTCTTACCTTAGAGTTTGGGGATATCCGGCTTATGTCAAATATTTGAAACTGACAAGTTTGAACCTAGATCTGATAAGTGTCTATTTGTAGGGTATCCAAAAGAGACCAAGAGATATTACTTCTACCTTACTGACGAATAGAAGGTGTTCGTCAGTAATAGGACAGTCTTTCTAGAAAAAGATTTTCTCAAAAAAGAAACTAATGCCTCAAAGATTGAACTTGATGAAGTTCGATCAGTAGAAGAACCGACACAATCTAATAAATCCATAGAGTTAGACTTGATTAGATCAAATTCAAAACCTGTTGTAGAAATATCTTTAAGGAGATCCAGTAGAGTACCACATCAACTAGATAGATGCTACGATTTCTTGATCCAGGATGGTGATCTGATTGAACTCGATGAGAACAATGAGGATCCGATCATCTATATGAATGCGATGCAGAGGTCTAACTCCAATAAGTGGCGGAAACCATGAAATCCAAAATGGAGTCCATGAAGGTCAACAATATATGGACATTGGTTGATCCACCTAAAAGAGTAAAACCCATAGGATGTAAGTGGATATTAAAAAAGAAGAGGGATGCAGATGAAAAAGTGGAGACCTATAAAGCCCATCTGGTTGCCAAGGGTTATTGTCAGCATTATGGTATTGACTATGATGAGATATTTTCTCTTGTGGCAATACTCAAATCTATTCGGATCATCCTTGCGATAGCAGCACATCTGGACTATGAAATCTGGCAAATGGATGTAAAAATGGCCTTCTTAAATAAGAAGCTGTAAGAAAAGGTGTATATAATACAATCTGAAGGTTTCATATCCACAGATAAGTCTAAGGTGTGCAAGCTTCAGAGGTCTATTTATAGAATTAAGTAGACATCTCGGAGTTGGAATATGCATTTTGATAAAGTGATCAGAATGTATGGCTTTATTAAGAATGGAAAAAAATCCTGCATATACAAGTGGATTGATAACTCTATAATAGTATTTCTTATTTTATATGTGGATGATATTTTCTTAATCGAGAATGACCATTTCAGAAAATAAAAGTTTGACTGTCATCACAGTTCTCCATGAAAGACTTGGGAGAAGCATCCTTCATCCTTGGGATAAAGATCTATAGAAATAAATCTAAAAGGTTGCTTAGATTATCCCAGTCGATGTATATTGATACTATACTGAAAAAGTTCAGCATGGAGAATTTCAAGAAAGACTATCTTCTGATAGACTAAGAAATTTTTCTCTCGAAAAGTGATTGTCTGACAACTCCTCAAGAAAGAAAGTGTATGAGTAGAATTTCATATACCTCAATAGTGAGATCTATTATGTACGCTATGACATGTACGCGATCGAATGTGGTATACTCACTAGGGGTAGTGAGTAGATACCAGTCTGATCCAGATAAGAATCACTGGAAGGTCGTAAAGACCATCCTTAAGTATTTGAGAAATACTAAGGATCAGTGGCTTATCTATGGAGAATCTGACTTAAAACTTGTGGAGTTTATAGAATTCAATTTTCAGTCAGATCATGGTGATAGTAAGAATGTGTCAAGATATATTATACCCTGAATGATGGAGCAATCTGTTGGAAGAGTTTCAAGCAGCACACTATGGCCGACTTTACTTATGAGGTGAGGTGAAATATATCACAGCATCCAATGCTGCAAAAAAAGCTATGCAGTTATGAAAATTCATCAACAAGCTTGGAGTGGCACCCTCCCTTGATGGCCTTGTCTTATTGTACTGCGACAGCACTGGTGCCATTGCTCAAGCGAAGAAACCGAAGTCACATCAGCAGACCAAGTACATTCTGCTTCACTACCATCTGGTCTGAGAGATGGTAAATCGAGGTGACGTCGAGCTTCAGAAGATCGATGAAAAGAAAAACCTGACCAACCCATTTACTAAAGCCCTCGATGTCAAGGAGTTCGAAGACTATAAATAAAAGATGGATATACGATATTGTACTGATTAGTGTTAATCTAAGTGAGAGTTGTTGAAAATTATATCCTAAAATCAATTGACAGTTTGTTGACGGTTGAGCTTATTATTATAATTATATATAAATTATTAAATTAATAAATATTATTTAATTTTTTTATTATTATATATATCTTATTTTGAACTCCTGTTATGTGATGAAGTCCTTAGGACTATTTGATTCGATGTAGGAGGATATATTGTTTAGTCCTTAAACCTTAAGTTCACGACCAAATGATATACTATTATTAAAACAATAGCTATATTAAGTATAGGTCATTGTGTGTCATGTATGTGTTGGGCCTTATGTGGTGCTCCTAAGGCTCAGGAGACCAAGGCTAAGGTCAAGGTTCGAAGTCCGTGTGGTGCTCATGGGTTTTCTAGGACTAATTTGGGTCCTAAGATGAAAGGCTGTCAGTCCTTCGGGTCTTGAGATTCAGAAGACTTGAGCCTCAAGGGGCTAACTTATTTTAGACAAGATTTGAGTCCTAGGTAGATGAGATTTGTTCAAATCATGGGTGTACATGGGTTTGGGTTAGCACAAATCTCATATCAAATTAGCCAAGGGAGTTTTGTGGTTGAGTCACATTGACCTTGTATAAATACCTTTGTATTTAGGGTTTGTATTGTTGTGTCACATTTTCAGATGTGTGGAGTACCTTCCACCAGGAGATCAATGAAGAAAACTCCTTGGAAGGGGATGAAACACGTTGAAGAAGAACAGCCTTTCTGGTTACAGTAGCCTTGTAAATCCTGTCGGCATGATTTCTTTCTTCAATTTGAATCCCTTTTCCACCAGATCTGAAATCCATCTTTTGGGATCTGGAAGCACACTTGATGAAGCCTCCAAAACTAAAAAAATTAGGACTTGAAACTCCTTTTCGGCAGCAAAAGAGGCAGTGCGGCAAAAGGGGGTGCTCAATACAGGGGTGTGCAAAAGAGGCAGTGCTTGTTCCTTTCTTTCCTTTTTGGGTTGGCAGCCAAGAAACCCTAGGTTTCTTAGTTCTAGGACATGGAGAAGACCAAAGAGAGAGGAGGAAAAGAAGGAAGAGAGAGAGAGAGTTCTAAAATAAAATGATTTGATTGATTGAACCCTTCATACAAACCCTAAATACAAAGGTATTTATACAAGGTCAATGTGATCCAACCACAAAACTCCCTTGGCTAATTTGATATGAGATTGTGCTAACCCAAACTCATGTACACCCATGACTTGAACAAATCTCATCTACCTAGGACTCAAATCTAGTCCAAAATAAGTTAGCCCCTTAAGGCCCAAAATTTTTGGACCTCAAGATCCGGAAAGCTAACAGTCTTTCATCCTAGGCCCCAAACTAGTCCTAAAAACTCCATGAGCACCTCATGGACTTTGGACCTTGGCCTTAGTCTTGGTCCTCTGAGCTTTAGGAGCACCATATGAGGCCCAACAATCTCCACCTTGGTGCCTCAAGGCTTCAGCCAACTCCATCCTGTCCATCAAGCACATCAGTGTCACACATCTTCGAAAGCTGTCCCGTGGAAGAACCTTCGTCAGTGCATTCACTGGATTCTCCTTGGTGTGGACCTTCAACAGCTCCACCTCACCTTCTTTCACAAGCTCTCTAATTCGGTGATATCTAATGTCAATGTGCTTCATCTTTGCATGGTAGATAGAGTTCTGTGCAAGTAACAGTGCACTTTGACTGTCACAGTGCACCCCGACGGCCTCCCGTGCAAGGCCCATCTCCAACGCCCAATCCTTCAACCATAGGGCCTCCTTCACTACCTTTTTAATGTCAATATACTCCACCTCAGTGGTCGATAGGGCCGTGATGGGCTGCAAGCATGACCTCTACGAAACTGGACTTCCAAATAGGCTGAATACAAAATCTGTCGTAGATCGTCGACTATCCACATCTCTACCAAAATCAGCATCTACAAACCCTCATAACAATGCCCGAGCCTCCTTGGATGTGTTGGAGAATCCTTCAGCACCTTCTTGCTATTCGTAATAGATGCCAACTCCAACAGTACCCACCAAGAATCTGAAG
This sequence comes from Elaeis guineensis, assembly GCF_000442705.2. Classification (NCBI taxonomy): domain Eukaryota; kingdom Viridiplantae; phylum Streptophyta; class Magnoliopsida; order Arecales; family Arecaceae; genus Elaeis; species Elaeis guineensis. The sequence continues at coordinate 131,530,547 of NC_025993.2, forward strand.
ATCTCCTTCAGTGCTTGTCAGTTCTCCCTGCTAGGCTATGCCATGAACCTGCTAACCTATCTCACTGTGTGAACGATATCCGGCCTACAACACACTATGGTGTATATAAAGCTTCCCACACCAGAGGTATAAGACACTCTCTCCATCTCCTAAGCCCCCACCTTAGTCTATGGCGACATCGTCTTCGAGAGTCTGAAGTGTCCGATAAGTGGCAGCTCCATCGATTTTACTTCCTTCATCCTGAACCTCTCCAAGACCTTCTTGATGTAGCTTCTTTGAGATAAATGCCGCACCTTCTTGGCTCAATCTCTGAAAATTTTCATGCTTAAAATCTTTCTCGCAGACCCCAAATCCTTCATCTCGAACTTTCGAGATAAAGCTGCCTTCAGTTCCTGCACAACCTTCCTACTCTTGCATGCTATAAGCATGTCATCCACATACAAGAGTAGAAACACCCTAGACCCATCCTCCAAAGATCGAACATAAACACAAGAGTCATACTCGCACTTGGAAAGCCGGATGCTCTTCACATAGGAATCAAATCACTTGTACCATTGCCTCGATGACTGCTTCAGCTCATACAGCGATTTCTGCAGTAAACATACTGTAGTAAACAGACCTTCCCTTCTGCTCCTGGCACTTGAAACCTCAGTGGCTGCTCCATATAAATGCTCTCCTCTAGATGCCCATAGAGAAACATCATCTTGACATCTATCTGCTTTAGCTCTAAGTCTTGAGCTGCTATGATGCTCAGCAACATCCTGATGGAAGTATATCTGAAGACAGGAGAGAAAATCTTGCTAAAGTTGATGCCTTCCTTCTGAGAGTATCCTTTGGCCACTAGCCTCACCTTGTACCTGATACCTTCCTACTTCGAAGGCCCCTCCTTGCGTAAGTAAACCCATTTGCAACCAATGGATTTCTTCCCATGTGGCAACTACACCAATCACCACGTCTCGTTCTTGTGGAGAGACTGCACCTCCGCAGATATTGCTTGGACCCACCTCTCTCTGTCCTGGCACTCCATGGCCTCTTCATAGGTGTAGGGGTCTCCATTCACTATCACCAGGGTATATAACAACATCTCCTCGAAGCCATATCATTTCTGATTGCCTGATATTCCTTTTGGGCTTGTACAGTGCAACTCTGATGTCCATCCTAGGTCCAGCTTGCGCTTGCTGGACCTCTTGACTTCTATCACCCATCCGAGCTCTCTCCATATGTAAAGATATATCTAAAAAGTACTCCACCTGAATACCAAGTCCTTCCGATGCACCTGCAAGAGGCAAAACAGAATAGGATGTAAGTTGTCCAGCGCTGCCCTGCTGGACCTCCTGCTGCTCCTCTATGCCATCTCACCTTTGGAGAACTGAATTTTCATCGAAGATGACATCTCTACTGATGATGACCTTCTTCTCTAAGGGATCCCATAGCTGATATCCCTTAATTTCTCATAGATACCCCAAGAACACCATCTTCTGTGACCTGTCATCCAACTTGATCTGCTCACCAGCACCGATGTGCACATATGCCATGCACATTTTTTCTCTGAAATACCATCATCTAATCTTGTGTGAGGTGATCGATTCACCAAATAGCAGGCTGCATCCACTGTATCAACCTAGAACGCCTTAGGAAGCCCTGCCTGTAGCCTCATACATCGTGCCTTTTACAAAAGGATTCTATTGATCCTCTCAGCCACCCCATTTTGTTGAGGAGTCTCTCTCATGGAGAAGTGCCTTTTGATGCCACACTCCTCACAAAAAATATGAAACTTCCTGTTGGTGTACTCTCCACCATTGTCGGACCGTAAACACTTCAAGCTCTGACCTATCTCCTTCTCCACCTTAGCTTTTTACACCTTGAATTTGGTGAAGACCTTTGATTTCTCCTTCATAAAGTAAACCCATACCTTCCTTGAGAAATTATCTATAAAGGTCAAAAAATATCTTATCCTGTTTCTGACTGAAATCGGGGTTGGTGCCCACACATCAGTGTGAACTAGTTCCAGTGGGGCTGCGTTGCAGGCTGAACTACTGGCAAACTGCATTCTCCTCTGTTTTTCCATCTGGCATGGCTCATATATCTCTGAAATACCTCCATCCAGATCTAGAATCAGACCATGCTTGCTCAGCTCCATCTCATGATCACCCATGTGGCCTAGGCGGTAGTGTCACAATCGATGAGCCCTTTGCTGATCCTGCGCTGTAGCTGTTGCATCAGATTCTCTGATCACCACATATCCTTCCAATCTGTAGAGGTTATTCTCCATCCTTCTATCTCTCATCACCACCATAGCTCTATTTGAGATGTTCAAGACTCTACTTCTGGCACGACTGCTGAAGCTGAAGCCGCTCCACTCCAAATAGTCCAGTGACATTAGATTCTTCTTCAATTCTGGGATGTGCTTCACATTTGTGAGAGTTTGCACCATCCCATCAAACATCCTTATCCGAATGCTTCCTATACCAGCAATCTTGTATGGGTGATCATCTCTAAGTGTCACAGTCCCCTCATCAATCTTGGTGTATGTCATAAACCAAGACCAATTTGGGGTGTAATGATGCGAACAGGCTGAATCCAGAGTCCATACATCTGTGTATTGCCTGTGACCATCAGATACCACCAAGAGGTTATCCTTCACCTCCTGATCAGCTATCGTACTCAGTGCATAATATCTTCCCTTGTCTTTCTTCTTGCTCTTCCACTACGGCAATCTCGCTTGAAGTGCCCGATCTCATTGCACTTGTAGCACCGAGCCTCTTTCTTGCTTCTACTCTTTCGGGACTTTGATCGTCTTCTTGACTTGTCTCTTTCTTTTTCTCTTCCTGACCACTCCCCCATGGCCAAGCCCTCTTAGGGAGCTCCATCCTTGGTTATCTTTTCTCGCTGTTCATTGGAGCGCAGCACCGAGACCATGTCTTCATACTCCAGAGTCTCCTTATCATACTACAGCATCGTCACCAATGGATCATAGGAAGGGGGCAGTGAGCATAGCAATAATAGAGATCTATCTTCCTCCTCCATCTTCATCCTGATGTTCAGCAACTCATTGCACATCTGGTCGAACCTCTGGATGTAATCCAATATATTTTCACCTTCCTGCATCCGAAGGCTGTATAGTCTCTTCTTCAACATCAGCTTGTTGCATATATTTTTTTTCATATACATGGTGTGCAACTTTGATCACAAATCCTTCAGGGTCTTCTCCTCTAACACCAAATAGAGAGCCACATCCGCCAAACATCCTCTAATCACCGAACAAGCCTTCTTTTCTAGGGACATCCATTGACGATCCGACATCCCTTCAGGCTTCTTCTCCAATGTCTGATCTAGATCTGCCTGAACTAAGAGATCTTCAACCCTAACTTTCCATATAGAAAAGTTTTTTTCCCATCAAACTTTTCCAAATTGACCTTCATGTTACGTGCCATGGTTAGATCCAAACCAAATTACAACAAAAAACTCCAAGAGATTTGAGAATACCTTGACAGGGATCTTGCTGAAATTTCTGCCTTTGATGATCTTCACCTTCTGACGTCACGTTCTCCCTCGATGCAACACGAGCTCTGATACCACTTGTTATGCCATGTTTTTAGGTGTGTGGAGTACCTCCCACCAGGAGATCAATGAAGAAAACTCTCTGAAAGGGGATGAAACACATTGAAGAAGATAACCTTTTTGGTTGCAGCAGCCTTGTAAATTCTATCGATAGGATTTTTTTTTGATTTGAACCCCTTCTCCACCAGATCTAAAACTCATCTTTTGAGATCTGGAAGCACACTTGATGAAGCCTCTAAAATAAAAAAAATAGGATCTGAAACTCTTCTTGGGCGGCCAAAAGGGGGCGCTCAAAACAGAGGCATGCAAAAGAGGCAGTGCTGGTTCCTTTCTTTCCTTTTTGGGTTGGCAGCCAAAAAACCCTAGGTTTCTTGGTTCTAGGGTATGGAGAAGACCAGAGAGAGGGAGAAAGGAAGGAAGAGAGAGAGAGTTCTGAGAGAAAATAATTTGATTGATTGAATCCTTCATACAAATCCTAAATACAAAGGTATTTATACAAGATCAATGTGACCCAACCACAAAACTCCCTTGGCAAACTTGATATGAGATTTGTGCTAACTCAAAACTATGTACACCCATGATTTGAACAAATCTCATCTATCTAGGACTTAAATCTAGTCTAAAAAAAGTTAGTCCCTCAAGACCCAAAATTTTTGGACCTCAAGACTCGAAAGGCTGATATTCTTTCATCCTAGGACCCAAACTAGTCCTAGAAACCCCATGAGCATCTCATGGACTTTGGACCTTGGCCTTAGTCTTGATCTTCTGAGCTTTGGGAGCACCACATGAGGCCCAATATGTATGAATAGTTAAATCAATCAAATCATTTTCTCCCTGAACTTTCTCTCTCTTCCTCTCTCTCTTTCTCTCTGGTTGCCACCCCCTAAGGTGAAGAGACCCTAGCCACCATCATCAAGGAGCAAGGAGAATCCCTAGTCTAGCTGCCCAAGGTTTCCTAATCCTGCTAGGATTACTTACTACTTTATTTCTATTTGCTGATGCCTCTCTTTTGAGTCTTAAGACTTGGTTGCTGGTTCCAGACCTTTTCCAAGACCCCAAGACATAGTGTTTCTAGTTTGAAGCCCAGACGAAGGATCAGCAAAGAGTTGAAGAAGTTTGAAGACTTCTTGGTGCCAGAAGAATTCAGCAGCAGCATCTTGTTCTTCTTCAACATATTTCATCCCCTTCCAGTGAATTTTCTTCATTGATCTCCTGGTGGGAGGTACTCCACACATCTAAAAATATGGCACAATAGTTGGTATCAGAGCCCATATTGCATGGAGGGAAAATGAGACGTCAGAAGGTGAAGATCTTCAAAGGCTAAAATTTCAGCAAAATCCTTATCAAGGTATTTCTCAAATCCCTTGGATTTTCTATTGTGATTTGATTTGGATTCAGCCATGGCAAGCAACATGAAGGTCGATTTTGAGAAGTTTGATGGGAAAGAAAATTTTTCTATATGAAAAGTTAGGGTTGAAGATCTCTTGGTTCAGACAGATCTAGATTAAACGTTGGAGGAGAAGCTTGAAGGGATGTCAGATCGTCAATGGATGTCCTTAGAGAAAAAGGCTTATTCGGTGATTAGAGGGTGTTTGGCAAATGTGGCTCTCTATTCGATGTTAGAGGAGAAGACTCCAAAGGATTTGTGATCGAAGTTACACATCATGTATATAAAAAAAATATGTGCAATAAGCTGATGTTGAAGAAGAGACTGTACAGCCTTCAGATGCAGGAAGGCGAAGATATCTTGGGTCACATCTAGAGGTTTGACCAGATGTGTAATGAGTTGCTGAACATTGGGGTAAAGATGGAGGAGGAAGATAGATCCCTATTATTGCTATGCTCGCTGTCCCCTTCCTATGATCCATTGGTGACGACGCTATTGTATGGCAAGGAGACTCTAGAGTATGAAGACATGGTCTCGGTGCTGTGCTCCAATGAACAGCGGAAAAAGATGACCAAGGATGGAGCTCCCCAGGAGGGTTTGGCTATGGGGGAGAGGTCAGGAAGAGAAAAAGAAAGAGGTAAGTCAAGGGGACAATCAAAATCTCAGAAGAATAGTAGCAAGCAAGAGGCTCGGTGCTACAAGTGCAATGAGATCAGACACTTCAAGCGAGATTGCCCACAGTGGAAGAGCAAGAAGGGAGACAAGGGAGGATCTAAGGTACTAAATATGGTGGCTGATCAGGAGGTGGAGGATGACCTCTTGGTGGTATCTGATGGTCACAGGCGATACACAGATGTATGGACCCTGGATTCAGTCTATTCACATCACTACATCCCAAACCGATCTTGGTTCGTGACATACACCAAGATTGATGAGGGGATTGTGACACTTGGAGATGATCACCCATGCAAGATTGCTGGTATAGGGAGCATTCGAGTGAGGATGTTTGATAGAATGGTACAGACTCTCACAAATATGAAGCACATCCCAGAATTGAAGAAAAATTTGATGTCACTAGGCTATTTGGAGAGGAGCGGCTTCAGCTTCAGCAGTCGTGCCAGAAGTGGAGTCTTAAACATCTCTAATAGAACCATGATGGTGATGAGAGGTAGAAGGATAGAGAATAATCTCTATAGGTTGGAAGGATCTGTGGTGATCAGAGAATCTGATGCAGCAAGCTGCAGTGTAGGATCAGGGGGCTCATCGATTGTGGCACTACCGTCTGGGCCACATGGGTGATCATGGGATGAAGGAACTGAGCAAGCATGGTCTGATTCCAGATCTGGATGGAGATATTTCAGAGGTATGTGAGCCATACCAGATGAAAAAATAGAGGAGAGTGCAGTTCACTAATAGTTTAGCCCGCAGTGCAGCCCTATTGGAACTAGTCCATTCTGATGTGTGGGGACCGGCCCTGGTTTCAGTAAGAAAAGGGGTGAGATACTTCTTGACCTTTATAGATAATTTTTCGAGGAAGATATGGGTCTACTTCATGAAGGAGAAATCAGAAGTCTTCACCAAATTCAAGGTGTGAAAAGCTGAGGTGGAGAAGGAGACAGATCGGAGCTTGAAGTGTCTGTAGTCCGATAATGGTAAAGAGTACACCAGCAGAGAGTTTTATATTTTTTATGAGGAGTGCGGCATCAAAAGATACTTCTCGGTGAGAGAGATTCCTCAGTAAAATGAGGTGGTCAAGAGGATCAACAGAATCTTTTTGGAAAAGGCACGATGCATGACGCTGCAAGCAGGGCTTCCTAAGGCATTCTGGATTGATACAGTAGATGCAGCCTACTATTTGGTGAATCAATCACCTCACACAAGATTAGATGGTGGTATTCCAGAGGAAAAATGGTCTGGAAGGAGGATTGGGTTGAGCCATCTAAGGGTGATTGGGTGCACGGTGATAAACACTTAATTTAAGTCATTTAAAGCAGAAAATTATAGTTAATTTATTTTATTTATTAAGAATTTGATGCTTCTTTTTATGTTTTACAGGAAAGGTGATAGCCGATATAAAGAGTCCGATTTGTAGATCAAAAAGATTCAAGTTTGAAGAAAACTGGACTTAAAATAAAATTTAAATAAAAGAAGGATGCATACAGTATTATAGAAAATGAAGATACTATGTAAGGAACCAAAAGGATATAGATGTCATTGTAAAGAAACAAAAGTTTCTTTTTGGAATAAAAAAGGAGTGTTAGCGCAGAAGGAACGCGTGGCAGCGAACACGCGGGCGTGAGGCGGGCGGACGTGCAAGTGGGCGCGCGGCAAGGCAGACACAGTGGCAAACAGAACAGAGGGATCTTAAAATAAAAGAAAAAAATTTAATACTTGGAAATATTTCAAGAGGAAGAATTTATATTTTCTTTATCTGCTTGTGATCTTTTTATCTCATCCATTCATCTTTTAGTCCTTAGTATTTTATTTAGTCTCACATCGAAAAATCATGTAAAACTTCTCCCTCCTAATACCTATAAAAAGGCTTTTGTACTCCCATTGGAAGGGGAGCCCAGAAATTCTTCTAGAGCCTTGCATAGAGGAAGAGAAAGGGACTATTCCATGAGCAGCTAGGCTAGCAGTCTCGAAAGTGGAGAAAAAATTTTGTAACGACACAGAGTGATTTATTGTTCTAACTTTCTTGTATTTCTTTATATGCAATAAAGATTATACTTTTTATTTAAATCATCATGAGTTCTTTATTTGCTCTCTTTCATGTGCTTTTATTTATGCTTTCTTGTTAGATTAATATTAGGAACAACTTTTACTTTTCAGAGATGCATCGTGATCTACGGGTACGGGATGTGTCGAGGAAAGAAGAGTTGTTTACCTAGTACTTTCTGGAGACACGCCGTGATCTACGGGTATGGGGTGTGTCGAGGAAAGATAGGTATTTTTTCTAAGATTAATCGTATCTATTTAATTAAAAAAAGAGATACAACTCTGCTAGTACAAAATTAATTCAAAACTCCCAAGCTCTTTATTTTCTAATTACATCAATTTTAAGATAATTTATGTTCTAAATCAAAACAACGCTTCTTTCTTTTATTTTGTAATCTCAACTTAGTCCAAGGTCCCTGAGGATACGATCTCGACTCATCCTACCTATGTAGTGAGTAAAGTTATTTTTGGTGCTATCAATGACTACGCATCAAATTTTGGCATCGTTGCCAGGGATCTTGACATAGTTGAATTAAAAAAAAAAATCACTGACATTTTATAACACTTAACTAAAATAGCGTAACCTCAAATATAAAAATTTCTAACTTGATTGGATACCTTATTTCTTTGCATTGCATCTCCATAATTAACTTTAAGGGCATAACCCATTAACTAAGATAAGGTGGGAATTTGATCACCCTTCCTTGGCCCACAAATCATTCCCTTCCATTTGCATAACCTAGACCTTAATCTAAAATTAATTAGACGTTGACCCCTAAGGATTTCGAGCTCATTAGGACAAGTGACCCTGAGAGTTGAACCAGGTTAGACTTGGTCAGCTAGCTGGTGTCTAGGCAAGTGGTTTGCGGGACGACTGGACCCGAAGGAAGGTGATTTTTAATTAGTTCCGTTCGCTGACCTGGCCAATTTAATTGGTGTCTAAGAAAAGCAATGGGGGGACTCCCACCAACCTTACACTTACCTGGCCAGTTGGTTGGTCAAGCTCTGACTTGGAGGGCTTGAAGGCTAACTACAGTTAGGAGCTGTCTAGAACTAGGGTAACTTTAGGATAGAGAGTCCACTGCGTGCTAACTTGATGGTAATTAAAATCTAACCACAACTAATTCTTCTATTAGTTTTAGGACTTCTTAGGATCTCTTCTTTAGAACTCTTTTCTCTCTTCTCTTCTCCTTTTAATAAAATAATAATAATAATAATAATCCTTAACAGACTAGGATAGTCCTACATAGACCTTTTAGTTGCATGTTAGGTCGACGATCACTAAAACTCGAATTGCAACCATTAGACGAAGAATTAGAAAAGACTCTTAGGACTATCCGAGTTAGAAACATGGCTATATCTGGTGAGGCTAATCCTCCACGCTCATTGAGAGAATATTTCACTCCATCCTCGTATACCTACTCTCCATGCATTCAAGCACCTCCAGTAGAAGCTACCCAATATGAGATTAAGTCTAGCATTATTCAAATGTTGCCATCATTCTATGGACTTAGTAACGAGGACCCATACAAACACTTGGATGAATTTCTTGAAATTTATTCCACAGTAAAAATCTAAAACTTCTCTGATGATGCCCTTAGGTTGAAACTGTTTCCTTTCTCACTAAAAGACAAAGCCAAGCATTGGTTAAACTCCTTAAACCCTATAACCATTTCAACTTGGGAACATCTTCAGAGAGAATTTCTTAAGAAATACTTTTCAATTGGAAAAACAAATCAAATTAGAAAAGCTATCACTAGTTTTTCCCAATTGGAGGGTGAACTTTTTCATGAGACATAAGAAAGGTTAAGGGACCTCATTCATAAATGTCCACACCATGCTGTCCTTAAATGGCAACTTTGTCAGTATTTTTATGATGGTCTATCGGAGAAACACCGACAAATGGTTGATGCATCATGTGATAGGACGTTCATGCTAAAGAGTGAGGATGAAGTCGGACAGCTCTTTGAAACACTTAGTGAGAATTTCCTACATCATATGTCTGCCACCTCTAGAGAACAACCCATGCTTCAACAAAAAAGAAGTGAAATTTATCAGATTGGAAACATCATGGATATCCACAGTAAGGTAGATGAACTATCTCAAAAATTAGATCGTCTTCTAAATACTGGACAATCCTCGATTCTACCTAATCCAATCCAAGAAGTTTGTGCATTGTGTGCAAATCCGAACTATTTTGTTAGTGAATGCCCAGCCGCACCTCAATTTTCTGAGTTTATGCACAAGCAGGTTCAGCAAGCTCAAGTTCAACAAGCTCGTAGACCAGAAAATGATCCATATGCGAACACTTATAACCCCGACTGGAGATACCATCCAAATTTTTCCTGGAGACCACAACCAGTGGTTGGCCCTGTCGTACCTCGACCTCAATATCAGGACCCAACATATAGGCATGGACCATACCATCAATTTCAAAATGCTCCTTAACCGTCTACTACTGGTCACAGCTCAGCTTTTGAGGAAAAAGTTTTGAAAGTACTAGAACGATTAGAAGTCAACACTCAGATCTTTAACTCCCACACACAATCCATTGCTAAGCTAGAGACCCAAATAGGTCAACTAGCGACTGCATTCAGTAGGAGGGAAGGAGAAAAATTACCTAGCCAACCCGAGAGCAACCTAAGAGGGCAATTTGTGATTGAGAGTTCTAATACCCCAGAAACTTTTTCTGAACACGCCAAATCAATCATGACTCTGAGAAGTGGGAATGTCATTGAACACACTAGTAAAACCAATGAGACCGACCCTAAGCCTCTAATCGAAGTCAAATCAACCAAGAACAAGGAGGACCTTAAAATAGAGAATGAACCAACTACATCGGAATCATCTTACTTGCCTAAAGCTCCATTTTCGGATGCCCTGAAAGCCCTTATTCCTACAGATAAGAAGGGAGGAAGACTCGACGAGATGTTGGAATTGTTTAAGCAAGTCCAAATTAATCTCCTCCTTCTAGATGCAATCAATAGGTCCCTGCTTATGCCAAATTTTTGAAAAATTTGTGCACCCAAAAATATAAATCTAGATCATAAATCCCAAAAAAAGTATGCCTCACTGAACAGGCTAGTTCTGTCTTCCAGCATGCCACTCCTCCAAAACTTAAGGACTTAGGAGCCCCCATCATTTCCTGTGTTATAGGAAATTATCACATTGAAAAAGCTCTTCTGAACTTAGGGGCAAGTGTGAATCTTTTACCTAGTTCGGTGTATGAACTTTTTGGATTCGGAGAGCTGAAACCCACGTCAGTCACACTACAATTAGCCGACAGATCAATTAAGGAACCACGTGGAATGCTTGAGGATGTCTTGGTCAAGGTAGATGAGTTTTACTTTCCAGTTGATTTTCTAGTTCTCGACATGAAACTAAGTGACAATCCAAGACAAATTCCCATCATCTTAGGATGACCCTTCCTAGCTACGACAAATGCATGCATTAATTGTAGGACAGGAGTCATGGACGTATCGTTTGGGAATAAGAAACTGAGACTGAATGTGTTTGATGCTTCCCAAGGATCATCAATGAATAGTTGCTTCGAAGTAGATACACTAGAAGATATTATAAAAGATGCAACACCCATAATTCTAGCACCAGACCCCTTAGATACTTGCTTGGCTCACTTTGAAGTGTATGACTTTAAGGGATATATGAAAGAAGTTAACACCTTGTTGGATATACCACATGATAAAACCACTCCTCCATGGATAATCAAGTATGAGCCATTGCCCACATTAGCCAGTACACCAATAGTCCCGTCTTTAGAATCACCACCTACGTTAGAATTGAAACCCCTTTCTGCTACGCTCAAGTATGTATGACGTCTGGCTGAAGACGTAAAACTAAGCACTTATTGGGAGGCAACCCAACGATTTTATTTTTTTTTTTACTTTACTATAGTTGTAGAAATTTAGAACAAGAGCCTATTAATCAATGAAGCTATCTTCAACTTCCGAAGCAAAATTATCCCAGGTGCACTCTCTCCTTTTATTTTCTTTGCTTTCCTACTCCATTAAGGATAATGTAGATTAAGTTGGGAGGGAAAGAAATTAATCAAATCCTCGAGTATAGTCAGAAATAATTAGTTTTGTGTATCTGAATTTTATTTTGATTAAGAGTCAATTAGGCATCCTAATCAATGAAGAATTTTATTTTGGTTAAGAGTCAATTAGGCATCCTAATCAATGAATGATGATAATTTTAGAAATACTGAAGAATAAATTATTAAAAAAATCTAATGAATGGTAGGATCTAGACTCGACCAAATTTTAAGAGTGATTCTACAACCCTCTTCTTACTGATCTCAATAAAGAATCTACTTCATGAGAGATTGGGTGGAAAGGTCGAGGTATGCAAAAAAATTTTTTAAAATTTTTTTAAAAAAAATATTGGTTTCCTACTATGTAACCGGACACCTTTGCCTAAGTAAGTATTGTGGTTCACGTAAAAAGGTAGGCAATGTTAAAAAAAAAAATAATAGATAATAAGGAGACTAAATTGCAAGAAGATAATAAACCTCTCTCACATTAAGTTAGAGGATTTAAAGAGTAAAGTGGGGAGTTGGTGAAAGAAAAGCTCTTGAAATTTTTTTAGTTAATACTCAGCCACTAATTGGGTCAAATTGATAATCCAATGAAGTATCTCTTTAATGGTCTGATCAGGTATCATCTACCTTTTGGGATGTCTAACCTAACTTTTTATTCAAGACCGAGTCGGTACACAATACTGATATATCTATTTTACTCGAAGACGAACAAAATTCAAGTGGGGGGGTGTGATAAACACTTAATTTAAGTCATTTAAAGTAGAAAATTATAGTTAATTTATTTTATTTATTAAGAATTTGATGCTTCTTTTTATATTTTACAGAAAAGGTGATCGTCGATACAAAGAGTTCGATTCGTAGATCAAAAAGACTCAAGTTTGAAGAAAATTGGACTTAAAATAAAATTTAAATAAAAGAAGGATGCATACGGTATTATAGAAAATAAAGATACTATGTAAGGAATCAAAAGGATATAGACGTCATTGTAAAGAAATAAAAGTTTCTTTTTGGAATAAAAAAAGAGCATTAGCACGGAAGGAACGCGCGGCAGCGAACACGCGGGCGCGAGGCGAGCGGATGTGTAGGCGGGCGCACGGCAGCGGGCGCGGCAAGGCGGGCGCGCAGGTTCGCAGGGAGTTTGGCAAGGCGGACACAGTGGCAACAGAACAGAGGGATCTTAAAATAAAAGGAAAAAATTTAATACTTGAAAATATTTCAAGAGGAAGAATTTGTATTTTCTTTATCTGCTTGTGATCTTTCTATCTCATCTATTCATCTTTTAGTCCTTAGTATTTTCTTTAGTCCCACATCAAAAAATCATGTAAAACTTCTCCCTTCTAATACCTATAAAAAGGCTTTTGTACTCCCATTGGAAGGGGAGCCCAGAAATTCTTCTAGAACCTTGCATAGAGGAAGAGAAAGGGACTATTCTATGAGCAGCTAGGCTAGCAGTCTCGGGAGTGGAGAAAAAATTTTGTAACGACACAGAGTGGTTTATTGTTCTAAACTTTCTTGTATTTCTTTACATGCAATAAAGATTATACTTTTTATTTAAATCGTCATGAGTTTTTTATTTACTCTTTTTTATATGCTTTTATTTATGCTTTTCTGTTAGATTAATATTAGGAACAACTTTTACTTTCTGGAGATGCACCGTGATCTATGGGTACGGGGCGTGTCGAGAAAAGAAGAGTTGTTTACCTAGGACTTTCTAGAGACACGCCGTGATCTACGGGTATGGGGTATGCCGAGGAAAGATAGGTATTTTTTTTAAGATTAATCGTATCTATTTAATTAAAAAAAGAGATACAACTCTGCTAGTGCAAAATTAATTCAAAACTCTCGAGCTCTTTATTTTCTAATTACATCAATTTTAAGATAATTTATATTTTAAATCAAAACAATGCTTCTTTCTTTTATTTTGTAATCTCAATTTAGCTCAAGGTCTCTGAAGATACGATCTCGACTCATCCTACCTACGTAGTGAGTAGAGTTATTTTTGATGCTATCAACAACTATGCATCACACGGCATATGTGCACATCGGTGCTGGTGAGTGAACCAAGTTGGATGCCAGGTCATGAAAGATGGTGTTCTTGAGATATGTGCAAGGAATTAAGGGATACCGACTATGAGATCTCTTGGAGAAGAAGGTCGTCATCAGTAGAGATATCATCTTCGATGAAAATTTAGTTCTCCATAGGCGAGATGGTATGGAGGGGCAGCAAGAGCAGCATGAGGTCCAGCAGGGTAGCGCTGGACAACTTACATCTTATTCTCTTTTGCCTCTTGCAGGTGCATCAGGAGGACTTGGTATTCAGGTGGAGCACTCTTCAGATGTGTCTCCATAGGTGGAGAGAGTTCGGATAGGTGATAGAATCCAAGAGGTCTAGCAGGAGCAAGCTGGAAGCTGGACCTAGGATGGACATCGGGATTGCACTGCACAAGCCCAAAAGGAACGTCAGGCAATCATAATGATTTGGCTTCGAGGAGACATTGTCATATGCCCTGGTGACAACAAATGGGGACCTCTACACCCATGAGGAGGCCATGGAGAGCCAGGACAGAGAGAGGTAGGTTCAAGCAATATCCAAGGAGATGCAGTCTCTCCATAAGAATGAGACGTGGTGATTGGTGCAGTTGCCATAGGGGAAGAAATCCATTGGTTGAAAATGGGTTTACCAACGCAAGGAGAGGCCTTCAGAGCAGGGAGGTATCTGGTACAAGATGAGGCTAGTGGCCAAAGGATACTCCCAGAAGGAAGGCATCAACTTCAATGAGATTTTCTCTCCTGTTGTCAGATACACTTCCATCAGGATGTTGCTGAGTATCGTAGCAGATCAGGACTAAGAGCTGGAGTAGATGGATGTCAAGACAGCGTTCCTCTATGGGCATCTCAAAGAGAGCATCTATATGGAGCAGTCACTGGGTTCCAAGAGCCAGGAGCAGAAGAAAAAATCTATTTGCTATAGAAATCATTGTGCGGACTGAAGTAGTCACCGAGATAATGGTACAAGTGATTTGATTCCTATATGAGGAGCATCGGGCTTTTCAAGTGCGAGTATGAATCTTGTGTTTATGTTCGATCTTTGGAGGATGGGTCTAGGGTGTTTCTACTCTTGTATGTGGATGACATACTTATAGCATGCAAGAGTAGGAAGGTTGTGCAAGAACTGAAGGCAGCCTTATCTTGGGAGTTCGAGATGAAGGATTTGGGGCCTGCGAGGAAGATATTAGGCATAAAAATTTTTAGAGATCGAGCCAAGAAGGTGCTGCATTTATCTTAGAGAGGCTACATCAAGAAGGTCTTGGAGAGGTTCGGGATGAAGGAAGCAAAACCGACGGAGTTGCCACTCGCCGGGCACTTTAGACTCTCGAAGATGATGTTGCCACAGACTGAGGTAGAGGCTTAGAAAATGGAGAGAGTGCCATATGCCTCTGGTGTGGAAAGTCTTATGTACGTCATGGTGTGTTGTAGGTCAGATATCGTCTACGCAGTAAGCCAGGTCAGCAGGTTCATGGTGCAGCCTGGCAGGAAGCACTGGCAAGCACTGAAGGGGATCTTCAGGTACTTGGTGGGTACTGTTGGAGTCAGCATCTGCTACAGACAGCGAGGAGGTGCTGAAGGACTCTCCAACATGCCAAAGGAGGCTCGAGGGCTGAAAGGAGGGTTTGTAGATGCTAATTTTAGTGGAGATGTGGACACTCGATGATCGACAACAGATTTTGTATTCAGCCTATTTGGAGGTCCAGTTTTGTGGAGATCATACTTGCAGCCCATCATGGCCTTATCAACCATTGAGGTGGAGTATATTGGCATTACAGAGGTAGTGAAGGAGGCTCTGTGGCTGAAAGGTTTGGCATTGGAGAGGGACCTTGCATAGGAGGCCATCAGGATGCACTGTGACTGTCAAAGTGCACTGTTACTTGCACAGACTCTGTCTACCATGCGAGGATAAAGCACATCGACATTAGATATCACCAGATCAGAGAGCTTGTGAAAGAAGGTGAGGTGGAGCTGGTGAAGGTCTACACCAAGGAGAATCCAGCAGATGCACTAACGAAGGTTCTTCCACGGGACAGCTTTCGAAGATGTGTGACACTGATGTGCTTGATGGATAGGACAGAGTTGGCTGAGGCCTTGGGGTACCAAAGTGGAGATTGTTGGGCCTCATGTGGTGCTCCTAAGGCTCAGGGACCAAGACTAAGGCCAAGATCCAAAGTCCATGAGGTGCTCATGGATTTTTTTGGACTAGTTTGGGTCCTAGGACGAAAGGCTGTCAGTCTTTCGGATCTTGAGGTTCAGGAGACTTGAGCCTCAAGGGACTAACTTGTTTTGGGCTAGATTTGAGTTCTAGGTAGATGAGATTTGTTTAAATCATGGATGTACATAGGTTTGGGTTAGCACAAATCTCATGTCAAGTTAGCCAAGAAAGTTTTGTGGTTGGGTCACATTGACCTTGTATAAATATCTTTGTATTTAAGATTTATATGAATGGTTAAATCAATCAAATCATTTTTTCTCTGAACTTTGTCTCTCTTCCTCTCTCTCTTTCTCTCTGGTTGCCACACCTTAGGGTGAAAAAACCCTAGCCGCCATCATCAAGGAGCAAGGAGAATCCCTTATCTAGCCGCCCAAGGTTTCCTAGTCCTACTAGGATTACTTGCTGCCCTATTTCTATTTGCTGACACCTCTACTTTGAGTCTTAAGACTTGGTTGCTGGTTTCAAACCTTTTTCAAGACCCCAAGACATGGTGTTTCTAGTTTGAAGCCCAGACGAAGGATCAGCGAAGAGTTGAAGAAGTTTGAAGACTTCTTGGTGCCAGTAGAATTCAACAGCAGCATCCTGTTCTTCTTCAACGTGTTTCATCCCCTTCCAGCGAGTTTTCTTCATTGATCTCCTGGTGGGAGGTACTCCACACACTTAAAAATGTGGCACAATAGTATGTTGATTGTCTTCTTAATCAAAGAGTATGGAGACACTGGCATAGCATGCAAGTGAGATGTAAGAGTACATCTCACTGTATGTGATCAATTACTGAGCACTCTGCTGTCAAGAGCAGCTCACGAAAGATATGGATATAAGTATCTCTCTGATCTGAGATCATCATGATGATTTGTAAGTAACTCACTATGCTTTGGTGCCAGACTACCTGAATTTCTAATTCAGTGATGAAAGATTTTTGGACATAATTAAGTACTTGAGAAGTCGGTGTGTGAGTCAAGATGGAATTGACCTCTTCGAATAAGAAGGAGTTAATATATCAGTGTATTTCAATTTAGTAAAACCTTGACTGGAGTAATCCATGTGATAGATTTTGAAAATTGAAATACAATATAGATGACCATATCAGGATTGACAGTTAAACCCTAGGTCATCTTGAGCATTTGGGTCAAAGGAGTGAATTATACGGTAACCATATGCCAATAGGTTCTTGAATGATGCTTCACAATCTTTTGACCTATCCGAACGTCAGGTATCATTGCTAGATGGTCACTTTGATTGGTATAGAAAGATTATTCTCATTGTTGAGATACGTAGACAATTTCATGCATGTATTTCGAAATTTTTTCGAAAAAATTATAGCGAAAGATAATTAGATTAATCAAATTAATCTAACATGCATATAATCTAATCATCAAATTAACCTACTCTAAGATCTATGATATGTTATGTTGTATATAAAATCTAAAATAATTTGAAAATAAAATCAGCATGCATGCATATGAGCAGTAGATCACATCTACTTCTAATCTGAGTTCAAAACTCCATACCTGATCATGGATCGATGATCTCCACTATTGAGAGACATGGTGGAGAGGATCTTTGCTGGTTGCTCATAGCCACACATGCATCCGATCTCTATGCAAAATCCACTCGAAGTCCCGATCTGATCAGTCTGCTCAGGAGTGCTAGCTCGTACGAAAATCTTCTTCTTGGCTGATCTGGATTCTTTTTCATATCTCTAAAATTTTTTCAGAGATTGAAGATAGACTTCTAGAGGAGATGAAGAGGTGAAAGAAAGATAAAGAAGAAAATATTTTTTTTTAATTTATTTTCTCCTTCCAAACCCTTAGAACCAAAAATCTAAAATTCAAATTTTTACACACACCCTAGAGAGAGGACCCTCCTCTCTATTTTTCACACCATGAACCATGCCCAAACTTCTACCACATGAAGAGCTCTCTTCTGGTATCTTACATATACAAAAGAAACCATAAAAGCCCCTTTTATAGGTGTGTAAAGAGGTGGGGTGAAGAGTCCTAGTAATCCTAGACTCTTACAGGATTCCATCTCTCTTCACAATTTCATATCCCAAAATATGCTAACAAAATATAGGACATCTTTTTTCATATTTTTTTATAGTAAATTAGTTCTCTAAATAATCTTTCATAAAAAATTTCCATAAAATGTCACACATATAAGGAGAAAAAAAATTATTGGCGTGGAGAGGTTGATCTGGATGAGAATAGATTTTTCTGATAAAGAATATTTTAAAATCTAATTTTAGAATCTTTCTTTTATCAAAAATAAATTAAATTTGGATGTAAGATAGATAAGGGAAAGAACTCTTTGATGTGAAAAAATTTCATACAAAATAATTTTGTGTATAGAGATATATGGTGTGCAATCTGAATTGGCACAGGAAGATGAGTCCTATTCCAATAAAGACTCTTAATTTGCTTATTTGAATCCAAACCAAATTACATTTGGTTTAATCTAAATAAAATATATGAAATTCAATCTAATTAGGTTCATCAATTTTAATCAAATTAAAAATTGACTGAACCAAAGTTCTGATCAAATCAGGGATAATTCTCTCTTTGCGATTAGGTCGTCTAATAATCTAATCGAGTCAAACCTAATTAAATCTAATTTAATTAGATTTTATTTAATCCTCTTTGCTCAATCAAATTGAGCTAATTAGTAATTTAATTATTAATTAATTTTTTATTAATTTACTAATACTTGATGAATTAATTTATTATAATTTTTGCATAAGACTAACCATCAATCGAGTTGATGATTAAGCCCTTAAACAATTCTCAATCATTGATCAGCCACATGATCAGTCAGAAATTTTTTTTGTATGAGCCTATAGATTCAAACCTAAGTCAATAGCACAGGAATACCTTTCTGAACCAATCGATGTAACCATCTAGCAATAGTGACCCGACATCTGGATAGGTCAAATGAAGGCGAAGCAACATTCAAGAA
Organism: Elaeis guineensis; assembly: GCF_000442705.2. Taxonomy (NCBI): domain Eukaryota; kingdom Viridiplantae; phylum Streptophyta; class Magnoliopsida; order Arecales; family Arecaceae; genus Elaeis; species Elaeis guineensis. Next base: position 131,549,489 of record NC_025993.2, read on the forward strand.
CCGATTGGCGCATGGTTACCATATAATTCATCCCTTTGACCCTAATACTCGAGGATGATCAAGAATTTAACTGTCAATTCTAGATAAGTCATCCATACTATATTTTAATTTTTTTTAAATCTATAGCATGGATTATCCGGGCCCAGGTTTTGCTCAATTGAAATACACTGATGCATATCTCCTACTAATTCAAAGGGGTCAATTCCATCTTGACTCACGCACCGACTTGACAAGTACTTGACTATATCCAAAAATCTTTCATCACTGAATTAAAAACTTAGTTAGTCCAACACCAAAGTACAGTGAGTTACTTGCAAGTCACCGTGGTGATCTCAGATTGGAGGGACACTTATACCCATACCATTCGCGAGCTACCCTTGACAGTAGAGTGCTCTGCAGTTGATTATGTTCAGTGATGATGTACTCTTATATGTCACCTGTATGCCATACCAGTATCTTCATATCATTTGGTTACGAGGATAACCAACGTATATGGCACACAACGATCTACACTTGATATTGCTATCATCTTAGTAACAGCGTATCGTTTGGTTGCGAACCAGTTTAAGGACTATGTGATAAATCCTCCTTTATTGATCAAAGTAGTCCTAAGAACTTTATCACAATATAGGAGTTCGTTAGAAGATGTAACCTTGTGATAAAAAATATCAAATAACTTTTATTATTCATCAATTTATATATATTTATAATTAGCATAATCATCAAACGATTGACTTTAGGATACAATTTCCAACAACTCCCACTTAGACTAAAGCCAATCAGTATAGTATCACATACCCATCTTTAATTTATCATCTCAGAACTCCTAGATACCGAGGTTTTTAGTAAATGGATTGGTCACATTCTCCTTTCTGTCAATCTTCTAAAGATTGACATCACCTTAATCGATTTTTCTGAATAAGATGGTAGCGATGCAGAATGCCTGATAAGCTAATGAGACTTCGACTCTTTGGCATGAGCTATAACTCTGGTGCTATATAATACAGTGAGACCATCATCGGAGGATGCCACTCCTAGCTTGCCAGTGAACCTATACAATCATATAGCTTCCTTACAAGCATCGAATGTTGCAATGCATCTTGCCTCGCAATTTGAATTTGGCTATATTTTTTTGCTTGGAACCTTTCCAACAGATTGCTCCATTATTTAGGATAAGGATGTATTCTGACACATTCTTGCTATTATTATGTCTAACTAAAAATTGGAGTCATACTCCATAAGTTTTAAATCAGATTCTCCATAACCGAATCACCGATCCTAAGTATTTCTCAAATACTTAAGGATGACTTTCCAACGATTCTCATTCAGATCTTGCAAGTATCCACTTACTATCCTAGTGAGTATATCATATCCATGAAGAAACCAGATCTAGGATTTCAAGGTTAGATCTTGAAATTTTTTCAAGATCAGATAGCGGAAGACAAAAATAAATCAAAATTTATCTTATAAAATCAGAGAATCCCTAGATTTAAGATCCTATTACATGATTACTACATAGTATTAAATTAAAAATTAAAATATAAAAAGTAAGAACTACATGTTGATCATATCAACATGTTTCTATACTACATCTAATGTATGTAAAATATAATAAATTAGATCTATTACCTTGCAAATTAGACGTTCTAACTTTGCTGATCTGGGCTTGAGGATGATGTTGTGAGTTGCACATGCGTTTGACTTCTAGGAGTCATTCACACGAGCCCACGAATCACGATCAGAAGTTCTGATCCAGAAAATCAGCACAGTATACTAGTACTGTGCTGATCCTTCTTCGATGGTCGATCAGATACCTCCTTCTTCTTGATTTGGACTCTTCCAAAGATGAGAAGTAGGAGAAAAAGTTTAAGATGTGAGACACTCTCAGAAAACTCACAGATAGAGGAAGAGAAGAGGTGAACTCAGCAACCCTAGAAGAAGACCGTCTTCTTCTTCTCTTTGCTCTCACCTAGATACTTAATTTTGTGTCTATTATATCTTCATGCCCCAATACTCTTTCTCTCTGATTTTCACATGACCCAAAGGTCTCTCAATGCTTTATAATCTATAAAAATTTTAAGAAAAAATTCATCTTAAATCAAGAGATATAAAGAATCATTGTCTAGGTCAAATACCTAGTTAAGGAAAATCCAAACAGGGAAAGACAAGGGGTGCCCAACTCATGGGCGCCCCCTCTTTTTTTTTCTGCCATGGACCACCAACAAAGGGTGCATAATATGTGTCATAAAAGTCATAAAAATCTCAAAAAAAATTTAGATAAAATCAGTACCATAAGGAAAGAGTTTTGGTTTCCTAAAATTCTATCTCATAGAATTTGAAATCCAAACTAATTCCTACTTTGACTTGATCCACAACCACATTCCATGTAAGAGAAAATAGTGGAAAGCTTTGGGCATGTGTGAAGCCTGGGAGAGAAGATTTTATCACACAAAATAAGAGAGAGTGGGCGTGGGGGGCTAAGGTGGCACAAGGTGGAATCCTAGTCTTACTAGGATTCAATCTATGACTTGTTCAAATTTGATTTCTCAAACCAAATCAAATCAAAACCAAATCAACCTAATTAAAATAGATCTCAATCAAATTAAGAATTCAATTTAATTAGATTAAATTAAATTTAAATCTGATTTAATTTTTTAATCAAATTAGAAATTAGGTTGACCCAAGTCTTAATTGAACTAGGACTAGTTTTTTCTTGCACTTGGCTTATCCAATAAACTAATTGGACTTGATCCAATCAAGTTCAAATTAAATTTAATTAAATTATATTCAATTAGACTTAATCTCAGTCTATTGGCTTAATCAAATTAAGCCAATTAGCAATCGAATTGCTAATCGATCCTCCTACAACACTTGCACTAGGTTAAATGTCAATCGTATTGATCGTTTAACCCTAGAACGATTCTTAATCGTTGATCAACCATCCGATCGGATCATGAACTCTAATGTGTATGACCTCATAGGTCCGAACTTAAGTCGATAGTATAGAAATAAATTTCTGTATCAATCGAAGTGATCATTTAGCAATGGTACCCGACGGTCGGATAGGTTGAATGTGTAGAAAAATATCCTTAGAACCCATGCGGATATAGTTTTCATATAATTTATTTCCTTGATCAAAATACTCATAGGACACCTCAGAGTTTAATTGTCAACTCTGATTAGGTTGTCCACATTGTATTTCAAAATATCAAATCTATCTGATGGATTATCCTGACTAAGATTTTGCTAAATTGAAATACAGCGACTCATTCTTCTCCAACTCTTGGAGTGCTCAATCCCATCTTGATCACACTCCGACTTCACAAGTATTTGACTGTGCCCAAAAGCCTTCCATCACTGAATTAAAAATTCAGTTAGTCCAGTACCAAAGCACAATGAGTTGCTTGCAAGTCACTGAGGCGATCTCAGGTCTAAGGAATACTTATACCTATATCCCATCAAAGACATTCTCGACAACAGAATGCTCTGGAGTTGGTCATATTCAATGATGATGTACCCTTACATCTCATCTGTATGCCATACCAGTGTCTCCACACTCTTTGATTAAGAGGACAACCAACCCATATGGCCTACAGCGATCTATGCTCGATAGAAGCTGTCGTCCTTATTAACAGCCCATCATTTGATCGTAAACAGTTTTAAGAACTAATCGATAAATCCTCTCTTTATCGAACCTAAATAGTCCTAAGGACTTCATCATCACAATAACGGAGTTCATTAGAAGATGAAAACTTATGATGAAAATACCAAAAATATATTTTATTTATTAACAAATCAATTACAATACAATGTTGCTCAACCGTCAACAGGTTGATGATTGGCTTTTGGAACATATTTTTCAACAACTTTCACTTGTCCTAAAGCCACTCAGCACAGTATCTAATACCCATTTTCGACTTGTGGTTGTTGAATTCTTTTATCGTCAGGGCTTTAGTGAAGGGGTCGGTCAGGTTCTTCTTTCCGTCGATCTTCTGAAGGTCGACGTCACCTCGATCCATGATCTCCTGGACCAGATGGAAATGGCATAAAATATGCTTCATCCGCTGGTGTGCTTTGGGTTCCTTCGCTTGAGCAATGGTACCAGTGCTGTCGTAATAGAGCAGGATCGGACCATCGACGGAGGGTGCTACTCCGAGCTCGATGATGAATTTTCTCTACCACACAGCTTCCTTCGCAGCATCCGATGCTGTAATGTACTCCGCCTCACAAACAGAGTCTGCCACAGTATGCTACTTGGAACTCTTCCAGCAGATTGCTCCACCATTCAGAGTAAAGATATAACTTGACACGCTTCTGCTATCATCATGGTCAGATTGAAAGCAGGAGTCTGTGAACCCCACAAGTTTTAAATCTGACTCGCCATAAACCAACCATTGGTCTTAGTACTTCTCAAATACTTAAGGATGGCTTTAACCACTTTCTAGTGATTTTCTCCAAGATAGATTGGTATCTACTCACTACTCCTAGTAAGTATGCCACATTTGGTCTTGTACATATCATGGCATATATGATAGATCCCACGACCGAAGCATATGGGACTCTTCTCATATGCTTCTCTCTTTAAGAGTTGTCGGATATTTCTTCTTAGAGAGAGAAATTTCATGACCTATCGGTAGATAGCCCTTCTTGAAATTCTCCATGCTGAACCTCTTCAGCACAGTGTCTGTGTACGTGGACTGGGATAACCCAAGCATCCTTTTAGATCTATCCCTATAGATCTTTATCCCTAAGATGTAGGATGCTTTAACCAAGTCCTTCATGGAGAACTACGATGACAACCAAACTTTTATTCCTGTAGTGTGGGGTTGTCATTCTCGATTAAGAGAATGTCATCCACGTACAAGATAAGGAATACCATAACTGCACCATTTGCCCATTTATAGATGCAGGGCTCTTCTCTGTTCTTAACGAAGCCATACGTTTTAATTACCTTATTAAAAGCATGCTCCAACTTCGAGAAGATTGCTTCAATCCATAAATAGATCTCTGAAGCTTGCACATCTTGGACTCATCTGTGGATGTAAACCCCTCAGGTTGAATCATATCACCTCTTCGATTAGCTCTCCATTCAGGAAAGTTGTCTTTACATCTATCTGTCAGATCTCATAATTCAGATGGGTAGCTATTGCAAGCATTATCCGAATGGATTTGAGCATTGCCACAGGAGAGAACATCTCGTTATAGTCAATACCATAATGTTGATGATACCCCTTGACAACCAGATGGACTTTATAGGTCTCCACCTTTCGTCTGCACCTCTCTTCCTTTTGAAGATCCATTTACACCCAATAGGTTTAACCCCTTCAGGTGGGTCAACCAATATCCATACATCGTTGACCTTCATAGACTCCATTTTGAATTTCATGGCTTCAAGCCATTTTTTGGAAACAGGTTTCTGCATTACATCCATATAGGTGATCGGATCCTCATCGTTCTCATCGAGTTCGATGGGATCACCATCTCAGATCAAGAAATCGTAGTATCTGTCTGGCTGATGCGGTACTCTATCGGATCGCATTAATGGTGTAGGTACATTAGGCTTCGGATCTGATCTAATCAAATATGACTCAGATTCAGCTATTGGTGTCGGTCCTTCTACCTGTTGAACTTCATCAAGTTTAACCTTAGAGGCAATGATTTCTTCATCAAGGAACTCCTTTTCTAAAAAGATTGCCTTAAGACTGATGAACACCTTTTGTTCATCAGCATGGTAGAAAAAATATCCTTTGATCTCTTTGGGGTACCCTATGAATGTGCATTTATCAGACCTAGGTCTAAGTTTATCTGTAACTAATCATTTAACATAGGCCGGGCACCCCCAGACCCTAAGGTGTGAAAGTACTGGCTTACACCCTGTCCATATCTCATATGGAGTCTTAATTACAGACTTACTTGGAATCCTATTTAACAGATAACAGACCGGTTTGAGTGCATATCCCCAGAAGGATATCGACAAGCTAGCAAAACCTATCATGGATAGAACCATATCTAACAGAGTCTGATTTCTCCTTTCAGACACACCATTATGCTATGGTATTTCTGGAGGAGTCCATTAGGAGAGAATTTTATTCTCTCCTAGATATGTGAGAAACTCATCAGAAAAGTATTCCCCTCCTCGATCAGACTGAAGAGTTTTAATACTCTTTTCAGTTTATTTTTTTACTTCATTTCGGAATCATTTGAATATTTTAAATAAATTCGACTTATGTTTCATCAGATAGACATATCCATATCTGGATAGATCATCTGTAAAAGTGATGAAGTAGAAATATCCACCTCTAGCACTTGTGCTCATGGGCCCGCATACATCAGTATGTACTAGGCCCAAGAGCTCAGTAGCTCTCTCACCTTTTTCAGTAAAAGATGATTTGGTCATTTTACAAGAAGACATGACTCACAGATTGGAAGTGATTTACTATCACTGACTTCGAGGATTCTCTCTTGAGTCAATCTGTTTATCCTATACTTGTTTATATGACCTAGCCTATAGTGCCATAAGTAGATATCTAATACACTATCTAATCTAGGGTGCTTGCTAGTAGAATAGACTACGTTAACAGGTTGTGATAACATATACATACCATTGTTCAAATGTCCACAAAAAATAGTAACACCATTCATAATGATATTATAAACTTATTTTTTTATTGAAATTTCATAATCATTTTTGGCTAGAAGGCCTACAGAAATAACATATAAAAAAAAATTGGGACAGCAATGACAATCATTAAGAATAACGGTATGAGACTCAAATACAAGTTTCAAGATTCCTAATGCTAGAACTGGAACTGGTCTTCCATCTCCAACGTTCAGAAACCTCTCACCTTGCTCGAATCTCCTACTGACCTGCAACCCCTACAACGAATTGTAAATTTAGTAAGGGCTATCGGTATCCAATACCCAGTCAGTTATATCACAAATAGAGAAATTATAAGGAGTTATCATATAAATACCTTATCCAGCAACAGCTTGCTTCTTTCTCTGCCTGTTCGGATCCAGGAAGGCAATGTACTGAGGACAGTTCCTCTTTCAGTACCCCCGCTTCTTGCAAAAGAAGCATTCAACTTGACTCTTATCAGACTTGATCTTTTTGGTCTAGCCCTGCACTAATGTCCCAGCCTGAACTTGCACCTTCTTCACTTTCTTCTTCTTGTTCTTCTTCCTTTTCTCAAAGGGTCGAGAATCAGAAGATAAACCTCTCACTAAGTTCACCGACTCCTTGTGGAGTTGGTGATCTTTATCAAAGTTCTGAAGCAACCCCAGTAACCTGTGGTAGTTTACTTCAGGCTTATTCATTTTATAATGGGTGAGGAATGGGAGATAAGACTTGAATAACGAGTTCAGTATTGCATCTTTCCCAAGATGCTTATGCAAGGGAAAGCCGAGCTTGCTCAAACACTCCATCAGCTCGATCATGTACAATACATGATCAGTGACAGAGGCACCATCCCGCATTTTGGCATTGAAGATGGCACAACTAGTCTTGTGCCTCTCCGTATCATCGGGTGTGCCAAAGACATCCTCCAACACTTGAAGCATGTCCTTTGACTGAGCCATCTCAAATCTGCGACTGAACTCATTACTTATGGCAGCCAGCATGATGCAGCGCACTGTGGTCCGATCACTGAGCCACTTCTGGTAAGTATCTTTGATTGTTTCACGTGCATTGGCAGCTGGCTCCTCAGGTGCAGGATCTGTTATAACATATAGGATCTGTTCATGCTCCAGGTCTATCTTCAACTTTCGGTACTAGCTATCGAAGTTGGGTCCCACCAACTTATCATTGTTCAACAATGATCGAATCGATAGGAAAGTGACCATATCTGCACAAAGAAAAATTATAACCTAATTAATAATTAATTCATTAAACTTAAAGATTTGAACTTTAATCAAAATATTTCTTTCACTATTTTATTCGAATTGGTAGCCTCTATCTCCAATTCGAGGAATTATCCTAATTTTTTAGTGGGTACTAGAATCCACTTAGACTGCACACAAGCCTAACTTTGGTTGGTCAATCCATGTACATCTAAGGATAGGTTCATAACCAATTATTTCTCTAAATAATTTTTAGTAACTTTAATTTTGCCTCAGTCCCTAATCAATAGGCTTTAGCCTCCACTGAAAAGGTCTAGTTAGGTCCAACCATTAACATGACCATTCTTGACCCATCTAGCCAATGGATGATTAGGCCCAACTTTGGTTGGCTAACCTAACCACAATTTAGAAAGATGCAGTCAAGAAATCATATTATGAATGATAATTCCATCAGTCGATAAGTACTAGGCCTTTGGGCCTCCAATGATTATCCAATTGATGGACCCATTATCATCCACTTAATGGGAGGCTATGATCTAGTTATCATCATAACTATTTTATTTTAAGAACCTAATAATTTTAAAAGATTTAATTGATTTAGAGGAGGAGGTCAGATGAACTAGCTTATCATGATCCTCCCACTGGCTTCACCAAGTCAGCTTAAGGGAGACCATTAAAAGGGCTGGTCTAGGAGCACCTAAATCAGTCACACTGATTTAATTAGCTAACATGGGTCAGCTCGAATAGTCAAGTGATCCAATCAAAATATAATTTCACTAAGAGGTCAGGTAAGTTCGATTGATGGGAGGGTCTGTCAAAGCTTGCCTTAGACACCATCAGAAATGGCCAGGTAAGTGGGCTGCCAATTAAAAACCACCGATCTGGTTTACCTTAGTCACCAACTGATTTAATTAGTTTCAATTAGATCAACCTAACAGTTCATGCTAGACCGCTTAGCTAAGAATCAAGTCCATTTGGTTCTCGTTAAAGACATGGACTTGACCAACTACAACTATTATAATTGATCTAGAGAATTCTTGACCTAATCTAAGACAATAATTGATTAGATTTAGTCAATTCTCTAATTAAGTCCATCTTTAATCTAACCTTAGGTCTAACTCAATTAATGGACCTAATTTCCACTAACCCATTAACCCAATGTGTTATGGTTTGTCTTAGGTTCTTCAATTCACAATCTTAGAACGTAATCAAATAACTTCTTAATTCTCAATTAAGTTTTGGATTGAGGGTTGGCGTTCGGCTTTTCGAAAATAATTTTCATATTTGTAAAATATTTTTACAACATGATTCTACCAACCAAGTTGCATGTTTGATTCACAATCAAAATGCAAGTGAAATAAGCATAAAACTACTTTAGATCTAATCTAAACAGGTTCATGTTATTGAAATAATTTCAACTTTAAACTGTGCAAATTTTTCAGACAAATATATGATGGTTCTTTACGCGAAAATTATTAATAAAGAGATTTTATTTTAGATTTAAATATCTTTTAAATCTAATAAATTATAAATTTAATCTAGATCATATCTAACAAATTTATGATTAAAGATAAATCTATACGAACTAGGACAATCTTTGCACTGTAAGGGGTAAACCTTACAGCAGGACAACCTACAGTTCGTGATTGATCTAAAAATTTTAATTTAAATTTAATAATTAGATTATAAATTAAATCTAATCTAATAAATAATCTAAGTATGTATAAATAATTATGTAATAAACAATCTAGGCTCTGATACTAATTGAAGGAACCAGATCTAGGATTTTAGGGTTAGATCTAGAAACTTTTTCAAGATCAGACAGCGAAAGACTAAAATAAATTAAAATTTATCTTATAAAACTAGAGAATCCTTAGTCTAAGATTCTATTACATAATTATTATATAGCATTAAATCAAAAATTAAAATATAAAGAGCAAGAACTACATGTTGATCATATCAACATGTTTCTATACTATATCTAATGTATGTAAAATATAATAGATCAGATCTATTATCTTGCAAGTTAGACGTTCTAACTTTGCTGATCCGGACTTGAGGATGATGTTACGAGTCGTACATACGTCTGACCTCTAGGAGTTGTCCACACGAGTCCACGAATCACGATCAGAAGTTCTGATCCAGAAAATCAGCACAGTATGCTAGTACTGTGCTGATCCTTCTTCGATGGTTGATCAGATATCTCTTTCTTCTTGATTTAGACTCTTTCAAAGATGAAAAGTAGGAGAAGGAGTTTTAGATTTGAGACACTCTCAAAAAACTCACAAATAGAGGAAGGGAAGAGGTGAACTCAGCAACCCTAGAAGAAGATCCTCTTCTTCTTCTCTTTGCTCTCACCTAGATATCTAGTTTTGTGTCTATTATATCTCAATGCCCCAATACTGTTTCTCTCTGATTTTCACACACCCCAAAGATCTCTCAATGCTCTATAATTCATAAAAATTTTAAGAATAAATTCATCCTAAATCAAGAGATATAAAGAATCCTTGTCTAGGTCAAATACCTAGTTAAGGAAAATCCAAACATGGCAAGACAAGGGGTGCCCAACTCATGGGTGCCCCCTCTTTCTTTTTTTGCCATGGACCACCAGCAAAGAAAACACAATATGTGTCATAAAAGCCACAAAAATCTCAAAAAAATTTAGATAAAATCAGTGCCATAAGGAAAGAATTTTGGTTTCCTAAAATTCTATCTCATAGAATTTGAAATCCAAACTAATTCCTACTTTGACTTGATCCACAACCATATTTCATGTAAGAGAGAAAGAGTGAAAAGCTTTAGGCATGCGTGAAGGCCTGGGAGAGAAATTTTTGTCACCCAAAATAAGAGAGAGTGGGCGTGGGGGGCTAAGGTGGCACAAGGTGGAATCCTAGTCTTACTAGGATTCAATCTATGACTTGTTCAAATTTGGTTTCTCAAACCAAATCAAACTAAAACCAAATCAATCTAATTAAAATAGAACTTAACTAAATTAAGAATTTAATTTAATCAGATTAAATTAAATTTAAATCTAATTTAATTTTCTAATCAAATTAGAAATTAGGTTGACCCAAGTCCTAATTGAATTAGGACTAGTTTTTTCTTGCACTTGGCTTATCCAATAAACCAATTGGACTTGATCTAATCAAGTTCAAACTAAATTTAATTAAATTATATTTAATTAGACTTAATCTTAATCATTGACTTAATTAAATTAAGTCAATTAGCAATCAAATTGCTAATCGATCCTCCTACAACACTTGCACTAGGTTAAATGTCAATCGTATTGATCGTTTAATCCTAGAACGATTCTTAATCATTGATCAACCATCCGATCAGATCGTGAACTCTAATGTGTGTGACCTCATAGATCTGAACCTAAGCCAGTAGTACAAAAATAAATTTTTATACCAATCGAAGTGACCATCTAGCAATGATACCCGACAGCCGGATAGATCGAATGTGTAAAACAACATCCTTAGAACCCATGCGGATATAGTTTTCATATAATTTATTTTCTTGATCAAAATACTCATAGGATACCTCAGAGTTCAACTGTCAACTCTGATCAGGTTGTCCACATTATATTTCAAAATATCAAATCTATCTGATGGATTATCCTGGCCAAGGTTTTGCTAAATTGAAATACAGCGACTCATTCTTCTCCAACTCTTGGAGTGGTCAATCCCATCTTGATCATACTCCGACTTTGTAAGTACTTAACTGTGCCCAGAAGCCTTCCATCACTGAATAAGAAATTCAGTTAGTCCAGTATCAAAGCACAATGAGTTGCTTGCAAGTCACTGAGGCGATCTCAGGTCTAAGGGACACTTATACCTATATCCCATCAGAGACATTCTCGATAGCAGAATGCTCTGGAGTTGGTCACGTTCAATGATGATGTACCATCACATCTCATCTGTATGCCATACCAGTATCTCCACACTCCTTGGTTAAGAGGACAACCAACCCATATGGCCTATAGTGACCTATGCTCGATAAAAGTTGTCATCCTTATTAACAGTCCATCATTTGGTCGTGAACAGTTTTAAGGACTAATCGATAAATCCTCTCTTTATCGAACCTAAATAGTCCTAAGAACTTCATCACAATAATGGAGTTCATTAGAAGATAAAAATTTGTGATGAAAATATCAAAAATATATTTTATTTATTAACAAATCAATTACAATACAAAATTGCTCAACCGTCAACAGGTTGACGATTGACTTTTGAGACATATTTTCCAACAATCCGATCTCATTCATAGTGTATATGATAAAATAAATTCTACTCATAAATACCCTATATATGTTGGATAGAAAAAATCCAAGCAGCCTCTTAGATCTATCTCTATAGATCTCTAGAATGAGAGATGCTTTTTCCAAATCTTTTATAGAGAATAATAATAATAGCGAAACTTTTATTTCCTGTAATGTAAGAAATGTCATTCTCGATTAAGAGAATTTTATTCACATACAGGATAAAAATACGCTCATAGAACTATTAACCCATTTATATTTGCAAGATTTTTCTTCGTTCTCAATAAAGCCATGCATTTTGATCACTAATCAAAATGCACGTTCCAACTCCAAAATATTTAGCATTGCCATAAAAGAAAATATCTCGTTATGGTCAATACCATAATGTTGACAATATCCTTAGGCAACCAGACGAGCTTTGTAGATCTCCACCTTCTCGTCTGTGCTACTCTGATCCCATTGAAGATCTATTTACACTCTATGGGCTTTATCTTTCGAGTGAATCAATGAATGTCTATACACCATTGATCTTTATGAATTTTATTTCAGACTTTATGGCTCCAAGCCATTAATTGGAGTCGGACTTCTGTATGACATCCATGTAGGTGATCAAATTCTTGTTATTCTCATCAAGTTCAATAGGATCACATTCCGAAACTAGATACCAAAATATCTATCCGACAGATGCGGTACTCTATCGGATTTTCTTGATGGTGCTTTTGCAATGGGTTCTGAGTTTGATCTAATCAAATCCGATTCTATAGGTTTGCTATATTGTGTCGGTTCTTCTATCTGTCGAACTTCATAAGTTCCACATTAAAGGCATCAGTACCTTCATCAAGGTACTTCTTTTCTAAAAGGAATACCGAACAACTCTTATTCTTTAGCATGACAGAAGTTATATCTCTTAGATTCTTTGGGGTCACCCTATAGAATAATATGTATAGGACTGAGATTCAAGCTAGTCGGTCTACAAATGCTTGATATAAAATAAATACTTCCAAATCTTAAGGTAAGAGAATATCGGCTTACGCCTAGTCCATATCTCATATGGAGTCCTTTCGACTGATTAGTTCAGAATCTAGTTCAGAACATGACAAATAGTCTTAAGAGTATAACCTTAAAAGAAGACTGGCAGACTTGCAAACTCCATCATAGATCAAACTATGTCTAACAAAATTGATTTTAATAAAAGAGAATCCTTATTCTCTTCTAGATTTGTCAAAAACTCACTGAAAGGGCATTCTCCTCTTTGGTCTGACCAAAGAGTTTCAATACTCTTCTCAGTTTATTTCTTACCTTATTATGAAGTTATTTGAATATTTTAAATAATTCAAATTTATGACAAATATATTCATAGATACAATACATCAATATGTATCAGACTTAGAATATCATTGGCTTGTTCACCTTTTCTAGCAAAAGGTGACTTGGTCATCTTATTAAGAAGATAGAATTAACAGATTGACAATGATTCATAATCATTGACTTCGAGAATTATCTTTTGTTGATCATATTCTTATTTATATGATTGAGCCTAAATTGTCAAAGATAGGCTTTCATGATATTATCTACTTTAGAGAGTTTGTTTGATTGTGTACAATACACTAATAGGTTATGACTATTCATAAATATCATTTCTTAATTTTTTATATGATTTTAACATCATTCATAATGATATCATAAAATCATTAGACGATAGTGACAATCACTAAAATGACATTATTGAAATTAAAAATAAGATCGATGATTTCTAAAATCAGAATTAGAATATAACTTCCAACTCCAATGTTCAGAAATCTCTTGCTGTTTTCAAATTTTCTACTAACCTGAAGTCGTTGCAATAATTTGTATGAACTTTTGATATCCAATATCCAGATAGTAGTGTCACAGATAGAGAAATTATAAGGTGTTATCATATAAGTATCTTGTTCAGCAATCCTTTGCTGATTTCTCTTCCTTAGCTTGTTCGGATAAAAAAACTCTGCCAGACCAGGTTAACCTTAGACTCTTTTGTTAGTTCGGATTCCTCAGCCCAAGCATAACTTTCTTGCACCTTCTTTTTCTTTCTCAAAGGATTGTTCCTCCACTGAAGATATATCTTCATATGTACGAAAGAACTCCTTCAATATTTGAAGAATTTTTTTCCACTGAGCATCATTGAATTTACAACTAAATTCATATTCTTTGCTGCTCTTAATAACACCATATAGTGATATGATCATTTGGCCACTTCTGATAAGTATCTTTGATCGTATCACATGTGTTGGATGTGGAAACTTCAGGTGCTGGATCCATAATCATATGTAGAATTTATTCGTGCTCTAGAACTATTTGCAACTTTCGATACTATTTATCAAAGTTGGATCCTATAAATAAGTCACTATCAAATAGTGAATGGAGCAACAGACATCTAACCATAACTGAAAGAAAAACACAAGACCTCTATGTTTATGAATTGATTAAACCTAAAGACTTGAATTTTAGTCTAAAAGTTCTTTCACTATTTTATTCAAATTGGTAGTCTCTATCTCCAGTTCGAGGAATTACTCTAATTCCTTAGTGGGTATTAGAATCCACACAACTACACACGAGCCCGACTTTGGCCAGCTCACCCATGTATATTTATGGGTAGGTTCTTAACCAATCATTTTATCAAATAATTTTTAGTAATTGATTTAGCCCCAGATAACTTTTCAGTTGACTTTGATCTTCTCTGCAAGTCCTGGTTAGGTCCAATCATTAGCATGATCATACTTACAAATCCAACTATCAAATAATCGGCCTGACTTTGGCCGGCTAACCTGATCACATAACAGAGAGACTCGACTAAGTCATCATATTATTAAATGATAATTTCAATAGCAGATGAATACCAGGCCTTTGGATCTCTAATGATCATCATACTAATGGACCCATTATCATCCAACTTAATGGGAGGCTATGATCTAGTTATCCCCATAACTAGCTCATTTTAAGGATCTAATAATTTAAAAAAATTTAATCAATTTAAAGAAGAGATAAGAAGAGATCAACCAGTAAACCACAATCCTCCCACTGACTTCACCAAGTCATTAAATTGGATTAAGGTTATGCTAGTTGAACTGGCACCTAGATCAGTCACACTGATCAGTCTTAATAGCATGGGTCAATTCAAATCACTTTGCAGTTTAATCAAGACATAATTCATCAAATTAGCCAGATAAGTGAGATCGATGGGAGGGTCTGCTAAGCTTGTCTTAGACACCATCGAAATGGTCAGGTAAGCCACTTCCAATTAAAAACTATCGATCGAAATATCGAACTTATCTTAGACACCAATTGGTTAATTAGTTTCGATTTGACCAACCTTGTTGCCCAGCTATGCAACCCAAGAGGGGGGGTGAATTGGATTTCCAAAAATTTAAACTTAACTTACAACTTATGAAGAATATTTAACAATAGCAAGATAAGTGAGGAGAATGTAATTGATGCAAGGGTAATGGTTAGATGCAAGAATGCAAGAGAATAAAGAAATTTAAAAGGAGAGCAATTAAGCACAACACAAACAAGAAGATTTATAGTAGTTCGGTGCCAACCTTGCACCTACATCCACTCTCCAAGCTCTTACTTGGGAATTTCAATCCACTAAATTGTATTCAACTTGAATACACTCGTCGGAACCTCTGACTCTAGCTATTTCAAGCTAGAACACTTATTTTTCGGGTACAAGCCAACCCAATACAATCCAATTCAAAGTTCGGATCAACCTTTCCACATTTTGGAACCCTTCCAAAACAAAAAATAATGACTCAAAAAGAGTATTATAGTTAATAGCACAGAAATACAAATGAAGCTCCTTTAATGAGCGAATAAGGTATTAAATATACTTTACACAATTTGAAGGAAGCTCTTTCTGATTTCTTCAAGGTAGTTGGAGACTTGAATGAGTACTTGAGAGTTGGTGAACTTGAATTAAAAGCTTCTTGAATGCTTTAAGTGGGCTCTTGCTTAGGGTTGAACAGAGTGCTTGAAGAACCTTATTCAAAATTTTTCTCTTTCTTTGATTCCCTCCTTTAAGTCCTTTATATAACTTCAAATAATGGTGGAGAGTAATCTGGGCTGAAATAAAGCCGTTAGAGCACATTAAATAAGCATTAAATGCAATTGAAATGGGTTAAAAACTAGTCGTTGCAGAACTTTTCCATCACAGGGGTCGACTCATAGGGTCGACTCATGCTCATAAGTCGACTCATGAGGTCGACCTCTGTGGAACAGAACAGAACACGACTGTTCTGTAATTTTGGCCTGTGAAGCAGCAGAGGTCGAATCATAGGGTCAACTCATGTCAAGGGGTTGACCCATGGGATCGACTCACAGAGAGTGTCAGTCAAAATTTCAGTGTACCGTTCAGCCCTTTAAGCCATGAGTCGACTCATGGGGTCGACTCAAAAAATAAAAACCTGATTTTCTTACAAAATACACTTCCAAAAATATTGAAATTTTCTCCAATGGATTGTACGTCTTTAGTTCTTGCTCTTGAGGCTTCTGAATCAGGTCTTGACAAAATTATGATTTTGCCTCTGAAATACAATAAGTCTTTTTTCAAGTCAAAATCATTAGTAATCCCTTCAAATGCTTTGTAATCATCAAAATCAATTCAAGGAGCAACAATCTCCTCCTTTTTGATGATGACAAAAACTTGAGCAAAAGTATATAGAAAGCATTGAACATGAATTTTAAATTTATGAAGATGCATTCCTTGAATATTATAGCCAAGTATTGGAACGATATGCATCATAAGCAGTTTAAAGACAAATTTAAAATTTGGTGCATTTGCCTGGAAAGAAAAAGATGATTTTGATTCTTTGGCATATGACACATGTACCCATTTGCTTAACAATTTACTTAATGTTAAATCTTTATTGCTCTTATTGCTCAATCAAAATTCTCTCGATTTTTGAATTGTTGCTTAATGTTCAATCTTTATTGCTCTTATTGCTCAATCTTGATTTTGATTCTCTACTCCCCCTTTTTGACAGTATCAACTAAGATTCTCTACTTCGCTTTTTAAAGGACATATTTTCTTGATTCCTTCTTTTTGATGGAATCAATTTCTTTAGCTTCCTTCTTTGATTGCTTGTTTCTTTATGGTTTATTGTTTTACTCCCCCTCAATATAGCAATCGTAAAAGATATATCAATTTGCTCATTTAACAGATATTGCTATGCAAGTATTTCATGATTTAAAAGTAACTCCATTTGATCAGAGATATTCATTGAAAGTCAAAGTATATATATATATATCCAAAAGATGATTGAGTACAAAGATGTTTCAATACATAAGTGTTGACTTAGAGTACAAAAGACATGGATAAAAACTATCCAAGAGTCAATCAGTCAACATTTCATTGCAAGGCCTACAAGATAAATCCTAAAAACTAAAGAAAGGACAGACTACACTGGATCTAATAGATATCATGACTGGATGGATCGGAGTCTGATGAATCAGAGATGGAGTGAGGAGATGAAGGATCATGTCCATGAGCTCGACCTCGACCGCATTTGCCTCTGCCACCGGTAGAGGTGCCAGCACGAGTGGAGGGGTGAGAAGATCCTGAAGGCTGAGAAGCAAAGGACTGAGCTACAAGTGAGAGTCTGATGGTGTCTAGAAGGTTCAAAGCTCTCGAAACAGATTGTAGCAGTGCAGTGAACTGAGTGGAAGCACGCTCACTAGAGCTCCTGATCTCTCTCCTTAGAAAGTCAAAACTACTCTCTAAGACTCCTCGCAGTCTGGCTGCCTCCGTAGATAGGTCTGAAACCTCAATAATATCCTCATGTGGCTGTGGATGGGCTAGAGCTAACACTTGCCTCTGCAAGTCAAATACTCTGTCAGTCAATCTCACTATACAACCCTCAAGCTGCTCGATGCGTACTGACTGATCAGAAATCATCTGAAACACAGTGGAGATGTGGGGGATCAGTGTCTGATCAGATACATCGTGAGATGTCGATCCCTGAGCAAAAGCTAAAGTACCTAACTGACGTGATAGTATGGAGGCTACATGCTGAAATATCATCTCTATCTAATTATCAGCCAATCTGATCTCTGAAGAATGTGCTCTGCTGTTCAGCAACTGAACTGAAGTGTGCCTCCTCGCAGACTCTGACGGCCCAGTCTCATGGTCAGAAACAAACTGAATATCTGGAGATACAGTCCTGTGATCATGGAGAGGTGATGATGGTCCTTCCTCTTCTACTCTGTCCTCAGCTCTCTCTTCCACACCTTTTGTCCAACCACCATCAGTTTTGAAAAATCCCATGCGGTGCAGAGTATGGTGGTTGATAGTGTCGGAGTGAGATAGCCTAGCTACTGCCTCCTCCTCAAAGCTAATTCCAAACCTCCTAAATACTAAAGTGAGAGCCATACCAAAAGACAAATGTGCCTTGGACCTATTCAAGGTCTCTCTTATAGCCTCAATCATCAATGCCGGGAGGTTCAAGGGAGTTTGAGTAATAACATGATACATAATGCAGATGTCCTGACCAGAGAGGAGATCATGTCTACCACTTCTAGGAAAAATAACATAGTTACCATTTGGTGTAGCAGCCTCATCTCAATGGAAAGAATCTTAGCCTCTAATTTATTTAGGCTTCCAGTGAAGGTTCTTCCTAGAATAACATTTATTTCCTCCTCCTTAACTGGGAGTTCCATATTTGTGTATCCTCACAGGGTAAATGAAGAATTTTCCCCAAAAGCATAGGATCAAGGCTAATTTCTATTTCCTTTACTGTGGATTTTATTGTTTCATTGCTGTATCCCAAATTCAGATAAAATTCTCTAACAAGGTCTATATAAGTATTTTCTTTTAGGGAGCAGTAGAATTTCCAACCTTGGTCCTTAATTTTTGATCCGATAGAGAACCCTTCCTTTTCAAAAAATCTAAAATCAATGTTTTTGCCGAGCTTTACCTTCCTATCGGAAAGGGGTACCTTACTGGGGCTTATTGGAGATCGAGTTGTAGCTGGAGCAGATGCAGGAGTAGGGTTTGAAGCAGAAGTGGTCTCGGTTGCTTGTCTCTTCCGACGCACACTTTCTTCCAACCCATGATCTGATTTCCTCCTCTGTGGAAGCTTCATTTTCAGAGCCATTTGCACAAGCAGAGCTAGCAAGGAACTTAGGAGAGCAAATGTGGGGAGAGATAAAAGGTTTTTAGGGGAAGGATAAGGATTTTGGAGAAGAGGAGTGCCGATTTGGAGAAGACGGATAGAGTCTAGGGCAAGCTCGACTCACTCCAAATGAAGAAGGAGAAAAGGGAGGAACTTGGTTCCAAGAGGGTGATTTAGAGGGTGAGAGATGGTGGGAGAAGAGTTTTGAAGAAAAATTTGGGTTTGAGGAAGAAGAGAGGGAGTCTTTTGGCTTGGTGGAAGGAAGAAGATGAAGAGTTGGGTCGGCTCAAGGGAGGTTTTCCAACAAAAAGAAAGCGTCCGAAGGATTTAGTCAATATTACAAGTTTACCCTAGGGTCGACCCTGGGGGTCGACTCATGGCACAGAGAAATTCAGAAAAATGATGAAATAATTTCAAAAAAATTTAAAATATTAAGAGAAGGATGTTTACCCAAAAATTGATCATAAAAATATTTATTTCGGGTTTTTGAGCTCAAAAAAAAGATGAGAATTAAGCTAAAAGAATTTTTGGCATTGATACCTTGGAATCAGAGAGACACCTACCTTGGAATCAAGGATTTCTAGTTCTCTCCTAATTTTAAAAAATCTATCTTTACTTAAGGCCTTGGTAAAGATGTCAGCTAATTATTTTTCAGTACAAATATAGTCAAAAATTATATCTTTATTTTGGACATATTCTCTTATGAAATGATGCCTGATTTCAATATATTTTGACCTAGAATGTTGAATTAAATTTTTAGTGAGATTTATAGCACTAGTGTTATCACATTTTATGGGAGTTTCATTAAGTTTGATACCAAAATCTTCGAGTTGTTACTTAATCCACAAGATTTGAGCACAAAACTTCCGGCTGCAATGTATTCAGCCTCGGCTGTAGACAGTGCTACCAAATTTTATTTTTTGCTAAATCAAGAGATTAGGTTAACTCCAAAAAATCGACAAATTTTACTAATACTTTTTCTATCTAATTTACATCCAGCAAAATCGATATCTGAATATCCTATTAAGTCAATTAATGAGTTCTTAGAATACCATAATCCTAGAGTTTGTGTACCATTTAAATATCTAAAGATTCTTTTAACTGCATTCAAGTGTGATTCTTTTGGATTTGATTGAAAACAAGCACATAGGCAAATAGTAAACATAATATCAGGTCTACTAGCAGTCAAATATAATAGAAAACCAATCATGCCTCTATAAAATTTTAAGTCTACACTTTTACCTTCTTCGTCCTTGTCAAACTTACATGATGGGCTCATGGGTGTGCCAATTGCTTTGGAGTTCTCCATTCCAAATCTTTTGAGTAATTCTTTTGTGTACTTAGTTTGGGTGATGGAGATTTCTTCCTTCGTTTGTTTGATTTGGAGTCCGAGGAAGAATGTGAGTTCTCCCATCATGCTCATCTCGAACTCCCCCTGCATAAGCTTTGCAAAATCTTGACAAAGAGTTTCATTAGTAGACCCAAAAATAATATCATTAACATATATTTGTATAACTAATATATCATCTTGATTTCTTTTAATGAAAAGAGTTGTATCTATATTTCCTCTTGAAAAATCATTATTAAGTAAAAATTTGCTTAGCCTTTCATACCAAGCCCTGGGTGCTTGTTTCAAACCATATAGAGCTTTATTTAGTTTAAAAATATGATTAGGAAAAATATAATTTTCAAAATCTGGAGTTATTCTACATAAACTTCTTCAGCAATATATCCATTTAAAAAAGTACTTTTGACATCTATTTGGAATAATTTAAATTTTATAAAGCAAGCATATGCAAGTAGAAGTCTGATTGCCTCTAATCTAGCAACAGGTGCAAAAGTCTCATCAAAATCAATTCCTTCTTCTTGATTATAACCTTTTGCAACCAATCTTGCTTTGTTTCTTATTACATTTCCATGTTCATCCAATTTATTCCTATATACCCATTTTATGCCAATTATTGAATAGTTTTTAGGTCTTGATACTAAGATCCATACATTATTTCTTTCAAATTGATTAAGTTCTTCTTGCATTGCATTAATCCAATTATAATCTTTTTCAGCTTCGTCTATAGTTTTAGGTTCAAGATGAGAGACAATAGCAAAATGATTGAATGCATCTTTAAGTGAGGAACGAGTTCTTACACCATATGTAGGATCACCAATGATTAGTTTCTTGGGGTGATTGTGATCATACCTCCATTCTTTGGATAGATTATTTGTACCTTGAGGTTGTTCTTGTCGTTCTTCACCTTCCTCATCTTGTTTGTCTTCATGTTCTTCATCATCTTGAATTGTTGAATCTTTTAGATTGATCTCCTTTATTCCTTCTATAAGAGGATCTACATCATCAAAACCTTCATTCTTCCTTGAAGGAAGATCATTAGTTTCATCAAAGATAATATGTATTGACTCCTCTACTACTAAGGTTCTTTTGTTGAAAACTCTAAAGGCTTTGCTAGAAGAGGAGTAACCAAGAAAAATCACTTCATCAGATTTTGCATCAAATTTTTTCAGTCTTTCTTTACCATTATTTAACACAAAACATCAGTAACCAAAAATATAAAAATATGCAATGTTTGATTTTCTTCCTTTCCAAAGCTCATAGGGAGTTTTCTTTAAAATTTATCTAATTAAAGCACGATTCAATATGTAACATGCAGTGTTAATAGCTTCCACCCAAAAGTATCTTGGAATGTTGCTTTCACATAGCATAGTACGGGCCATTTCTTCGAGGGTTCTTTTTTTTTTTTCTACTACTCCATTTTATTGGGGTGTCCTAGGTATCGAAAAATTATGGCCTATTCTTTTTTCATCATAAAACTTTTCAAAATCTTAGTTTTCAAATTCGGTTCCATGATCACTTCGAATATTTTGAATTGAAAAACCTTTCTCATTTGTGACTTTTCGATAAAATTTAGAGAAAACTTGAAAAGTTTCATCCTTGTGTGCCAAAAAGAAAACCCATATAAAATAAGAGAAGTTATCAATAATTACAAAACCATATCATTTTCTTTCTAGACTAGTAGTTCTAGGAGGTCCAAATAAATCCATATGCAATAATTCTAATGGCCTAGTAGTTGAAACAATATTTTTAGATTTAAATAAAACTCTTGTTTGTTTACCTAGTTGGCATGCATCACAGATTCTATCCTCTTCAAAGTTTAATTTGGATAAACCAATAACTAATTCTTTCTTAATGAGTTTTGAAAGTGAATGCATGCTAATATGTGCAAGCTTACGATGCCAAAGCCAACTAGTCTTATTAATCTTGACATTCAAGGCTACTAGACATTGCATGTTTATTTTGAAAAGATCATTCAAATCTATCATATAAATATTATCATATTTATGTCCAACAAATTTAATGCCTTCATTAATAGGACTAGTTACAATGCAAGCTGGTTTCATATATCAAATATATATAGTTTCAGATCTAAATAAAAATGCATCACATATACATCAAATTTCAGATCTAAAATTAAATTTACACATATCAAATATATATATATAATTAAATCTAAAATAATAATTAAGATATTTTAAAAATATCATTTCAAAAATTGATTCATATCAAACTAGGATAATTTTACAATATAGGAGGTAAATCCTATATCAGGACAGCCTTATATCAGTTTGATGTGAATTTTTTTAATCATTCTAATTTTAGAACTAAACTTAAATTAAGCA
Organism: Elaeis guineensis; assembly: GCF_000442705.2. Classification (NCBI taxonomy): domain Eukaryota; kingdom Viridiplantae; phylum Streptophyta; class Magnoliopsida; order Arecales; family Arecaceae; genus Elaeis; species Elaeis guineensis. The sequence goes on from NC_025993.2 coordinate 131,572,427, forward strand.
TATCATATATGCTAATTTTTAGATCCAAAAGATTTGATTTAATTATGAAGATTTAAAAATGACTTTGTATCATTTATCACAAAATTAACTGATGCTTAATAAATTATGTTTTAAACCATCTACTAATAAAATATTTTTAATATACTTGGAGGGAGTGATACCAATGTTACCTATACCGATGATCTTTCCTTTGTCATTGTCTCCAAAGGTGACAATCCCTCCATTTTTAGCACAAAGTGTGATGAATTGGAATTCATCACCAGTCATGTATCTCGAGCATCCGCTATCAAGATACCATTTTCAGTTTGCTCCTTGAGATGCTAGACACACCTGCAGGCAAAAGTCAAGTTTTTACTTTAGGTACCCAAGCTTTCTTAGATCCTTTTTGGTTAGTCACAATGGTTCTTTTTGGAACCCATATTTTCTTTACATTAGAATTTATGGATTTGTTAGAGAAACAAGTATATGACTTGTGTCCTACTCTACCACATTTGAAGCAAGTAATGTTTGAAAACTTATTGCTTGAAGAGTTTACATAGATATTTTTTAGAAACTTTTGTTTCTTTAAGGGGTTGTATCCAAGACCAGCTTTATCATAAATGGCCTTTTGATTTTCAAGTATCATATTAAGTTTATTTAAACTTAAGATAAATTTTTCAACTATTAATTTTAGCTTGACAATTTCATTCTTTAGGTTCAGATTTTCTTGAAGCAAGACAGATTTTTCATTTGAAATCCTCTCATTTTGTTTTAGTAAAGATTGATTCTTTGATTTTAACTCTTTGTTCTTTACCCCTAGCTTCTTTAGTTCATCAATTAAATCATAAAAAGCTTCATGAAGTTCTTCAAAGGTAAAGTCAATAGGAGTATCAGAATTTATCTCATTTTCATGTGTCATAAGGCACAAGTTGGCTTGTTCATTTGAGTCTTCTTCTTCGGAGCTTGACTCATCACTTTCACTCCAAGTAGTCATCATAGCCTTCTTCTTGTACTTCTTGGGATCCTTCTTCAGTTGTGGACATTTAGACTTAAAATATATCGATTTCTTACATTCGTAGCAAATAAGAAGTTGGTCTTTATCTTTTTCTTTGCTATATTCTCCTTTTGTGGGTGGCCTCTTCCTCGTTCCTTGTTTCTTTTTTCTCAAAAATTTTTTAAACATTCTAGTAATGAGAGCAATTTCTTCATCCTGCTCTTTATTTTCTATATCATCAATTTTTTCATCAAGTTGAGCCATAGATTTGAGGGCTATTATCCTCTTCTTTTTGATTTCTTCTTCTTGATATTGTTTCATGCTCAGCTCATGTGTCATCAGTGATCCTAGAAGCTCTTTCAAAGGTAGGATGTTCAGATCCTTGGCTTCTTGGATAGCGATCACTTTGGCTTCCCAAATTCTTGGTAAAGACCTAAGAATCTTTCTCACGAGGTCACTATTAGAATAAGACTTATCAAGACTTTTCAGACCATTTATAATATCAATAAAATGAGTAAACATTTCAGTTATAGATTCATCATGCTCTATTTTAAAAAGTTCATATTTATGCACGAGCATGTTAATTTTGGATTCTTTCACTTGATTAGTTCCTTCATGAGTTACTTCTAATATATCCCATATTTTTTAGCAGACATGCATGTTGAAATATGATTGAATTCATTAGCATCTAGAGCACAATACAAAACATTCATGGCTTTAGCATTTAGTTGAGCCATTTTCTTATCAACCTCATCCCATTCTTTTTTGAGTTTGGTTGATTCCACACCATCAATAATTTTAATGGGTGTGTGAGGGTCATTTACTATGATACTCCACATATCATAGTCAAGTGCTTGAATGAAAATTTTCATCCGAGCTTTCCAATAGATATAGTTTGACCCATTGAAAAGAAGAGGTCGGTTAGTGGACTACCCCTCAGCTAGAGAAGTGCCAACTTGAGTTGCCATAGATCTTTAACTCTTTGATGGTTAAATCAAAGTAGGGCTAGAGCACCGGGCTCTGATACCACTTGTTGTCCAGCTATGCAACCCAAGAGAGGGGGTGAATTGGGTTTCTAAAAATTTAAACTTAACTTACAACTTATGAAGAATATTTAATAATAGCAAGATAAGTGAGGAGAATGTAATTGATGCAAGGGTAATGGTTAGATGCAAGAATGCAAGAGAATAAAGAAATTTAAAAGGAGAGCAATTAAGCACAACACAAACAAGAAGATTTATAATGGTTCGGTGCCAACCTTGCACCTACATCCACTCTCTAAGCTCCTACTTGAGAATTTCAATCCACTAAATTGTATTCAATCTGAATACACTCATCAGAACCTCCGACTCTAGCTATTTCAAGCTAGAACACTTGTTTCTCGAGTATAAACAACTCAATACAATCCGATTCAAGGTTCGGATCAACCTTCTCACATTTTGGAATCCTTCCAAAATAAAAAATAATGACTCAAAAAGAGTACAGTTAATAGCATAAAAATACAAATGAAGCTCCTTTAATGAGCGAATAAGGCATTAAATATACTTTACACAATTTGAAGGAAGCTCTTTCTGATTTTCTCATGGTAGTTGGAGACTTGAATGAGCACTTGAGAAATTGGTGAACTTGAATTAAAAGCTTCTTGAATGCTTTAAGTGGGCTTTTGCTTAGGGTTGAACAAAGTGCTTGAAGAATCTTATTCAAAATTTTTCTCTTTCTTTGATTCCCTCCTTTAAGTCCTTTATATAACTTCAAATAATGGTGGAGAATAATCTGGGCTGAAATAGAGCCATTAGAGTACATTAAATGAGCATTAAATGTAATTGAAATGGGTTAAAAACTAATCGTTGCAGAATTTTTCTATCACAGGGGTCGACTCATAGGGTCGACTCATGCTCATGGATGGGTCGACCTCTGTGGAACAGAATAGAACACTACTGTTCTATAATTTTAGCCTGCGAAGCAGCAGAGGTCGACTCATGCCAAGGGGTCGACTCACAGAGAGTGCCAGCCAAAATTTCAGCGTGCCGTTTAGCCCTTTAAGCCATGAGTCGACTCATGGGGTCGACTCAAAAAATAAAAATCTAATTTTTTTATAAAATATACTTTCAAAAATATTAAAATTTTCTCGAATGGATTGTACGTCTTTAGTTCTTGCTCTTAAGGCTTCTGAATCAGGTCTTGACAAAATTATGATTTTGCCCCTGAAATGCAATAAGTCTTTTTCCAAACTAAAATCATTAGTAATCCCCTTAAATACTTTGTAATCATCAAAATCAATTCAAGGAGCAACAAACCTAATGATTCGGGTTCAACCACTGAGCTATAATCAAGATCTATTTGGTCTAATCAAAGATATGGAATTGACCATCTACAACTATTGTATTAATTCTAAAAAAATTCTGATTTTATCTAATTCAATATTTGGTTAGATTTAATCAATTTTTTTAGTTAGTCCATTAACTCTTTGATTCTAATCTTAGGTCTAATCCAATTAAGAGGATCTGATCTAAGCTAACCCATGCCTCCATATTTTATGCGAATATCATTAGATCTTAAATCATAATTCTACATCTAATCGATTCTATACTTAATTCTCAATTAAGTTTTGCATCAACAAGATTAAGATTTTGAAAATAATTTTCACACATAAATCATAATCTTTTAGATCAAATCTAAATTTTTTATAATTTTAAATCAAAATAATTTTAATTAAACAAGATTAGATATAACTAACTTCTTCACAACTTGCATCGCATACAACAACACCTAGGATTTCATGATCTAGGATTTTGCAAGAAAGTAATTTTTTCTTTTTGCTTTCTTCTTCATGAGATCTAATCACATAGTATCCCTATACATCATAAGAGCACCTCATCGAATGAGAAGAGAGGGTCTTTAAACCCTTCTTGCTTCTATGACCAGACAGCCTGATGATCAATTCAATTCAAGTACTTACAAATCGGATCATCTAATCTAATCACATATCATATATACATGAATTTAGATCTAATCTAAATTACATCAAATCTGATTACAATCTTAGATCATATCTAAATTAGATCATAAACATCACATGCATGACATAAAATCAGATTTTATCAAAAATCAACACAAACTAGGACAACCTTTTTACTGTAAGGGGTAAACCTTATAGCAGGACAACCTTATATCAGTTTGTGTGTTCAATCATTAATTAAATTTAGATCAAAATATCATATATCAGATCTAAATAAAATTTAAATTTAAATTTAATATACACATAAATTATGTCATAATGAATTTAAGCTCTGATACCACTGTTGCGATACGTAGGCGATTTCATACATGTATTTTTGAAATTTTTTTAAAAAAATTATAGTGAAAGATAATTAGATTAATCAAATTAATCTAACATGCATATGATCTAATCATCAAATTAACCTACTCTAGGATTTATGATATGTTATGTTGCATATAAAATCTGAAATAATCTGAAGATAAAATCAGCATGCATGCATATGAGCAGTAGATCACATCTACTTCTAATCTGAGTTCAGAACTCCATACCTGATCATGGGTCGACGATCTCTGCTGCTAAGAGATATGGTAGAGAAGATCTTTGCTATTTACTCACAGCCACACATGCGTCCAGTCTCTACGAAAAATTCACTCGAAGTCTTGATCTGATCGATCTTCTCGAGAGTGGTAGCTCGTGTGAAGATCTTCTTCTTGACTGATCTAGATCTTTTTTTAAATCTCTAAAATCTTTTTAGAGATTGAAAATAGACTTTTGGAGGAGATGAAGAGGTGAAAGAAATATGAAGAAGAAAATAATTTTTTTCTAATTTATTTTTTCCTCTCAAATCTTTAGAATCAAAAATCTAAAATTCAAATTTTTGTGCACAGCCCAAGAGAGAGGATCCTCCTCTCTATTTTTTACATCATGAACCATGTTCAAATTTCTACCACATGAAGAGCTCTCTTCTAGTATCTTACACAGATAAAAGAAATCAAAAAGCCCCTTTTATAGGCATGTAAGGAGGTGGGGTGAAGAGTCCTAGTGATCTTGGACTCTTACAGGATTCTGCCTCTCTTCATAATTTTATATTTCAAAATATATCAAAAAAATATGGGACACCCTTTTCTATATTTTTTTATAGTAAACCAATTCTCTAACTGATCTCTCATAAAACATCTCCTCAAAATGTTACATATATAAGGAGAAAAAAATTTATTGGCATGGAGAGGTTGATCTGAATGAGAACAGCTGATCTCTCATAAAACATCTCCTCAAAATGTTACATATATAAGGAGAAAAAAATTTATTGGCATGGAGAGGTTGATCTGAATGAGAACAGATTCTCCTGATAAAGAATATTTTAAAATCTAATTTCAGAATCTTGCTTTTACTAAAATCAAATCAGATTTAGATGTAAGACAGATAAGGAAAATAATACTTTGGTGTAAAAAAAATCTCACACAAAATAATTTTGTGTGTAGAGATATATGGCATACAATTTGGGTTGGCATAGGGAGAAGAGTCCTATTCCAATAAGGACTCTTAATTTCCTTATTTGAATCTGTTGGTGCAAATTTTGCCGACGCTGGAGAAGCTGGAGTCGAGGTGACCGCATCCGCTGTCAGAATCTGCAAGGAAAGTCTAAACCGGAGTTGGGGGTGCTCCGGCAAAATCCTTCGATGCTCAAGTCAGTACTCTGCCTCAACAGAAATGGAGCACTCAAACGAAATTTTAGCAGAGTTTCGAGATAGAATTTTGAGCTTAGAGAATAACGTATTTGGGGGGTCCCTTTTATAGACGGAGGAGCGTAATTGCTTGACAGCGACATCCGTAACTGCCTGGTAGTGGGCCGTTCAGGGCCACGCAGAGTTTGTTGTGGAGAGTAGTGGCATCAGTGGGCCATTCAGAACCACGTGGAGTTTGTTATGGAGAGTGGAGTGGTGTCCATTGTCGCGACTTGCCAGAGAGTGGTGAGACCACGTGGAATCTATTACAGAGAGTGGAGTGGGGTAGTGGCCATCGTCGTGACTTGCCAAAGAGTTCGGGCCTGTCGGCTGAAGCTCGGTTGGGATGTCTGATGGAGCAGAATGGCTCTCTGTCTCTGCAATCTGGGAGAAGCTCGGATATTTTTGAGGTTATTGATGGGTTAACTATTGTTGAGTGCTGTTGGTGCTGCAGACGGAAGTCATCCGCTGTAGAAGCTCGGATAGGAACCTCCTGTTGGAGAAGTCCGATCGAAATTTGTATGATGTAGAAGCTCGTCTGAAGACTTGTCTGCTGAAGAGGTCTGGTTGCACATGGAATCCGGCTGAAGGTTGGTCGATAGAAGAGTTCGGAAGGCATTGTGGAAGTTCATCCTCTGGAGGATCCTGTAGAAGTCTGGTTGGCGTTGTTGGAGTCCGGTTGGTGCTGTTTGAAGGTCGATAGTTGGTCATTATAGAAATTCGACTGCTGGAGCCCATCCGTTGTAGAAGTTTGCCTGAACCCATCCACTGTAGAAGTTCGGACGGAGTCCAGTTCTTGTAGAAGTCCGGAGGGAGACCGCTTGTTGTAGAAGCCCGGCTGAAGTCTGCCTGCAATAGAAGTTCGAAAGAAATTCGCTTACAGTAGGGGCTCGGATGAAGGCAGGTTGTCGTGGAAGTTCGGATGAAGATCGGATGCTATAGAAGTTCGGAGTAGACTGCTTGCGGTAGAAGTTCGTCTGGGATCCGACTCTCGTAGGAGTCCGGGTGAAATTCGGAAGGCGTCGACCATTGTAGAAACTTGGATGGAGTCTGGCTACTGCAGAAGCTCTGTTGTTGGAGAAGTTCGGACATCGACGAAGCTCGAAAGGAGTTCGGAGCAAAGTCGATTGTGGCTGGGAGAAGTCTGGAAGAGATTTGGAGAGTAGTCGATCACTGTAGAGAATCGGCTGAAAGAGAAGCTCAGAGAGTGTTTGGAGCAGTCCGGTAGATGATTGGAGGAGCTCATTGATTGGAGAAGTCCAGATGGCACGATAGGAGTTCGAACGGTCGGGGAGGTTTAGAGAGACGCTATGCAAGGTCGGAAGCCGGAAGAGCCCTGAGAGGGTCGGCCTCTTACGAACTTCGGCTGGGGTTATTTTATACCCAACAGAATCCAAACCAAATCACATCTAGTTTAACCCAAATAAAATATATAAAATTTAATCTAATTAGATTCATAAATTTTAATCAAATTAGAAATTGACTGAACTAAAGTCCTAATCAAATCAGAAACAATTCTCCCTTAGCGATTAGGTCATCTCATAATCTAATTGGGTCAAACCTAATTAAATCTAATTCAATTAGATTTTATTTAATCCTCTTTGCTTAATCAAATTAAGCTAATCAGTAATTTAATTATTAATTAATCTTTTATTAATTCACTAACACTTGATGAATTAATTTATTGCTACTTTTGCATAAGGTTAACCATCAATCGAATTGACAATTAACCCTTAAATGATTCTCAATCATTGATCAGCCACATGATCGGTCAAATTTTTTTTTTAAGTGTGATCTCATAGATTCGAACCTAAGCTGATAGTACAGGAATACCTATCTGAATTAATCGATATAACTATCTAACAATGATGATCCGACGTCCGGATAGGTTGAATGAAGGCGAAGCAACATTCAAGAACCTATTGGCGTATGGTTACCGTATAATTTATTTTTTGGATCCTAATACTTGAGGATGACAAAGGATTTAACTGTCAATCCTAGATAAATTATCCATATTATATTTTAATCTTTCTTAAATCTATAACATGGATTATCCAGATCCAGATTTTGTTAAATTAAAATACACTGATGCATATCTCCTACTAATTTGGAGGGGTTAATCCCATCTTGACTTACGCACCGACTTGATAAGTCTTGACTGTACCCAAAAATCTTTCATCACTGAATTAAAAACTCAGTTAGTCCGGTATCAAAGTACAGTGAGTTGCTTGCAAGTCACCGTGGTGATCTCAGATCGGAGGGACACTTATACACATATCCTTCGCGAGCTATCCTTGACAGCAGAGTGCTCCATAGTTGGTTACGTTCAGTGACGATGTACTCCTACATCTCATCTGCATGTCATACCAGTATCTCCATATCATTTGATTACGAGGACAACCAACGCAGATGGCATATAACGACCTACACTTGATATCGCTATCATCCTTGTAATAACGATCGTTTAATCGCAAATCAGTTTAAGGACTACACGATAAATCCTCTTTTATCGATTAAAGTAGTTCTAAGGACTTCATCATAATATAAGAGTTCGTTAGAAGATGTAATTTTGTGATGAAAAATATCAAATAATTTTTATTATTTATCAATTCATATATATTTATAATTAGTACAATCGTCAAATGATTGATTTTAGGATATAATTTTCAACACTTATACTACGAATTTAGATTCGAACCTATGGGGTCATACTCAAAAAAAATTTCTGACTGATCATATGGTTGATTGATGATTAAAAATTATTCTAGGATAAAATAGTCAATTCGATTGATGATTAATCCTATGCAAAAGTTACAATAAATCAATTCGCTAATTATTGATGAATTGTAGGAGGATTGATTAGTAATTAGATTGCTAATTAGCTTAATTTAATTGAGCATTGAGATTTAGATCAAATCTAATTAAATTGGATTCAATTTATTTGATCCAATTAGGTTATGAGATGATCTAATCGCTAAGAGTGTTCGATTCCTGATTTGATCAGGACTTGAGCTCGATTAATTTTTGATTTGATTAAAATTTAATCGAATCTATTAGTTATCTAATTATATTAGATTTAGTAATCCAATTGGGCCTAACTTAATTTGGTTGGATTAAGAATCTAATTAGATGAGAAAATAATTCGAATTCAAATTCCTTACGCCTCCTTTCTCTGCGCCTTCTTATTCTTCACGTGAGAAATTTTTTTTATATGAATTTTTCTCATACTCAGAGCTTTTCCACATCCATATCTAATTTCTTTTGAATTAAAAATTGATTGATTTAAATTTTAGTTCAAATGAATTTAAATTTGAATGAAAATCTAAAGTCCAAATTGAGTTGGACTCTTCTCTTCACGCCATCATTTTTCTCCATGCATAAAGTATTTTTGTGTGAGATTTTTTGCACCATTCTGATATTGGTTGACCTCTCTCTGAGTTTATAAGATAAGAATAAAGTTTGATTCAAAATTTAATTCAAATTTGATTTGATTTGGTGATAAGGATCAACCAACATTTGAAATTAAATCGAAACTACCTTTTCCTTATCCTTATCTTCCATGGGATGCCACCCTTAAGAAGGAATCAGTTTTGTACGAGATTAGAAGTAATTTTTGGCATGAGAAACTTGAGAGTTGGGGTGTGAAAAGTTGAGAGTGGGTTGGGCTTCCGTGTGTGAGAAATAGAAGAAGTGTTCTTTCTCTCGGGCTTGAGGTGTAGGGTCCAGGGTTTCTACTCTAGATTTTGTGAGAAGAAAAATATAAAAGCGAGTCTTGTTCAATCTTTCACACCACCACCTTCTTGTAAAGCTTCATCTTTTGATCTGAAAGAGTTTAGGAGATCCGAAGAAAGGAGCTTGGATCAGCCATCTAGAGCCTTTGACGCGAGCTAGCACTCTCACAAAAGAAGATCCGATCAGGGCTTCGAATGGACGATCTGTAGAGGTCAGACGACCTGTGCAGCTACTCAGCATCAGCGAGAGCTTCATCCCATGCCTACCTGTAGCAAAGATCATCAATCCATAAAAAGATGATGAGTTCTGAACTCAACCAATGTAATCTAAAGGTTAGATCAGATTCAGGACATCGATGTGATCGATACAGTTTTCTATTTTATATCAGATTTTATATATAAATTTTTTATGTCATTGATCTCTAATTGATAGTTTAGATCTGATCTAAGATATGTTTAGAAGATTAAAATATTTAATCTTTTATTTTTTACTGTAAAATTTTAAAAATACATGCTTTGAACTACCCATTTTTTCTTCAGAAAGTCGACGCAGGAGATGTCAGGGAGGGAGGGCCACCAGAGGGTCCAGGAGGCATCAGAGCGGCCAACATGGGGGTTGTTGAGGATGGAGGAGAGGCTCTGGCTGATGATGGTGGTGGAGGTAGAGGAGGAGGAGGGGGATTCAAAGTTGGATCAGCTGGAGGCAGAGTTGGAGCGATCGAGGGAGATCAAGTCAAGAGGTCAGGGCATGCCGTCAGTGGTAGTGCAGAGTGGGGGCCTTCTTGGCTAGAAAGGTGGCGCTTCCATCATGGTGGAGGCTCAGAGGGGGAGAGGCATCGGAGGAACCCACATGGGGCGAGCGGACCCCTGATGGATCGCCACCCGAATGGCTGACACCACGACGGTCGAAGTAGTACGATTACAAGTGTGGGTGTAGTAGATGAGGAGGTGGAGGAGGTCAGCTATGCCATGGCCCAACTTTGCCATCGAATGGTGGAGAGCAATCGGGACCCTCTCAATTTTTTATTTTTTTCCCACAGCGTTGTCCGAAGTTGCTTCATTCGATCGGGCCATCCATCTCCCGCTGGGTCCCAAATTGCTTCATTTGGATGTGGGGCAAGCGGACTCACGATCGATGATGACGATGGTGTCATGCACCTCGAGGCCCTCGGCATGAAGCGGGGTGACGGTCTTGAGGATGGAGGCACCACTAGTGATGAGATATTCAACGATGAGGTAGATCTGTCTGGGGTGGAAGGCACCCTCGATGGCATGGTAGGTGCCAGTAGTGGGGCACAGCAGTAGAGGTGAACGAGGTGGCAGGGGCGGCAGAGATAGAAGTAGTGGTGGGGAGAATGATCGGGGAAGGGGAGGAGATAGGAGCAGTGGTGGGGAGAATGATCGAAGAAGGGGATGCATCGGAGGACAAGGGGGGATGTGTCAGAGGATGAGAGAGTATAAGGAGATGTCGTGGGCTTTGAAAAAAGTGAGAGGGAGTCATGAGTCAGTGGATCGAGACTCGATCTTTTGGGTGAGCGGGTCAAGGGGTTCCACACTCAGCCTATTACCAAAGCGAGAGGATTTTCGATGGTAGCCGTCTTTCTCGCACCAAAAGCAAAAGTTGGAACATGACTAGAATATAGGTGATTAACATCTGGCCATTGATGGGGTCTGATATTTTAGGATCGATGTATGGCAGTGCTAGCTGGGGTGACACGTAGCTTGAGGAGATGATCTGTTTGCTTTGGACTTTTACTAGGAGTTGACCAGGGGAAAAAAAGAAGGGCGCAGGCAATTTAATGTATGATGGCGTAAGTATAGATGCATCCAACTGTAGGTCAAATAATAATACAGTAATTCTTTACCAAAAAAAAATAAGATAGTAATTTATAAAGTATTAACAAGTGGACGATTTTTTAAATAATAAGATAGTAATTCTTTACCAAAAAAAAAAGATAGTAATTTATAAAGTATTAACAAGTGGACGATATTTCATTCCCCATTCATTGAAAAAATTATTTTTTCTATTCTTTAAATCAAGTTGGAGAGCTTGCAAACTATTTCAGACTACTTTAAATTTAAAAGATAATATCTTTTTCTAAGTATTAAAGGAGATAATTTTTTTTATAAAAAAAATTAAAGTTTAGATCTCAAAAATTTCTGATCGGTATTTGACAAGATCATCATCTATCACTATATTTATATATTTTCACTCTATCTCGAGCTCGAAGTTGCTGCTATTATTAGTGAAAGTGGTGGCCGACAGACAAATTGTTGGCTCTACCATTGGGAGAATTGGGAGGTGTGCAAGAAGAGAATCAAAGGAGAAGAGGAAGGAAAGATGAAAATGTTTAAAAATAATTAAAGATAGAAATAATAAGAAATGATGGATTTATGAAGAGACTTCACGGAATTAGAATCGTCGATCTTCATAAGATTTATTTCATAACTTATAATCCATACCATACACATACAATTTTTTATTATTTTAATTATTTTTGAAATATATATGATAGAATAATAAAATAGATAAATAAAATAAAATATTAATGGTCTCTTTTCTATTCCTTTAGGTTTGAAAAAATATTAAAAAAATATTTAATACAAATGAAACAAAAGCCCACATGCTATTAATATGGATGTGATAGAAGCTCATCTATTCATATTTATTCTGAAGTATTTTTGTTTATCTTATAGTCTATATTTACTCTATAGCATTTATATTTATTCATCATTTTGCTGTAGAATTTTAATAAATTTTTATTCTAGAAGTATTTACATTTGGAACTATCAAGTAATTGATTCTCAATAAGTTTTTTAAAATCATAATTTTTTTTTCCTGAACTATGATTTGTTTAGAAGGAATATCCTTTACTACATGTATTATGTTCTAAAAATAATTTATTGAACAAATGTATCACATGAATAGTTTAGATATCCTATGACATTAATTTGTTGATTAAACCTTACATCTTTCAACCCATGAATAATTAATCCTTACCACCATTTTGCCAGAATCTATGCTAATTGTCTAACTAATTTATATTGGTTAGATTAAATGTTATACTGATTAGATTTTTGGATAAAATGATTAACAAGTATTATTCGTTTTGATGTAAATTATTACTTTGAATGCTTAATTTATTTTTCTATCTACTCTAACTAAATTACAAACTAAATTATTATGTTTATAGTTTACTTTATATTGAAATCTATTATTGTGATGACTATTCTCCTACATTTATAAAATTAATAAGTCCGAGTATCACCCGGCCACTAAATTATTATGTTTATAGTTGCCCAATTTGATCTATTTTCATAAACTGACTTCTTTATCCATATCTATCCATTAAAGTATAAGAATTTTTGTCTACTTCTCCCATATTCGGTTGCTGATATGGTACATTGCTCCTAGCGCGTATCGCTCTTGCACACTTTTCACTACATCTAGAGTCCAATATAGCATGTCCAAAAAGTTCAAACATTTTTCTTAGGATTCATGCTTGTAGATGTTACTTTAGTTTTATGGGGGCTATCAACCTACAGCAACTCTCCTCCTTTATCCAAATTTGGGACTGGCCATACAGACCATAAGGAGAGTGACTGGATAATTTTTATACTTGAATTAATATTTTAATTGAAGAACCTAATTAATGAATAATTAACAGGACAAATAATGATCGCTATCTTGACCATAATATAACATTGTTAAGCTAGAGAGGATGTATGTGTAATGACCATTATGATTTTTGGAAGCCATATACGTCATATCTGCTCCAAAATCATTATAATTGTGTTATAAATTTTTTAAAGACATTTGTCATAAACAAAAATATAGAACATAAAATTTTTAGAAATGTAAAATTTAGAAGACAAAAGTATGGAATTACAACATTTCCAACCAAAGAATGAAAAGAAAAATAAGGAAAAATGAAGAAAAATAAAACAAAAAGGAATGTAATTTATCAGGATGTGTGGTTATAAACTTTGGTGTTTTGAGTGAGGCAGAGGACTAATATAGGCCCAACCAGCGAATCAAATGTCCAACCCAACTCAATAATAACCCTAATTATCTACATCTGAACCTGGCCCATCTTCTAGATGTGTTGGTTGGGCTTGGCTATTCAAATTGACTAGAAAAAGTTCAAGCTGGCTTTATTATAAATAGACATGGATCATCTACGAAAAAGAAAAAGAAAAGACATAAATTGATAGTTATATGGCAAAAATTCATGTCGAATTAAATAAAATCACATTTTCCAAAGCCATAACCATCCAAATCAGATAACTTCGGCCCATCCGGGACCAAACCACATGTTGGACAAGGCCAGGTTCACTCAGCCGTTCCCTGGAACCACGGCGATGCCTCTACGTTCTTCTACTTCGGACTGCAACGCGCGTTGCAGTGAAACGTTTAGTGGGTCCCGTCGATCCCAGCCAATCGGCTCTTTCCGTGGCGAACATTTTACGTGGTCGTTGCAAAACGGGCGACGCGACTTCTTATTACGGTCCCCGTTTTCGTTTCTCGCCCGGCTCCCAAATAGAATTCCACGGCCTCTTCCAGATCCGAGCGAAGCTCCGCAAACCCTAGCCATGGCGAACTCGAGATTAGGGTTTCTCCTCTCCCTTCTTATCGTCTCTGTTCTCATCGCTTTGCCGGCGCTCGCGAGCTCCGACGCGCCATTCATGGTGGCCCACAAGAAGGTCAGCCTCTCCCGTCTCAAGAGCGGTGTGGAGCGGGTCTCCGTCTCGATCGACCTCTACAACGAAGGATCTGCGTAAGAGTCCCGAGAAATCTGAGCTCTTAGGTTTTCGTTCTCTCATCTGGTTTCGTTTGTCCTGTTCTGATTATCTGTGTTATTTTTGAATCTGATCGGGTTCGACGCGTGTCGTCTCAAAATCTGATCTGTTTATGAGCGATTACTTTGTCGTTGTTTGGATTTATGACTGTTGCATCTCTGTAGTTTCTTTCTTCTTCTTTTTTTTCTTTTTCTTTTTATAAGGAATCTCTGTAGTTTCTTTTGATTGAGGCATTTGGTCGAATCATTTGGGTGTTGATGCCTTTGGATATATGAACTATTTATATGGGATTTTTATGATAACAGTAGTACTTAGTTCAAGGAGTTGTTTATATAATTATTCTAATCTTGTCCCCTTCTCCTTAAATCATCTGGCCCTGTTATAAACTGCATGCTGGTAGCAAATTTATGATTAAGGTCGAGGAAAATAATACTCGGTGGGAATCTCAGAATGCTTGTTACATCATGTCTATAGAAATAATGGAACTTATCTTCTGTTTATGCTTTTATAAGAGTCAAACGAGAAATGAAATTCAGGAGTCTTTTCCAGCTCACATATAGTTACTATGATGTGACTTGTTATGTTCTTGGTGAATTTTTCTTGCCTAAAGGAAGAATATTTTAGTTGTTAATCCTATTTCTTGTTTCATACATTTTCCATGTTATGATAAATTAACTACGTTGCTTTTGCTGGATAAAACAAATATATAGTTTCTTCAGAGGATCTTGACTTCAATTTTAGAAGATCTCTTTATCATTTCCTATTCCTGTCATATGCTTGGTATAGAGTAAGTTAGTATATATCCTGTTGGGCTTTTCACATGCTTTCCAATCTTAACTTTTTGCAGTTTGGTTGTCATGTATGCAAAATATGAACTTTTTAGTTGTTCAGTTTGTTTACATCTGGGATGATTGAGTTATCTTAGGAAGTCCCAAGAATAATTTGCATATTTTCTTCAAGTCTTTGATGGTCCAGGATTCAAGTTGTCACTGTTCAAATTTAGAGAGCTATAAAATTTAAGTTAGTAAATTTATCTTGTTTGAGTTGAATACTTGGATTGCCTTGGTGGATGTTGTGTAGGGTCCGGACATCCACAAATACTGGTGTAGTTTAAAAATTTAAACTCAATATTTGCTTGGCTACATGCTCAGTGGACTTCAGGTGTATGTTTTGGGATATGAGATTTCTTTCTTATTCATTTTCATCATCTTGTTTTCTTAAATAATTTGTTTTCCCTTCATATTGATTGCAAAAGGACCATCAGAATCTAGGGAGGTTGTATCCAAGTTATGTCTCATATATTCAAAGGTTAACTAGAGAGTAATGCACCCATTGAAATTTGTTCTGTGGTGCTGGTAAAACTACACTAGATGGAATAGGGTTGTTGCATATCTGGCTAAAGCTTGTTTTGTCAAAATGGTGCGATCTATGGTTGGAAGGCATTTGTGCCTGTGAGTATTGTATATGTGTTTGTGTACTTAAGTCTGCTAAATTGAAAGATATCAGGGCCAGGGACTTGTAGATTTAGATTCATGACTCAAGGCCTTGCAAAGAATGGGAAGATATAGGGAGGCTTTTATGAAATTGGGAGCTAACCAGAATTTTGGTCAAGAATGATGAAATGTGGTTAATAAAATTGGAGGCAAGATATGTGGTATAGATATTGGTTTCCATACCGGTTGGTTGGCGATATAGTATGGTACAGTATCATGCCATCTCATTTTGGCATGCATACTGATAAAGAAAAATTAGAGAGGGAGAGAGGGGGGGGGGCTGGGGAGGGAGGGAGAGGGAGCGAGGTTGAGAGGAGGGTTGGAACCCTCCATTCCCCTTTTTTTAATTCCGACCCTCCTCTCTCTCTCTCCCCCCCCCCCCCGGCCTTTGTCCTTCTCCCTTTTTCCTGTTTTGCTAGATTTCTTGAGCATGGTTCCGCCCTTGGTGTGGCTTGGTATGCCACGAACTTGGCAGCTTGGGTTCATATAACATTCCATGATTGGAGGAGCATGGGGTTTGTGGAAAGTCTAATTAGAGACTTCTATAACTACTGCATCTAGATTAGGATTTTCAAATCTGAAATTTCATGTGCACCTCCTCATAGTAGAATCTATCATCTCATTGAGTTAAATAATAATCAATTTGATTACATTTATAGGAGGACCCTCAACAAATTTCAGGCTCCATCTCTAATCGCAAAAGGATGTGCCTCTTCAATTATTTTTATTAAAATACTTTCATTCTTAATTTAGTCTAATAATGACTATATTTCCTTCATGACAAGGTTGATGTGGTCTTCTATTTATTGGAATGTGATTGCAATGCTAGCTTTGAGGAAGCTATGGCCTCTATAATAAAAATTGACACCACATTTACATTCCTGTTGACAAAAATGATCAATGAAATAATCACTGCACATTGTATTTATGACTTATTTGTTGCTTTACTCCATAAGTGAAGCATGAGAATGATTGAAAACTTATTGTCTATGCCCAGTCAGATGGACAGATGGTGACCAGTTAACTTGGGGATTGAATACTTAGTCATGGATGGTGCTTTGGATATATTTTTCTTACTTTTTATTTGTCTGTCTTTTCATGTTGATAATGGGATTATGAACCTTTTCTTTTCAATATACTTCAATGATGCTTTTGCTCAGAATTGTTGTTCTAACAATCAAGAGATTAATTTCAGTAGGAGCTAATATTATGAAAAGCAGCACCAAGTAAAGGCTCCACAAGAAAACGAAAAAAAAAGGAATGTGGCTGTGACCCGTGTTTCTAACCTCTAGTTTCCATCGACCACATGCAAAGTTTGATTTTTCACTTCACTTGGATATAATTGTGATGGAAAATTTCATTATAATTGCTATCTTGAACTTTCTAGAAGACGTCGAAACTGTTAGTGATAAGAGAAGCTTATGTTTGTTATTAATTCATGATACCAGCAAAATCTTCATGAAGGCCATTGGTTGTTCATTTTGTTTTTTTTTTAAGAAAATAGATGTTCCACATCCATTAGGAACCATGTTTCTTAAAGTCCAAAGCATTATTTTTTTTTAAGTTGGAAGAATTTGGAAAAAAAAGGTAAAAATATTGCCCAGGTTTCAGCAAAATACATGAGGCAAACCTTATATATCTCAATATGAACCTTGTGCTTGATGTTCTTGAACTGTTGAGGCATCTCTATGGCTCCTAGGTGTCCATTTTTAAGATAGTAAGTTTTGGAGATGTAGAGAGAGAGAGATTGTATGATATAGAGTTACCAATCCAAGTTATTTCTTTGCCAAATATTACTGTATTCTTTACAATTTGGGATTTATAATTTGACACATGTGTCATGCATGCACATACATGTGCCTCGCTATCCTCCACCCATATTTGCTATTTGTCTCTGCCTCATGTCCAGTGAGTGAAGAATGTGGATGATGAAGATTAAGGATGATAGGCAAGGTATGAGTAATTGCCTGAAAAGAGGCCCTTGGAGCAGAAGAGAAGGGGTAGCAGGCAGCTAGATTTTGGAGGTTTGAGATGGTGCTGGTGCTGTGGCTGATTGAGGGCTGGTGCATTATGTTGGAGTGCTGGCAGTGGAAGGAAACAAGGCCACCATCGAAGAATGAGGAGGGACATGCAAATTGACTGCAGAACAATTTGAACCATGGTTTGTTGTATGGGACGCACAATATCGTATAGATCTTGTACCAATATGCTGTCTTGAATCGTACTGGCACTAGTTATGTTGTCTCGTATCATACCGAACCATATACCAACACTGAAATAGGATGGTATCAGTATGGGATTTGGTACCGAGACGGCAAACCTTGATTTGAACTAAATGTAAAAGAAAAGATACAACATCTAATGCATGTTTGGTTACATCTTTTACTACAGTATTGTAGAGTAGCTGACAAGTTCGTAGGAAATGGGTTCCAATTTCGTTTGTAAGAGCTAAAATAACTCCTCCCTCCTCCATCACTTTTCTCTCTCTCTCTCTCTCTCACCCCCCCATTTGTGTGTACGTGTGTGCATGTGTGTGTGCACGTGCGCGCGTCTATTTCTTGATATTGTTTGTAAGAAGGAAAGGATTATATGTCATTTTGTTATCCACAATCTTGAAGTACCTAGAAACTCACTCTAATAATGACTAATTTCCTTTAAATGTTCTGTTATGTAGATTTTACCATCCTGCCTTGCATATGCCCTGCCTACTTTTTCTTTGTTTTATACATATTCATCATATACCTTACTTGTTCCCTTTTCATTTTGGTTCTTTGTGAATTGCCTATAATTATGCTATATTTGTTTTCTTTTACCTTACTTTTAAAATGAACTTTGGTTTTTCCCCCTTCCTTTTGGTTAATTTAATATATTGTCCTGTCTGTTTTTGTTTATGGTTTATGTGTGTGCGTGTGTGCACGCGCACAGGCGCCTGTCCTAGAAAATATAAGCAAGATGTGAGATGGAAACATTTTGGGCTCTTCCTGTGAGACATCTGCTTTATTTTTTCCATTAATGCTCCATGCTGATGATTGTGTTATGCATGTCTTGCAACTCTGCATTTTAATGTTTGGCATATGGATCTGTTTCAGCCCCATTTGTGTATATATATTTTGGTAATAAAAAAGATGTAAATTGGCTATGTATAGCTGATATTAATTCTTAACAGATCTTGCTATATGTTCTTATTGTGAATGAAATTTCCCTAGGGAAATTATTCACGCTCTTTGTTGATTTTCATGAATTTCTTGAAAGAAAATTGTCTGTTGCATCATACAAAATAAGGAAAAAGTGTGAAGATATCTAATATATAATCCAAGAATTTTATATTGCAAGAACTAACAAAAATATATAATTGTTTAAGTTAAGATCTCTAGCATAAAGTATATATAAAATATAGACAAAAGTACTTCTTGTATTATTCTTTGGTTGTAATCAATTTTTTTTTTTAGGCATTGCTTGAAAGAACATGTGTGGGTATAGTTATCACCAAGAACAGCTTCACGCTTTTCCTAAATCATCTAATCATCAGACATGCTTATTTAGGCAATAACCCAAGCATTGGTAAATATTCACTTGGTGGTAAATGTGTTATATGCTAATAACTTCTGTTTAGGTGGAAAACAACTGTGGCTCTGTTTTCCTTTTTTCCCCCCTAATGGTGATGGAAATTAGTAAAACGTAATGGCATATATGGATGAACATTTTTATTGTTGGACAATGCTGTAGCTCCTGCATGCTAGTTGTTGTGTCATCTTTGGAAATAAAGTAGTTTGAAGCAGACTAGAATTATGTACCAAAAAAAAGGAGCAGACTAGAATGGTATAATTTGTCTATAACTCATTTGTTTGAGACCAGTTGAACCACTGCAGCTGATGGGTACATTCATATTCATTGTTTTATGTCACTAGATAGAATATCATTCACAGTTTGCATTTCTTATATTAATGTCAATAAAGTATTGATAAACCGTTGCTTCTTTGGAAACACTTGCAGGACTGCTTATGATGTGAGCCTTAGCGATGATAGTTGGTCTGACGATATGTTTGCACTTGTCTCTGGAAACATGTCAAGGACATGGGAAAGGCTTGATGCGTGAGTCAACTATAATTTTTACCACTTAGTTCATCATCAAGCCTTCGTTTCTGTTTTTATATTTCTCAAAGAAAATCAATATCTGTTTCTTTCAGTGGTTCCACTGCCTCTCACTTATTTGTTTTGGAGTCTAAAGTCAAGGGCATGTTCCACGGTTCTCCTGCTGTCATTAAATTTCGTGTACCCACAAAGGCTGCCTTGCAGGTTTTATTTCTAATCCTCTAGTTGTAAAAACATTTTCCTGATATTTGAGGCATTATATTTGAGAGTTCATCTTCGAATTTGAAATATTGGAGAGCCATTAGGCATGATCTAAGTTGCCTGGTTTTTGCTTTTTAAGCATCTGCCGGAGAGCTATTTCAGTTATGTTGTCGAGAGTCCATACCCATTTGCTAACTCTAGGTTGCATGCTTGATTTGTTTTTATTATCGTGTTCATTGGCTTGAAGTCATGATTTAATCTCGCTCATTTTCTTGTTTTAGGAGGCTTATTCTACCCCCATTCTGCCATTAGACATTCTTGCTGACAGGCCTCCTGAAAAGAAGTTTGAATGGGTGAGTTAGCCACATGCCGTTACTTGTACCATTTTTATATTATTCTTTACGGGAATTTCTGATGTTTGATGGCAACTTCTATGTGCACACATCCTTCTCAAAACTGGCACCATATGCAACCAAATTTCTTCAGGCAAAGGTAAGCATCCTTCTAAGTGCAATCATTTTATGGTTGTGTATTCATCAAGCATATTTAACTAAAAAACTTTTATGCATACAGAGGCTGGCCGCGAAGTATGGATCACTTGTATCAGTTCTGTTGTTGGTGGCACTGTTCATCTATTTGATTGCAACCCCATCAAAATCCAGCGCTGCAAAAGCAAGCAAGAAGAGACGCTGATTCAAAAATTATGGTCTTCTTGACCAGTTTTGTTTAGAAACTGGAATTTGTAGTCTGAGATAAGATTTTTCATATACTTAAATGTTGTCTTGTTTAATTGCTAGGAGCAGTGGGAAACTACATCGGTTTATTATCGTTGTTCACGTACTTCAGTTGTAGATTACCAACTTAAAAGAATAGAGAGCTTTAACTTAAATATGTTTTGAGCTCAAGTTAAATACAGCAAGCTTTTCATCCAATAGCTTGCCATACAGGGGAAGAGCTGATTCCTTGAAATGAAAGTTGGTTCAGCCGTGTAGAGGTATGATAAAGGTCGTTTGTAATTCTAATTACCTGATCAAAAAGCTTGTGTCGCAATTAAAATTAGGTCATTCAACTTTTTCATGCTTTCCTCCTCTGGGTAAGATGAGCTCGGTGCCATTTCCATTTAATGTCCATTGGATGCTGAATGGTAAAAATGCTGTTCTTAACATTAGGTTGAGGTACCGCTGAAAGCAATTTATTCAGACCTGGGGCCTTGAATCCAGGTGCTGGAGGGTTTGTAAATGTAACAGTTCTGGCATTGACGGTTGGGGCAGTTTTAGTGTCCCCCTGTTTCTACTTGCGAAATTTGGCTGCCAAAAAAAGAGTCAGATTCACTTCAGCCTTGGCCATTTTGCTACAGTTCTCTATAAATTTCATGTCTTTCGCCCTATCAGTTCCTCCTGGGGCAATTTTAGTGTCCCCAGCTTTCTACTTGAGAAATTTGTCTGCCCAGAGTTGTCATGACTCAGGCTAGCATGGATATATAGCGTTTTGACTTGGTGTGAACCACTTAGATTAGAAATTTGCTAGGACTCTTCTTTTGGACGGCAACAAACTATAAGGGCTGGTGGTGGCTGCACGTTTCTTTTTGATTGCATGCATATATCAGAGAAGGGATATCCAATACAAAGACTATGAGAACCTGTTCTCAGACTTCAACAATTGGCGCCCTAGATTTCTTTGATAAAGTGGATACTAGATTGAAAGAAAGCATATCAAGTTATGGATTTCATTGAAGCATATTTAAAGATCGGAAAAAGTAGAGGTCAACAGACTTGCAAGCATGGGCGCAGCAGGTGCAGACATGTTAGAGGTGTGGTGATGAATTTTTTTGCATCATGATACCAAAGGTATCAAACAAGATGCACATCTTGCATAAAAGTACCGTATGAAGGAAATGTACGGACAGAAAAAGAGAGTATTGTACTGGGTCAATATTATTTGCACTTTCCTGGAAACCAACTTTCCTTTATGCCTGCTACCTTGAGTAATCCTTTTAAGATGTAGAGTTCCTTTATGCCTGCTACCTTGAGTAATCCTTTTAAGATGTAGAGTAGGTATGTTGAGGATCAGATGACCCATGTTGCGACATATATCCAGTTTAGGTCTTACAGTAGAACTTTCCGTTAGGAGGTAATAACCAAAAAGGGGGAAAAAAAAAGGATGCTAATGAACGAGAAGCTTACATCAGGGTAATCCCTGTTCTAAATATCACTTTCTTAGGCTGGTGTGAGGGCCCTTCAAAAGGCTAGTGCATTAACATTTAAAGGAAAGAAGCGAGTCAAAACATGCTGGAAGTTAGATACTGAAAGCCCGTGGCAATCATCACTTGAACATGTTGGAGGATTGGTGGTTCAGCCCTTTAGCTTGCTTAGCATTAGTATGCGCAAGAGTAAAGGGACACTAGTATGGTACATTTTATATGTGATGTACAGTTTGAGAGATATAGGGTGCAATAAGGCTGCTTATTTTGAGATGACTTTTCTTCTTACCTTCAAGGATTACTGGGTGGATTTGTAGTAGCGGTGTTAATTTGATTATGTACAATCTAATTTTCCTAAATGCTATCACTGAAAAAGTGTAGCAAAGGAAGAGAAATTGTAAGCCGTTTTACATGCATGTATCTTTAGATGCCATAGCTTTTTAGTTTAAACAATACATGATAGTTTATTTTTCTGTAGGTTATTGCCTGTATGAGAAAAGAAGATATTGTCCATGCTTCATAATACACCATGAAACCCAAAAACCAAAGAATAAAAAGGAAGTAATATCAGCAGAATGACAATTCATTCATTCATAGATGACCAATGAAAACAAAATTCCCACAAAACCAAGCAGCAAGAAGCTTTGAAATAGAATTTAACATCTGCAGGTCCTAGAATAATGTGAAAAATGGCTAATGCAACATGTATGCTTATGACAACCATATCAGTGTCAGCATTCATTTTTATTGAACAATGGAAGAAATTCATGAATCAACATCTAGCAAGAGTCAGGATGTATCTTAGAAGCTTAGAAAAGTTTGCAATAGATTCACAAAAATCAGAACTGTACAGGCTGCAAAAAGTATAAATGTTTAAATGGATTGATCAAACCTTGCCAGCAGGAAGCATAAAAGGAATTTAAAACTCATATACTAAAACCAAAATAACGAAATGATTGGAATCCAGACCTGAAACACTACAAGAAAAGATGGACTAATGAATTACCATCAACAAAACATTTCCAGTGTCTTTCAGGCCAACCCACACTCCTAAAACAAAAAGCTCTCAACGAATGCTCCTTGGGCTTCAAGAATTCCTGGTCATGGCAGATCCATCAGAGCCACAATCTCTTCCCCTACGTTTGATGTCCTCGTTCCTTCTGTCAATACCTTCATGTTCATATGAAGGAATATACTTTTAAATTTAGATACGTCAGGTGAAACTCAACATATAAGCTCAATCCCAATCATATTTTGACTACTGAAAAACAATGACAACCGATGCATGCAAATACGTCTAGAGTGAGTTAACAAAAAAAAAAAAAAAAAAAAGGTCTAGAGTGGTATATAACGCAACATTTGATCTCCAAATTCTTTTTTGAAAAGAAAAATAGGACATACTTTATCAAAATTTCATTTCAGCGAGACTGAAATGAAATGAAAAACCACAGGATGCATAGAACTTAGGGACCCAAAGATCTAAATAAACCCACGGAACCATATGTTATCAAACAAAAAAAACATTTCGTCTCTATAAACCGAACCAATGAATCAGAGAAGTAGCACGAAGAGATCACTGCTTTTGATGAAACAAGCCACAAAGAGGTTTTCCTGAGACAACATAATCCTGTATAAAGCAAGAAATTTCTGACACCTAATGCTGTGAAGCTACAAAGATATTGGGCAGAAATGGGATGTAACAGTTCACATTTCCTCACAAACAAAATATTTAAGTTCCCTCAACAAAGAAGATTCTTGAAAGCCAATGCATGAAGGATGGTTCATTATATCCAGCCAGTTTCTGAAAACGTAAATATTGGGTTTGGCAATGGTTACTAAGATAAACAAGGATCCTCCTCTGCAGCTCCTACTGGTCCTATCGTACCAGCTAAAAGGAACAAAGCTCTCCGGGGCTTGGAACATCTACCTCTGACAGCAAAGGAAAAGAGATACTGTATAAGTAATAATGTATGCATATATGCACCTTCTTTGAACATAATTTCTGAGATGGTATCTCATTATTCAAGCTGGCTTCCTCCCCTTTTGCACGGTGCAATGAATCATGAAGCTATTATGAATACTGATACATCCAGAATACTCTGTCTACTATGGTGCTGACACCCCAACGGCGGCCCTCCACATGTCCCTGTTGAGAGATGCCAAAACAGCCAACAAACCACTGCCACGTGGACTCCCACGACCATATTGAAGGAATTCCACAATCTTCCATCCTCTGCCAACTCCGCTCCTCTACTACTCATACTTGCTGAATTTTTTTTTTTTTTTTTTTGATAAGACTGTACATGTATACTATTCTAGTATGAACACAACCAAGAATATCAAAAAATAAAACATCACGAAAGCCACTTGGTGCGAAGGTTATATCAGTCCAAATCACACCTCCCAAGTACTCCATGACAAAAGAGACAACCCAATCTATTGTGATGTTGGCCTTTCTGTAGATATACCTAGTACATATGATGGAGGCCCCCCTCAGTAAGGTCGCAATGTCCCTCAGAAGTGAGTGAACTATATTCTCTCTATCTCATGTCTAAATCTATCTAACCACCATGGCGAAGTCACCTTCAATGATGAGCCAGTCTACCCCAAGTGCCAACCTCACATAGGCAATACTAGCTCACACGGCCCGTAGTTCCGCTCCCGACCGTAGTGTCTACTAGGCTCCTCCCACCCACCACTAGCGGTCTCAAATTTGGGCCACAAATTATGAATCCTGCTCTTCCCTCGAGCCAGACACACTGCCATCAAAATTGATCTTCAAGAATGTTGGGGGTGGGGGCTCCTAAGAAATGAATATCCGACGAGTCACTCAATAAGCCCAATAGGAGTCCCAGTAGTCCGCCATTCTTAAGGCTGAATCGGACAGTAGTGAGTGAACAAACTCTATCACTTGGGCCAGGGCTCTTTCCACAATAACAACTGCTGATGATCATCTCGACTCGAATACCATATATTCCTAGATAGCCAGATATGATATGCGACATAGGCTGCACGGATCCCATCGAGCCTGGCTGAATCTGAAGCCGAACTCTACCGAAGAAACTTTACAAAGGACTAGGTTAGGGTCGCAGTTAGAGTAGTAGTCACAAGCGGGCTTGTCCGCTGCCAGATATGCTGAATTCATCCCTAAGACTGCAACTGCACAGACTTCTTAGTAATACTCCTGTTTGGTGCTTTTGGACACTGCACAATCCTGAGAGGAAAACATCTCCTTACCAGGAAGGAACTTATCAGAATTAGACTCCATTGGGGGTGGTGTGTGCAAGAAGTTGCAAAAGTTGATTGACTAGCTCACCAGTTTCTATGAGTACCAGAAGATTTCCACCCACCTCTTAATTTAAACTACTACATCCCTTGATCTGCGCTTGGTCATAAACATTTATTCCAAGAAGCTCCACACGTATTAAGAACTGAACTCATAAGTTCTCTATAAACCATGCCCTTGCAATTTTTAACATTAATATCTCTAGAATCAGGTAAAGGCTTGTTTAAACCCATAGTGATTTGCCCTTAAATTGTTTGTTCGTGTAGACTAAGCAGGTTTTTAGTATTCTGCAGTTGATATCATCTTGCTCTAAAGTATTGCAAATGTAACAGCCATATGAAATGGGTGAATTTAAATTAAGATACTCCTTGGTCTTTTGGTAAAACATCTTTATGAACTCTTGCCCTTTTTTGGCCTGGCATGTTTTGCAACAATTTAAGCATAAAGCATTGCATAGATCAGGGTTAGGAGATTGTGTTGGAGCTGTTTGATGAAGCAGGAATGAATGGGGTTTATAAAAGAAAACATAAGGGTGGCAATGCTTAACCATTTATCCGGTTTAACTTTTTTTTTTTTTTTTTTTGTGTTGACACCAGCTACCTTATGAAGCCCGAATATAGATACATCCAAAAGCATTTGACAACATCAGATCATGGAGCAGACATGCATTTCACTTGTTTCAATCCATCATAGACTAAGTTAGATTACTTGTTTCATAAAATGGTCATATCCGAATCTATATTTTTGACCTATTTAATAAATATATCAAATTTGGGCCGACAGATTTTTGATCTACCATGCATCCAATCCAACACATGTTGTCCGACTCAATTGCCCCCCTTAAGAAAAAGGACGAGATGAACTAAGAGATGGGGTATCACTCATGTGCAAGTGATGGTGTGGAGGCTTCACCAAAGCTGAATCTTGATTAGAAACATGGAAAATTCACTGTTCTGTTGACCAAACAGAGCTAGATGTAGTGCAGGAATTAGTCCAATTTCACAGACTCTTGTAATTAAATCTTTGTGTAAGATTGCCAGCCTCCAGTTTGCTACTTTCACAGCTCACTAGCAATGGGTACTAGTTAAATACATGTGATGCGTTGATTTTGTGCATGGAACAATTGAGAGGGAATGTACAGAGATTCTTGGACTATTGGACAGGAATTGGCAAGCAGATGAAAACAGGAAATTTTCACAGGGGAGACTCACCCATCCTGCATCTTCAGCAATGGAAAGGTTCCACAAGAAACGAAAAGGTACATCTGCAACACATAAAGGTGCATGTCTGTCTCCATTTGCGTTAATAATACCTGCGATATAAAGCATCTAGGAACCTAAATGACTCAGTCAAACAGCCAGATGATTTCTACATTTCTCAGATGGCATCCTTAACTACAACCTAGTCAGCTTAAAACAATTTCTACCGAGTGTTTCTTTACTGGATGCCCCCTAAGGACAACTCCTGGATTACAATACCCACAATCAGAACTGGTAGCAATAAATAACTAAATCAAACAACAGTTATAAATGAAGTCCTGGACCAATCCACCAAATTATTCCATGAATGATCACAAAATGTCATCAAAAACCACCATAACACAAGTATAACCTTTCACGTGACACATGTAGAACCTTTGTTATTGTCTAATAGCTAATTTACAGCTCCATACAGGAAAGTTCCAAACTTCAGGCAAGAAAGAAATGCTTCAGGAATTCAGACTATGCAGGCACAGCAAAACTCTTCTCTCTCCAGCGGGGTGCATCCACAACAAGACATGGGTCTGATTTCTCGTACTCAGCAACCTGTGACACTTCAAGATTGTAAGTCGCAATATAGATAATGGCAAGAGCCAATACAGAGGAAAGAATGGTGAAAATATGAGAAATTTTTTAACCTTTTGTCCACAGCTAGGGCAGTAATGATACTTGTGCCAAAGGCAGTCCATGGAGGGGCAAAGGAAGCAAACTCCCAGCATAAATGGCATCATGCAAGCCACAACAGCTGCCAGACTTGGTTTTGATCTGTACCATGGTAAACGAATGTCATGAAACTAAATTTCATTCAGAATAACTCTACCTTGCTGGCGCATTAGAATCAAGGAGATGCCATTGATGAATGAAATGCACTTTTGTGCCGTTAAATAATCTAAACAATATAATGTTTGACCATATGACATCCATCCATCTAAGTTATTAGAACATCAATAGAAGTCTTCAGTCACCACCCAGAATCAAAGACTAGTACTTGAATACAGAGTGAGGGGAAAAAAGAAAGCAACGAACATTTAGGGAAAAAAACATCTAAGGCTTAAGTGTCCTCGCACTAAGATTTTTCACTTAAGCGAGAATGACTTATCTAACAGATAGGCAAGTGAGGGAATAAAAGAAAAGCAAAGACTGCTCAACCAGCCCAAACTTGAGTAAAATCAAATATAGCACCATAATGGCTTGTTTTCCATCAGATCACTTGTAGTGCCATTTGCCACCCTAAGAATATGCAGATAAGTTTTAACATAATAAAATCCAAATTCTCCTAAATAATTAAGTAATTCTTAATAAATGTGAATACTCAATCTTGTTTAGCAAAAAACTTCAAATATTTATCAAAATCCTATAATATGGAGACGGACATGGAATGGTGTTATGGGTACAGGCATAGTTAAAGTCCAAGTAGTATGTTGTAGAACTAATCTACAAAACATGTAAATTACTATGTAGTGTGTAAAAGCTTAAATGAATAATTTCAAATGACTTTTAGCAAATACCTGGGAAGGAATGAAAAAATGCTGAGAACTATTAATACTATTTATCAATACCATTAGCTTTCTTAAAGGGAGCATTACATCATTAACATTATTATAATCATGATCTCCAATAAGATATCACTAGCATAGGCTCCAACCAAGGTCTGCCCAACCATGCTGAACTAGCTAGCTCAAGATGTACCAAATCAGACTGGTCAGGGACCAGCACGATTCTGGCTATTAAAATGGTTTGACCCCTCCCTCTCCTTGCAACTCGATTCCATGCTCTTCTCCCCCCTCGCAACTCGATTCCATGCCCCCCATCCTCATAACTTGATTTCATGCCCTCCTCCCTCATGACTTGATCCCTGTCCCACCCCTCAAAAAAAAAAAAAAAAAAAAAAAAAGGGAACTACTCACATTTAGGTAAGCACTCTCTCTATATCCCCCCCCCCTCCTTCTGTTCCTCTCCCCCTCCCTTTTGGCTTACCATAGGTTGCTACCATGCCAAACAAGTCACTGGCTGCTACCCTCTCAAATACCAGTTCGACAAATCTTGGCTCCAACTGATCATCAAAAATAATAAAATACAATAGAAAACAGCCTCTGCAGTAGCATCAATCCACTGCCAGTTATGTTTGTAGGTATTACTTCTCCTTGACCAGTCATAACCTCAACCTGCAAGTGTGATTCCATCTTTAATGCCAATATTGATCAAATTAAGATGCACCAAAGTTTGGTATATATTTTTTTGCTGCTAATTCTTCCAACCAATGTTATTGTCTACAGCTTAGAGCAAGAAAGGCCTGCCATTAAACCTGGTACTAGGGAAAGAGAGAAGACAGCTTCATATATAAAGCACCAACTAAAAGCGAAAAATTCAGATTGATCCAAAGGTGAGTGTCTTTTTAGTGACATAAATAGTCTCAAGCATGACTCAAATACCACAAGTTCGAATATGAAATTAGACTATAACAATTAAGACACAAGAACCCATTAAATCGTGGACCAAAAACAAGAAGGTAGGATAATAGCTTCATTAATGAAACAGAAAAAACAGACCATGATGTAGA
The DNA here is from genome assembly GCF_000442705.2 of Elaeis guineensis. Taxonomy (NCBI): domain Eukaryota; kingdom Viridiplantae; phylum Streptophyta; class Magnoliopsida; order Arecales; family Arecaceae; genus Elaeis; species Elaeis guineensis. The sequence goes on from NC_025993.2 coordinate 131,601,747, forward strand.
GAGAAAATCAATGAAACTCCCAAAGATGCGATTATTTTAGAAATAGTACAATCCATGCATAAGATCCTAAGTGCCCTCAACTCCCACCCCAGTTGCTAAACCAAAAGCATTGTGAAGCATTCGCAAACATCAATGTCATTGTTCACTGCCAAATTTTCCACAACCGTCTCCATTACTCCTATCATTATTTCATTCAATGCAAGGCTCAATTAGTTGCACTTGAAAGAGCTCACACAACAACCAAGCTAAAAGTGGTTAGCAATTTTTAGGTATCTCAAGAAAAGGGAAAAAATTTTAATGTCCTATTCCGAAATATATCTGGCTAAGTTGCTCGGCTTAATGTGCTATAGAAAAAGAAAAATGTCAAGTGGCAGATCCATCATGATTATTATTCCCTTTGTTAATTTGTGAGATATGTCCAAAATAAAGGTAAAACCCTATTACTAGTCACAGAAAAAAAAAAAAAGCAAAATTTGTCAAATACGTGACAATCACCACAAACCCTTAATATCAAGGTCCTAGGTGGATATGGACCACAAAAGCACCACCTATTTTTTTCCCCTGTTCTACCCAGTTTTCAGCTTTCCATTTACAACAAAATTCATAAACCCACAGATTTCCATTACCTAGAACATCATCATGCTTCAACATTGACACCATCAACTTAATTGTCTTCCTGAACGACTCCATCCAATTCCCCATTATATAAGATTAGTTAAAAATCATAAAAAATTTCAAGCCCTTGCATGTCTGATGGTCCAGAAAAAATGTATAACAGAAGCAGCATTCTTAACTCCAAAAACAAGAACAATTGAGGCTTTCTTCATATGTTGCATAACAAGAATGACACAAAAGACACAGACTGCCTTGCACCTCACCTATATTATAACTTTTCAGTGACTTAGGGCCTGTTTGGCCAAGCTATGAAAATCAGCTTATTTTGAAATCACTTCTTTTCAAATGGAGTTTCAGAAAAAGTGCTGCGAGAGAGAAGCAGTTTGTGTTTGGCAAAATCATTTGATAAGGACTTTTATCAATATTTGAGAAGCAGTTTGTGTTTGGCAAATCTTTCAAAAAAAGTACTTTTGACTGTCAAATTATGAAAAAAGACATGTATTTATGGTAAATAATGGGAGGGTTAGGTGAAAGTAAATAGAGGTAGTTATGGTAAATAATAATTTTGAGTAAGGATATTTTTATCTTGAAAAAATTAATTTTCTGCTTTTGCTTCTGTTTTCAAGGAGAAGCTCCAATTTTCTACTTCCTGCAGCAGAAAAACTGCTTCTGCTATCACTCAAAAGTAGATTATTTTTTAAAATAAGCTTGGCTAAACATCTTATTTTTTCAAAATAATTATTTTTTTGAAAAATAAGCAGCTTCTTCCTCTCCAAAAGCTTAGCCAAATAGGCCCTTAATCACATAGCTGAATGTCATATAACCAGAAATTACACAAGTTTCAATCAAGTCACCTACTATAAAGTGTGATGACTCTGATCATTACTGTCAAATGATTCTTGTGTTAAGAAAGACTGTGAAAATCACCTCTTGATCCTTTGTATATTCTAATTTCATTTTCTGAGTTTTTTTTTTCTGAAAATGATGCATGGAACAAGTCCTTGTTGCCAAACAGCCAGAAGTTGGATATGAATGGGTTTGGTCCTAGATCGTAGAAATCTGCAAGTATAGGTGAAGATATTGAGGTTTCTCCATAATTTATATTCGCTTAGTAAACACATGACACTACCTTGGCCATATAATCAAGCAATTAGAAGGGGCAAGAACCCACAAGTGTCTGAAACTCCAACCACCCTAATATCGAGATGGATCCCCCCAACCAATCACAAATGTTTGAGGTTCTCCCATGCTTCTACATAAGTGGGACAAACACCTGTCTAACACTTTGAAGTGATTGCCAGTGGAATTGCACCTATTGTCAAACATCCAATCCTTCATGTAATCTAAGTCTATGGAAACATGTTTTAACATGTCTCACGTTAAGTATTAACATGCCAATATGCACCAGTCTATACAACATAACATATACTGCAATGGCTAGGTATGACACATCAAAGTGTACAGCCAGGACATGTGTATTGGTCTATTCTGGTCCATATCAGCCCATATCTTTTATCATCGATTTGTGCCAGTTTGACAGAAACCACCTTACTGTGAAAACCCCCTCTGTTTCCTTTTCCTCCTGTTTGACATTGTTTTGACCTCTTTTGAAATGTAACTAGCCCCTAAAGACTTTGAAGGCTCAATCTAGAGATTACATGTTTATGACACAAAATTATTGCTCTACATCAAATCAAAGTCTAGAAATTTCTTTCTACTCTTAACAAGGATGAATCAAGCCAGTAGCAGATAATGGATCATTATTAAAGTAAATTTATTCATTTGTTAATGTGTATCTTGATCAACATAAGCGTATATAGGTGGCTCACTAAGTCTTATAAACCATCATTTAATCATTTAATGTTTATGTCAAAATTTCAGAAAAATTTGTATTTCCAATGTGTTTTGGTGTAGATTAAATGTGCCACAATGGATGCCTTGTTAACAAAGCACATCATTAGTTTATCTAGAGGTGTTTTCCGCAAAGTAAACATAGATACATTAATGGATAGGCATTAAATTACTGAACGTCCTGTTAGCAGCACCTTAAAGCATCAAACACATAAACAGGGGATCACATTATTACTCTTTCCCCCTAAGGTATTTTAAAAGGTATACTATATTGAAGCAATAACAAAATAAATGTATAGGAATGCCAACAAGAAGAAGAATAGACAGATTAACAGGTTGGAACGTATAGTATGCCTTTTCACCATGGTATTATCTTATGATGTATTATTTATTTATCAAGTAGTTTATTGACTTCTCCTAAATATTACTCGTTTTCTTATATACATCACCCAACAAATTGTAAGTTCATAGCAAGTTTTGCATTAAATTTCCCCTCCTTTTTTAGTTTTAAAATGCTTTTTAATATTTTTAATACCTTGCTGCCTAGTGGCTGCACACCCCAAGCCAATGGCATTTTTTGTAATATCATGAACTTCAAGTACATTTCTGTCTCTAGTGCCCAATTATTATTGCTTAATCTTAGGTTGTATGAAAAAAATTATGTTCAGATGATGAAATATTTACACACATATAACCTTTTAGAAATGCTTTAGTAACACAAAACCACATATAAAAATGTTACAAAGTTGAGGAGCAACTTTCCTATAGCTAACTCCTACAGCTTGTAGAGTACCAAACGAAAAGGAGAATTAGAAGAGTTATATATAAACTGCATCGCCTTTCTGTGCGAGGTTATAATGTCACGGTAGCAGTGCTTATCTGTGATAATCGGTAATCCTGTAGTATCAAACATTTTTAATGCCTTTTATTTACAATTCCAAAGCACAATCCCTTAATGCTGAGTTATGCACTGCTATATTTTATAGATTACTTGAGATTCTATGTTTCTCCGAGCAAAATACGTCAATGCATGCAAGATGAAGCAACAACTAGTATCGATCTGGATTGCAGAGGAGTCTTTGATAAGCATACCTAATCCTTGCAAGCCCATACAGTAGACTGGTTACAAAGCTTGCAAGTCCATAACATGAGGACAAACAAAAGAGAACTTCACCGAGTAATAATAGAATTTACAAAGTTCATGATACCAGAATTGACAAAACGTCTTCGCTATAAGGAAGAACATTAACTAAATCAACCTGAAGTGTCAAGAAGCAGATGCAGGTGCGGATGCCAGAGTGGGTGCAGCAAAAAGTAGAAAATTTGTTATAAAGTCTCCAGAATGAAGTGCCATTAGACAGATATCCTCTTTACAAAAAACACAATTTTATTTTCTTTTTTTTTTTTATTTCCTAGTGGGTAGATGGTGACAGAATTCATATAAAACAATCACCAGTAGATGTAATGCATCTTGTCAATCAAAGCAATGCCAGTGGATCTTTTTTATCAATTGCCTATTAGCGATAGATACCTACCAAGTTAGAAAATCTCATTTAATCAAACCTCTTTTAACCATCTATAGAGCAAGCATCAATTGGTATCAGCCAAAATCCAAAATTTATGCTACAATAATAAGATAAAGCAATTTCTCTCACACATTTGAAATCAAACTATAACACCTATCTCAGACGATATAATATATGTTTATCATGATAACATCACTAAGAAAGAAGAACTCCACAATCAAATCCATTACCTATAGATGATAACAGGAGCACAATCTCACTTCAAAAACAAAACCTTTCGCCTTCAAACCCACAATTAACACCCCCAACCAAACCATTCATAAACCTAATTCCCAACAAACCATTCAATTTTTCCCAAAGAATTTTCTAATTAATTAACACCCCAAACTCATATCCGATCACTCCGGTCATTCTTCCCCCAGAATAAACCTCATCAGTAAATAATCAATTAATTGATTAACTAATAACCTAATTTTTCTATTTACTTCCGGTGATCAACCACAAGCAGCGGTACCAATTCTTCAACTATCCCTCAAGATAACGACAAATTCAACAAAAGATTCAAACTTTTCGATCAAATGAAGCCTAATCAATAGAAATCAAGAACCAAAACATCGAATCCGAAAACAAAGCCAAGGGGAGGTGAAAGGCGACATACTTGACGGTTGTGAGGCCGGAGGAGCCGCAGTAGACGCACTGGAAGGGGGCGGGGGTATCCCGAAACATGGTCTGCTGCAGAGGGATCCCCATCGGGTCTCCGTAGATGGCGTTCGGGGGGATCATCCCAGCCTGGTAGGGGTTCTGCCCCACGTAGAACGCCTGCGCCTGCTGCGGCTGCGCCGCCGCGTATCCGTACGGCACACCCTGCTGCTGCGGCGCCGCCGCCGCGTATCCGTAGGGCACTCCCTGCTGTTGCGGCGCCGGCGCCGCGTACCCGTACGGCACCCCCAGCGCTGGCTCCCCTCCCTCTCCTTTTGTCGCCATGATCGCGCTTTCTCTCTCGATCGCCGAGATTTCCGAGGCCGGAGAAGGGCGAGCGGAAAAAAATTTATAGAAGAAGAAAGCGCGTGACAAGGCGGAGTATTCCGCGCACGGAAGAAGGGCGGGCGAGGGTCGTATTTGGTTGGCTACAGAGGACAGTGGAAAGAAAAACTTAAAAGCCAGCAAATATTAAGCAAAGTGGGCTTTAGGAGTCGTGATGGATGATAAAGGTCTGACGCGCATTCTAAAGTACAGGTGTGACGTTTCTGAATCGTCCTACGGAGTGGCTGGTTTTAATTTCCGCTTCCTTGGAATTATACTATTATGCGACTTGGGACCGGCTAAAACTACACACAGGTCGTCAACGGGGCCCACTAATACTGTGCCTTGCGCCGATGTCAGCGGGCCTAGACAATTGTATCCCGCCACGTGGGAGAAGATCTTTCGGGTGCGCATCGGTCCCTCTTGGAATCAGGGATGTAAGCTGGAAGGCGAGGAAGAAGTCCGAACAGGAAGCGTAGCGGACCGGATTGGGTGGAGTGGGGTCCACTTGGAAATATGAATTTATCAGCGGCACAAGACTTCTTGGGGTACCGCTGCCGTCTAGAAGATCCAACAAGGGAAAACGGTCAGCGTTTCGATTAACGGCCGTTAAGTGTCACACACACAAATATATATATATATATATATATATATATGACAACTCCTTCACCACCGCAAATAGGCTCATAGGATGATAAAATTCAAAAATACAGTTCCACGAGAATAAAGAAACCCTAATTGCCAAGACTTTAATATTTTTTTTTTCCTTTTTGGGCGGTTTGGCAAGAGCTTTGGATATTTAGGAATCTTCTTTCTTTTTCTTTTCATGAGCGAAGGTGTTTCTAAAATTACCTGAAAAGCATTAGTCAAACAAGTGGATTTAATAAAAGGTATCTTACGGGAGGAAAAAAAAAAAAATCACCGTTGAAACTTTTTTTGCAATATAGCGGAGAACAAGAAACGACTGTTCATATTTTGAAAATATTATTTTAAAACTATAATAATGTGAAAGATTTTAAAATTTATTATAAATTTAATAATATATGATACTCATATAAAGAGTTAATTAGACTCAGGTCAATCAGATTTGGCTCCAAATCTAATGAGATTCCCTTCCAATCGGTACGGACCTTTATATAGAAAATAAAAAATTAATGACCATTTTTCTATCCATTTAAGCTTGAAAAATATTTAAAACATATCACCATACAAATGGGATGGAAGCCTACGCGCCATTAATGTAGATTGACAGAAGTTTATATACATTTTTATTTATTTTAAAATATTTTTGTTTATCATATAAAATTTATATTTATTTCAAAGCATCAATTTTTATTCTATTTCTATTTTAAACTCATTTATATTTATTCTAAAAATATATATTTATTTTAAAAAATTTATATTTATTTTATCCAAAGTTTATATTCATCCTTTATAAATTTTATTTATTTTGGAAGAGATATAAAGTGACATGTCCCATTCATAATAATAGAATAAATACAAATCATTAATATGGATGTAACATACTACTTTACGTCTCTCTAGCAATAAACACAAATGAAGATGAAATAAATACAAATTCCTTTAGAATAAATATAAATATTTTTATAATAAATATAAATAAATCTAAAATAAATAGAAATAAAATAAATAAAATCAGCTCCATGGTGATAAATAGAAGTGATTTATAATAAATATAAATTTAATTCCTCTCTGATGCACGTGGGCTTATGTCCCACATCTCATCTGCATTAATGGCTTCTCTTAAAGTTTTCAAATCCAAAAGGATGGAAAGATAGCTGTTAACTTTTTGATTTGTTACATAAAGATACATAGATGACGAGGAATTTAATTGGATTTGGAGCTAAATCTGATTGATTTGAGCCTAATCTATCTTATCATATAAATCTAAATTATGAAAAAATTAAGATGCACCGATACTATCTAATTGATCAGTCAAGCCTGACGTAGTACATAGATGCTTCAATTGTTGTGGGAAATAAATTTTATAAATCAAAATAGAGGATTGATAATATTTTTTCAGAAAAAAGAGGATTGAAAAAAAATTATGGGTTGAATATTTATCATTATCTCATTTATCATCAATATCTACTATATAGGTAAAATGTCACTGACTATTGTTACAAAAATATTAAAAGAAATATCAAAAAGCATAGAATATAGAAAATCAACATAGAAATAACTTGCAAAATGAAGGGGACTAAATGCGAACAAGAGAGATCTACCGAAAAGATACTTTCTTTTGTTCGAAGGAAGAGGAAGAATCCAAACAGATAGATAAAATGAAAAGAAATCAAAAGAAAACTAAAAGATAAATAGTGGTGCCAGCATTATCTTGAATGCCATGTCATTTCAAAGAGCAAGCTATTTTACACACATCATTAATTGGTGACCTTTATTAAAAAGTTCTAGAGTACTTGATAGCAAAATTTTTTAAGCTTTTTTACTTGATTTATTCCTATCAAGTTTTACTTGATTAATTCCTATCAAGTTTTACTTGATTTACTTCTCTCAAGGTTTTAATGCCTAATCAACTTATTAATCTTGTAACCAGCCAACCTTTACAACTCATGTGAGATCAAAATACAAAAATCACAACAAATTGCTAACCAGTTGATGGCTACACCATTTAAAACATCTACCAAAACCATTTTAGATTGACATGGTCAATTGTGTAATGAGAAAAAGAAAAGCAAAGGATGATATTTTTTTCAATTCCCTGAGGTTTTCTTCCACTTCATCTAAGAATTTTCCTCCTCTCTCCCTTTCTCTTCTATCAGAATGAAGATGTGGAATTTAAGGCCATGATATATGTACTTTTTGATCCTCTAAAAATATTTTTGAATGATATAGTAATGTTTGATAAAAAATCGAGAAATAATTTTGCCTTTGCCTAAAAGCTGAAAAGATTTGCTTGAAAAAAGCTCCGATTGAAGTTGCTCCCTTAAAATACTTTTTGACTAAGGTTGGGAAAATATTTTGATTTTAACAAATTTTTTTAATGATCAAAATATTGATCAACAAATCTTATAATTATATTTTATATTATTTCATATCATATAATCCTATATTATTGTATTATAAATATAATATTATAATATAACATATTCGTATATTATAATATAATAAGCATAATATAACATATCATTACAATTATCACATTATATTATTATAATAATAGTTATATTATGGTAATATAATATATTATTGTAATCATAATGTAATGTTATATTATTAAAAATATAATAATATAATATATTAGATTATCTTACGTTATGCTATATTCTGATATATGATTATCTTATAATAATATATTATTATAACATAAACATATAATATAATATTGATAATATTATTATAATCAATTATTAGATGAGATTATAATTCATTATATTATATTATATGGTTACATTGTATTACAATATCATTATATTATATTATATTATACATTACATTATAGTTATAGTAAATTATATTATAATATTATATTATATTATAATAGTAATGTACTATTAATAATACATTACAATATTATACCATCTTACGGCATGTTGTATTATATTATAATGCTATAGTACTCAATATTGTATACCATATATAATATAATAATATTTTAATATATAATAATCTATAATATTATATTGTATTATACTCCATTATACAATATTATGCAATATATTTTTTATTGTTTTATCATATCAAATGAATTTTCTTATTTTGATTACTAAATACATATTAAAATTTTATAATATTTTAAAAATATAGTTACTAAATGATAAATAATTTTTTAGAAAAATTTTATTTTCAAAAATTATACTTCTTAAAAGTTCTACTTACAAAAGCTTCAGAAATTCTACTACCACCAGTAATCCTAAATAGTGCCTAAGAGTAAGAATGGAGGTTTAATAAAGCAAGATAGCTACGCACATTCTTTAGCCATAGTGATCATTGGGTCTACAGTGCCCATAAAATCATTTTAGGAGAGGCCGAGGATGGCAGTACTTTTTAATTAAATGATGAAGCCATGCCATAGATCTTCCTATTTCTTTCCTCAATGGCCCTTGTTATAGTACTTTTTTATTATGCTTTATTTATTACAATAAGCATGGAACGTCCAAACAAGTAGAGGTAAAATAGTAGATCGGGATAGGGCCAACAGGTTGCCACTCTTGTACTAGGGCACTGACAATGATAGGAGGTGAAGCAATGAGGTGAGTACAATTGGTTATTGGTAGCATATCACCCGTTAATGCAACCAAATCTACATCACCAATCACACCTACTGATCTCACTAAGATTTACCCCTATTCTAAAGGAAACAAATAAAGTCATATAAGCAAATAAATCATAGCATATATCTCTTTGTGATGAAGGAAACAAATAATGGTATACAAGGCAACAAATCACTACACATATTTCTTATTGATGAAGGAAATAAATAATAGCATACAAGGAAACAAATCACAGCATATATTTCTTATGATGTTTTATAGGTGACCAGTTTTTGTAATTATAGCATATCTTTGTCATATCACTATAATTATGCCTATAATTGTGTAACCAGTCTCTTGTAAAGCTTCCATAATGTATCTATCTCATCCCACCAGAAGTGGTGCCTTGACATATCATATTGTCTTCATTCTCTTTTACTAAGCTCTTATTTTTCTCAACCTAGTATTGTTGATTTTCATGGTGTATAAGAGCCAATGGCATCCTCAAGCTCCACCACCACTCTTGTTCGGACAAACTCTTCTTTAATATCATCTTACATTCTTCTTCTATTTATTACATCCTTGGTATCCATCAAACTTGACCACACTAATTATTTGCTCTGGAGAAGCAAATTTCTTCCTATTTTACATGTCAAGACTTGCTTGGTTATATTGATGGCTCCTTCACTTGTCCAACCAAATTCACTTTGCATGCAGAGACTTATATGACTACCATAATCGATCTAAAATATATGGCCTGGATTATATAAGTTTCTCATCTCCCAAGCTGAATCTAGTGTGTACTCTCACAAAACCTATGCTCACCCATGTTCTTGGAGCAACACCTTCTTGTGAAGCATGGCAAGACCCTGAAAAGTTTCTTGTTATATGGTCTAGCTCCCGGGTAATGAACCTTTAGCATACTCTTTGTAATATTGCATGACCAACTACTTAGACAGGATGAAGGCTAAGATAATGCGCTTGAAGTTATCAGTCATCCTATTTGTAGAATTTGATTTATTCCCACATATTCTTTGAGTTATGGGGCAAAAATATAATCCCATTGTCACTTCACAGGGATATGCGCATCACTTTTGTTGAACTTTTTAGATATCTTCTCTCATTTGAACTGAAGTTGCAATCTTATTCTATAACCTAAACTCAATAACATCCCTTTATAGCCTTTATTGCATGATGCAATCCTTCTAGTTCTTCCTCAAACCATGGCAATACCGATGAAGGTTCTAATCAAAATCATCGTTATTCTCCAAAGAACAATCAAGGCAGTTGACCCCCATCATTTAACAATAGTTAGCGAATTTCGTCAAATTGTGATACTTTGAGTACACAAATTTCTCATCAAAATGCAGTTTTCTATTAGATTTGCAATCCGATAGATCATACTACTCTTGATTATTTTCACTAGTTTTTCTATCATATCAAGGAAAACAACCCCTTCAAAAACTCCAAGCTATAACTACTACAAAAGGATGTGCTTGTTCCCATCCTTTTCATTCTATTCTAGACAAGCTTAAAAACTCGTGTTGGGAATTGTATCCCAAAGTCAATCATTAGTCTGATGATTGTATTCACATTTGTAAATTGTATATAATTTTTTATTAATAAAAATTATTGAGCTTTTTCATCACATTTTGTCCATCTTTTTTAAACTCCTGTGTTGTGATAAAGTCTTTAGGACTATATTTAATCAATAAAGAAGAATTTGTCGTTTAGTCCTTAAAATATATTCGTGACCAAATGATATGCTTTTAATATGACAATAACTATATCAAGTATAAGTCATTGTATGTCATATGGGTTGGTTGTCCTCTTAACTAAGGAGTGTGGAGACACTGGTATGGCATGCAGGTGGAATGTAGGAGTACATTTGTACCGAACGTGACCATTTATTGAGCACTCTATTGTCAAGAGTAGCTCGTGAAGGGTATGGGTATAAATGTCCCTCCAACCTAAGATCACCACGGTGACTTGTAAGCAACTTACTGTACTTTGGTGCCAGACCATCTGAATTTTTAATTTAGTGATGGAAGATTACTGGGTGCAGTCAAGTACTTATCAATTCGGTGTATGAGTTAAGATGGAATTAATTTCTCTGAATAAGTAAGAGTTATGTATCAGTATATTTTAATTTAGTAAAACCTTGATCAAGATAATCTATGTGATGGATTTGAAAGGTTGAAATACAATGTGGTTGACTATATTAGGGTTGACAGTCAAATCTTAGGTCACCTTGTACATTAGGATCAAAGAGATGAATTATACGATAACCATATGTTAGTAGATTTTAGAATATTATTTTATAATTTTTTGACCTGTCCGGATGTCGGATCCCATTGCTAGATGGTTACATTGATTAGTATAGAAAGTTGTTTCTATACTATCGGCTTAGGTTCGAACCTATGGGGTCACATATATTAGAAGATTCGGTGAGATCTGATAGCTAAAGAGTCCAATTGGATTGCGACTCTGGTGAAGAGTCCCACTGAGACTGAGACTTTGGAGGAGAGTCTCACTGGATTGGGATTCTACCGTTAATGAAAGATTTATTAGCAATTAGATTGCTAATTGACTCAATTTGATTAAGTAAAGAGCTTTGGATCAAGTTTAATTGAATTAGATTCAGTTTGACTTAGATTGGGTTTGACTTGATCAAGCCTAACTGCAAGAGAAATTTATTCCTGATTTGATCAGGACTTAGGCTCAGTTAATTCTTAATTGGGTTAAAAATTTATTGAGGTGATTAGGTTTTTAATTAGATTAGGTTCATTACTATCATTAGATTCAAACTAGATTTGATTTGATTTAGAATCAAATTAAAAATGAAGAGTCCTAACCAGCTGGGACTCTATCTCTCTCCCTTGTGCCACCCTAGACCCACCTCCTCTTCTCAATGCCAAAAGGGTTTTGGTGTGTGATTTTTTGGGCATGAGGAGAGAGGGCACAGAGAGGGTGGGCGGCAAGCATTATGAGTCATAGCCTTATCTCCTGCTTAATTTGAATGCGATCCGAATTAGAGATAAGAAGATAAGAAAGAAAGAGATCCGTTATGATTGAAAAAAAGGATAGTGCAAATTGAATTTTTTCTTATTTTTTTTGAAGTATTTTTGGGTGTAAGAAAGATCAGATTTCTTTCTCATGCCATCACCCATTCTTGAAAATTTTCGAATGCCAAAATTGGTGGTTGGCATGGAGAATATTGGCACCCCCCTTGACCCAAAATCCTAATCCCTTGTTATATAAAGGGGGGTTCAATAATTGGGTGCCCCATATGATTTGCAGTTGAAATTTGTTTCTTCTCAATAGCTTTTCTTATTCCTCTCTTCCACCTCTAATTTTTCTTCTCTTTTGAAGTATCCAAGAGATCAAAAGCAGGAAAGAAACAATCACAACAAGAAAAGAGAGTTTTTGTGACGAATTTATTGGCGATGAAAATATTTTCATCACCAATAAAATTATTTATGATGAAAAATTAAATTCATCATTAATAATAAAATATTTATGATAAAAATTTATTTTCATCACAAATAGCTTCATATTTATGATAAAATTTTTTTTATCATAAATACCTATTATTTACGATGATATTAATCATCGTAAATAATAAAATATTTATTTTAATTTTAAATTTTTAAATATTAATGATAAAAATAATTTTATCATAAATAATATAAGTATTTATGATGAAAGCTCATTTTTTATTACAAATACTGGTTATTTACGATAAAAATTTTTATCACTAATATTTGAAAAAAATAAAAAAATAAAAAATTTAAAAATTATAGATTATTTGTGATAAAAATATTATGTCATAAATAATGAAGTATTGATGATGAAAACTAAATTTTCATCACAAATACCTATTATTTATGATGAAACTTTTTCATCACTAATATGTGAAAAAATAAAAAATTTTAATAATTTAAAAATTATAGATTATTTATGATGAAAATATTACATTGTAAATACTAGAATATTAATGACGAAAACTCATTTTCATTGCCAATACTCGAGTATTTGCGATGAAAAATTTTCGTCGCTAATATTTGAAAGAAAATAAAAAATTTTAAAAATTTAAAAATTATACATTATTTGTGATGAAAATATTATGTCGTAAATACTGAAGTATTGGTGATGGAAAGTTATTTTTCATTGCCAATACTCGGGTATTTGTGATGTAATATTTTCATCATTAATATTTAAAAAATTTTCATTGGTAATACATGAAAAAAATAAAAAAATTTAAAAATTATAGATTATTTATGATAAAAATATTACATCTTAAATAATGAGTATTGGTGAAGAAAACTAAATTTCTGTTGTCAATACCAATTATTTACGATGAAAAATTTTCATCGCTAATATATGAAAAAAATAAAAAAATTTAAAAATTTAAAAATTATACATTATTTGTGATAAAATATTATGTCATAAATACTGGAGTATTGGCGACAGAAAGTTATTTTTCATCGTCAATATTCTACTATTTACGATGAAAAATTTTCATCATTAATATTTAAAAAATAAAAAAATTAAAAATATAAAAATTATAGATTATTTATAATGAAAATATTGTGTCATAAATAACTTAGTATTTGTAATGAAAATATATTTTTCATCATAAATAGTCTATTATTTATAATAAAAAAAAATTAAAAATTGATCATTATTTGAGATAATACTTTTCGTCTTTAAATTTTTCTGAATCTGTCTCATTGCTCAATTTTGCATAGGTTGTTGGTTCTATGGACCGACAAAGATCACAAAATACAAAGGCCTTGTATCTGCCCAAGAACATAGACAGGAGATGATACTGGATCTTTATATATTAAAACATGATCTATAAGAAGATTATTCATATGGTACTTGATTTTTATACATTAAAATATGATACTGGATCTCAATTATTTACGATGAAAAATTTTCATCATTAATATTTAAAAAAAATAAAAAAAATAAAAATTACTGATTATTTATGATGAAAACTAAATTTTCATCATTAATATTTTTAAAAAATAAAAAATTTAAAAATATAAAAATTATAAATTTTTTGTGACGAAATGCTAGAAACATCGTAAATACTTCATATACTTAAACTTCCAACTATATAAAGAATAAAACTTTATCAACTGTTCGATGGACTAAATTATGTCATATACTTCTAAACTGTATGCAGAAGATCTTTGCTGGGTCCTTCAGTATTATTTTACAAGAGTGCATTCATGGTCTTAATTGGTATGCGATGATTGTTTGTCGCAGATACTCTCTAATTAGCTGAACTCTTATTATTGCTATCTAGTTCAAGATTTATCCTAAGATTGATATACTCTTATGAGTAGGTATTATCCTTTCTACTATACTCCTTTTGCGTCAGATCTCAAGGGTCTTAGCTGCTTGCAGATTAAATTTGAGTTCGGATGTCCATTCAAATCTTTCAATCAACTCATGATAGTATTGCCATCAAAAAAATAAATCTAATTATTTAAATTTTTTAATTATAAATTATGTTCGATTATTAGTTAATAATCTAATAAGATTACTAATGACTAAAATTTAATTTTTATCATAAACAAATTTTTTTATGAAATTTTTTAAGAGAAAAAATTTTTTAGTGAAGAATTTTTATTTTTTTGGTAGAATTATTGATGATAAAAATTTAGTTTTTATTGCTAATAACATTATTGACGATGAATATTTTTTGTCGTAAATAATTTTTTTATTTTTTGACAAAAATTATTAGCGATGGATATTATTTTTCTTTGCTAATAAGATAATTAACGATGAAATATTTTATTTTTATCGCAAATAATTTTTAAAAAATGGGGGTAAATTTTTTTTGGTAGAAATTATTAGCGACGAGAATTATTTTTTCATCGCTAATAATGTTATTAGCGATGATAATTTTTTTTCATCGTAAATAATTTTTTTGTAGCAAAATTTTTTTATCGAAGAAATTTTTTTGGTGGGAAAAGAATTTTTTAGCAAAAAAATGGGAGAATTTCTTTTTGACGAGAATAATTAGCGACAAAAATTATTTTTTCATCGCTAATAAGGTTATTAGCGACGAAAAATTATGTTTCGTCACAAATAATTTTTTTTATGGCAAATTTTTTTTTATCAAAGAATTTTTTTTGAATTATTAGCGATAAAAATTAGATTCCGTCGTTAATAATATTATTAGCAATGAAAAATTACGTCGCTAATACTCCTACTTTCAATCAACATCAAATCGACGTCTCTTCATGCGAAACCGCACGAAATCCTTATTTCCCCCACCCCCTCTCTTCTTTCCCTGATCTCTCTCCCTCTCCCTGAGCTCTCCTCTCTCCGTGCTCTCCCCTTCGTCTCTTCCCGTCGACGAGCCCCTCTCCACTGCCGTTGTTCACCGTCCGACCGAGTCCGCCGATCGCATCGCCCACCGTCCGCCATCCGTCGGAGGTAAGGTTTTCAACCTTTTTTTTTTTGTATTGATCAGGCCACCGGAAGGCGAAGCCGTCCGTGGGGGAGGGGGGTGGGTGGGGTGCCGTGGGCCACCGGTGGTGGCATGGGGCTGGGGAGGGGGCGGGATCCAAACAGGGGTGGGGCGGGGTGGAATGGGGCCAGAGGAGGGGATAGGGCCAGAAAGGGGGCGATCGGTGGTGATGGAGACGGGGCCGGGGAGGTGGTCGGCCGGCGGAGAGGTTATCGGTCGATGGGGAGGGGGTCTGGGGCGTAGGCATGTGGGATGGGGTGGGGGGCGGGATGGGGCCTAGGGGGATAGGGTCGGGGTGGGGGCGACCGATGGCGATGGAGATGGGGTCGGGGAGGCTGTTGTCGGTGGAGATGGGGTTGGGGAGGGGGCGGTCGGCGGTCGGGGGAGATGGTGCCAGGGAGGGGGCAGCGGTGGGGAGGGGTTTGCACGATGGGGAGGGAGGAAGGGAAGAGAGAAAGGAGGGAAAAAAAAGAAAAAAAAGGAAAAAAAAAGAAAAAAAAGAGAAAAAATAAAAAAATAAAAAATAAAAAATTAATCAAATATTTTATTATTTGATTAATAAAAATAAAATCTGAATCACGATCCGAATTAGATCGAGGTCGGGATCCGGGTTGAGACCTCGATTCGGATTAGGATCCAGATCGAGATCTCATTCGAGTGGTGCTGGGTCTGTGACAGTGCCAGCATCGTGGGAGTGGAGACCGTAGGAGGCCAAGTCCGAGCGGTGCGGGGTGTGTGACAGCACCGACGTCGGTGTCGTGGGAGTGGGGGTCGTGGGGGCCGAGTTTGGACGGTACGGGGTGTGTGATGGTGCCGGCATCGTGGGAGTAGGGGCCATGGGAGGCCGACTCCGAAGCTCGTTCAGGGAAAAAATTATTTAAGAAAAAAATATTTTTAGATAAAAAATATTTTAGAAAAAAATAAAAAATTATAAAATAAAATTTAAATTAAAAATATTTTAGAGAAAAATAAAAAACCATCGAGTCCTCGAAATTAGGTTTCGTGTTATTATTTTGTGTTAATATTATTTTGCATGCTCAACTGCTTATAGTTTATTTTATATTTGTTACATAAATTTATTTTATATTTATTACATGCTCAATTATTTATAGTTATTATTATTATTATTTAATATTATATTTATTTATATATCAAGAATTACAAGTATAGTATCAGGAGACAGACGATGATGTTCGTGTTTGCTGTCTACCTCGAAGGCTGAGGCACGTTCACCGATTTCTACTACCACACTAGTTCCATCATCAGAAGATCCTACACCAGCAGGTCCTAGTGAGACGGGTTCGAGTGAAATGGATCTGAGTGGTATTATTATTTTTTTTATATAATAAAATTTAATTTTTTTTAATTTGAATAGCTATCATATTAATGATTTATTTATTGTTGTTTCAGGTCAGTCTCCATCGGTAGTGAGGCGAGGGTGAGGTCCATCTTAGAACCTCGCTCTAGAGCATTGGAGACATCCAAACTTTTTTTTTTGAGTTTAATTATTGAATCATTTATTCTTAAATTAAATTTGTTATCTATTAATTTGACTGATAACTGTATAGAGAAGATGTGTCCAAAACATCGCAAATCAGATGAAACAATAATGGTGGAGCAGATGCATCGATGACTATCAGTACTTTCAAATCCAGATGATAGAGCGGATGATGCAGATGGAGCAGATGATACAACTGATAAGGTAGCAACAGGTCGATCTGAGCTCCGTCGAGCGCTCTCCATCTCCAGCTCGTTCTTCAGATATCGATATTTAACGACTTATTGATGTATTTTTTTAATTTCAAATATCTTATAATTTTAATTTAATATAATAAAATAATAAAATTTATTTATTAATTTATTATATAAATTTTTTATTTTAATTTTTTTAATTTATAAAAAATATTATACATATAAATTTAAAATATATATTCATAAATTTTTTTAAAAAAATATGACTAAATTATTAGTGACAGAATTATTTTTGATAAAATATTCATCATCAAAAATATTTTACTAATATAATTTAATTTATCAATAAATATATAATTAACAGTGATAAATTTTTTTTATCATAAATAATTATTAGCAACGTAAATTTTCATCAAAAAATAGCTTATTTGTGACAAAAAATTTTATCACTAATATTATTTAATTTTATTTATTTTTTATTAAATTAATAATGATGACTTATTTTTGTTGTAAATTTTTTTTTATGATGTAAATTTTTCATCGCTAAAACTTTTTAAATTAATAGCAATAAAAATAATTTTATTATTATTAATTTTTTATTTATCATCGATGATTTTTTCATCATAAATATCTTTTTTTAGATTAAGTTTTTCATCCTATTTTTTTTAACGATGAAAAAAATTTATTGCAAATATTATTTATTAGTGACGAAAATTTTTTTCATCATAAAATATTATCAATGATGGAATTATTTACGATGAATTATTAGCGATCAAAATTTTATCGCTAATATGTATTAGCAGCAAAAATCGATTATTAATGGCGAAAAATTTCGTCGCTAATAACCTATTTTGTTGTAGTGAACAATCTTCAAAGATTCTTATGAGCTAGCACTTCTAAGGAGCTTGATCTGCATCAATCTTTATGTGGATGATCTGTAGAGGTCGGACATCTTTGTTGTTGCTCCTAGATTGATTTTGATGATTACAAAGCAGATTGAAGGGATACAAACATTTTTTATTTGAAAAAGTCTTTATGCTCTTCAGGGGCAAAAATGTAATTTTACCAAAATCCTGATTTGATTGTATCATTTGGTAGAACAAATGATTTGTGATCTATTGGTGAAAATTCCATTATTTTTGGACTTATATTTTTGAAGTTATGAATGTTTGAAGTGCATGAGTCGACTCATGAGTCAACTCATGGCGCAATGAGCTGCTTGGCACGCTAAAATTTCTGTTGGCACGCTATTTTTTTGGCTTGACACGACCTATGAGTCGACTCATGAGTCGACCCACAAGACATGAGTCGACTCATGAGTCGACCTCTGCTGGTTTGGGCCAAAAAATCTAGAAACTCACATTTCTGGCTGTTGCAACAGAGGTCGACTCATGAGTCGACCCCTGAAGCATGAGTCGACTCATGAGTCGATCCCTGCGACGGGAATTGTCCGCAACGGCTAGTTTTTAACCCATTTTAGTTGCTTTTAATGCTCACTTTAAGTGCTCTAACGGCTCTTTTTCTGCCTAGAATGTTTTCCTTTGTTTCTTAAAGCTATAAAAGGTTTCAAAAGGTGGAAAACAAACAAGAGACATACAATATACACAAGAGATATACAAGAGATTTTGAAAGAGAAAAGCAAGAGCATTCAAGAGGGCATTCAAGAGCATTCAAAGAGAGGGTTTCTCAAGCCAACTTTTCAACCTTAATCAAGAGCTCATTTAAAGCCTTCAAGAAGTCTTCAATCAAAGCTCACCTACTCCTCAAGCGTTCATTCAACTCTTCATCCACTTTGAGAAAATCCAAAAGGGGCTTCTTCACTTGAGTAAAGTGTATTTAATGTTATATTCGCTTATTTAAGGAGCTATTCTTGTACTTATTTGTGCTCTAAACTGTTTTACTCTTTGGGAGTAATTGTTTTTGTTTTGGAGGGTTTCCAAAACAAGGGAAGGTTGATCCGAACCTGAAATCGGAGTGTATTGGGTTGGCTTATACCCGAGAAACAAGTGGACTAGCTTGGGATAGCTAGTGTCAGAGTTTTCGACATTTGTATTCGAGTTGAATACAAATATAGTGGATTGAAATTCCCAAGTAGGAGCTTGGGGAGTGGATGTAGGTGCAAGGTTGGCACCGAACCACTATAAATCCTTGTGTTTGTGGTGTGCTTTATTGTTTCTCTTTAATTCTTCATTATATCCTTGCATTCTTGCTTTAGGTAATTAATCTTGAACTAAAATCTTTCTCCTCATTCATCAAGCTTTTGACAAATACTTTTCATAAATAATTAGTTAAGCTTAAAATTTTTAAAACCCAATTCACCCCCCCCTCTTGGGTTGCATAGCTGGGCAACAAGTGGTATCAGAGCCCGGTGCTCTAGCCCTTCTTTGATCTAACAATCAAAGAGCCAAAGATCTATGGCAACCCATGTCGGTACTTCTCTAGCCGAGGGGCAATCCACCAACCGACCTTCACTTTTCAATGGGTCTAATTACACCTATTGGAAAGCTCGGATGAAGATATTCATACAAGCACTCGACTATGATATGTAGAGTATCATAGTGAACGGTCCTCACACACCCACCAAGATTATAGATGGTGAGGAGTCAACCAAACCCGAGAAAGAATGGGATGAGGTTGATAAGAAATTGGCACAATTAAATGCTAAAGCTATGAATGTTCTTTATTGTGCACTTGATGCAAATGAATTTAATCGCATTTCTACTTGTGCATCTGCTAAAGAAATATAGGATAGGTTAGAAGTAACCCATGAGGGAACAAATCAAGTAAAAGAGTCTAAAATAAACATGCTTGTGCATAAATATGAATTGTTTAAAATGGAGCATGATGAGTCCATAACTGCTATGTTTACTCGTTTTACTGATATAATTAATGATTTGAAGAGTCTTGGCAAATCTTATACTAACAGTGAGCTTGTAAGGAAGATTCTCAGGTCATTGTCAAGAACTTGGGAAGCCAAGGTGACTGCCATCCAAGAAGCAAAGGACTTAACACTCTACCTCTAGAAGAGCTTCTTGGATCCTTGATGACTCATGAACTTAGCATGAAGCAACATCAAGAGGATGAAGTCAAAAAGAAAAGAACCATTGCCCTCAAATCCACAGCTTCGCCTGATGATGAAACGGATGACACTGAAGATGAAGAACAGGATGAAGAGATGGCACTCATCACCCGAAGATTTAAGAAGTTTCTAAGAAAAAGGAAACAGGGGATGAGAAAGAAGTCATTCACAAAAGGGAAACAAAGTAAAGAGAAAGAGAAAGATCAACCCCTTATATGCTACGAGTGCAAGAAGCCGGGACATTTCAAATCCGAATGTCCACAACTGAAGAAAGGTCCCAAGAAGTTCAAAAAGAAAGCAATGATGGCGACTTGGAGTGCGAGTGATGACTCAAGCTCCGATGAGGAAACCTCAACAGAACAAGCCAACCTGTGCCTTATGGCACACGAAAATGAGGTAATTTCTGAATCCCCTAGTGAATTTACTTTTGAAGAATTGCATGAAGCATTCTATAATTTAATTGATGAATTAAAGAAACTAGGGATGAAAAACAAAGAACTGAAATTGAAAAATCAGTCCTTAGTAAAACAAGCTGAAAGCCTTTCTATTGAAAAATTCACCTTGCTTCAAGAAAATCAAAGCTTAAAGAATGAAATTAACAAGCTGAAACCTATAGTAGATAAGTTCATCTTAAGTTCAAACAAACTAAATATGATTCTTGATAATCAAAAAGCTGTATATGATAAGGCTGGACTTGGCTATAAACCCTTGAAGAAACAAAAATTTCTAAAAAATATTTATGTAAATTATTCAAGTAACAAGTCTACAAATATTACTTGTTTCAAATGTGGTAGAATAGGACATAAATCATACACATGCCTTTTTAACAAATCTGCAAACACAACTATAAAGAAAATATGGGTTCCAAAAGAAACCATTTTGACTAACCAAAAAGGACCCAAGAAAGCTTGGGTACCTAAAACAAAAACTTGACTTTTGCTTGCAGGTGTGTCTAGCATCCCAAGGAGGAAACAGGAAATGGTATCTTGACAGTGGATGCTCGAGACACATGACTGGTGATGAATCACAATTCATCACGCTTGATGCTAAGGATGGAGGGATGGTCACCTTTGGAGATAATGACAAAGAAAAGATCATCGGGATAGGTAACATTGGTATCACTCCCTCCAAATATATTGAAAATATTTTGTTAGTTAAAGGTTTAAAGCATAACTTACTTAGCATTAGTCAATTTTGTGATAAAGGGTATAAAGTTGTTTTTGAATCATCTGTTTGCATTGTGACTAGTCCTATTAACGATGGCATTAAATTTATAGGACATAGGCATGGCAATGTTTATATGGTAGATTTGAATGATTTAGCCAAATTAGACATGCAATGCCTAGTATCCTTGAATGCTAAAGTTAATGAGACTAGTTGGCTTTGGCATCGTAGACTTGCACACATTAGCATGCATTCTCTTTCAAAATTAATTAAGAAAGAATTAGTTCTTGGTTTGCCAAAACTGAATTTTGAAAAGGATAGAATTTGTGATGCATGCCAATTAGGTAAACAAACTAGAGTTTCATTTAAATCCAAAAATATTGTTTCAACTTCTAGACCTTTAGAGCTTTTGCATATGGACTTATTTGGACCAACTAGAACCACTAGTCTAGGAGGAAAATGATATGGTTTTGTAATTATAGATGATTACTCTCATTTTACTTGGGTTTTCTTTTTGGCACACAAAGATGAAACTTTTCATATTTTCACTAAATTTCTCCGAAAAGTCACTAATGAAAAAGGATTTTTAATTCAAAATATTAGAAGTGATCATGGAACTGAATTTAAAAATCAAGACTTTGAAAATTTTTGTGATGAAAATGGAATTGGCCATAACTTCTCTGCTCCTAGGACACCCCAACAAAATGGGGTAGTTGAAAGGAAAAATAGAACCTTAGAAGAAATGGCCCGTACCATGCTTTGTGAAAGCAACCTTCCAAGATATTTTTGGACGGAAGCAATTAACACAGCATGTTACATTTTAAATCATACTTTGATTAGATAATTTTTAAAGAAAACCCCCTATGAACTTTGGAAAGGAAGAAAACCAAATATTGCATATTTTCATGTTTTTGGTTGCCGATGTTTTGTATTAAATAATGGCAAAGAAAGACTTGGTAAATTTGATGCAAAATCAGATGAAGCAATCTTTCTAGGTTACTCCTCCACTAGTAAAGCATTTAGAGTTTTTAACAAAAGAACTTTAGTAGTTGAGGAGTCCATACATGTTGTTTTTGATGAATCTAACGATCTTCCTTCAAGGAAGAATGAGGGTGTTGATGATGCAGATCCACTAATAGAAGGTATGAAGGAGATCACTCTGAAAGATTCAGCAACTCCAGAGGATAAGGATCAAGAAGACAAACAAGATGAGAGAGGTGAAGAAATTCAAGAACAACCTCAAGGTACAAATGACCTACCCAAGGAATGGAGGTATGTTCACAACCACCCTAAGGAGTTAATTATTGGTGATCCTATGCATGGGGTAAAAACTCGTTCTTCACTTAAAGATGTATTTAATCATTGTGCTTTTGTATCTCATCTTGAACCTAAAACTTTTGAAGAAGCTGAAAATGATCATAATTGGATTAATGCAATGCAAGAGGAACTTAATCAATTTGAAAGAAATAATGTTTGGACCTTAGTATCAAGACCTAAAAATTATTCAATAATTGACACAAAATGGGTCTTTAGAAAAAATTAGATGAGCATGGTAATGTAATTAGAAATAAAGCAAGACTGGTTGCTAAGGGATATAATCAAGAAGAAGAAATTGATTTTGATGAAACCTTTGCACCTGTTGCTAGATTAGAAGCTATTAGACTTCTACTTGCATATGCTTGCTTTATGAAATTCAAATTATTTCAAATGGATGTTAAAAGTGCATTTTTAAATGGATATATTGCTGAAGAAGTATATGTAGAACAACCCCCTGGATTTGAAAATCATGCTTTTCCTAATCATATTTTTAGACTAAATAAAGCTTTATATGGATTAAAACAAGCACCTAGAGCATGGTATGATAGGCTAAGCAAATTTTTACTAAATAATAGTTTTTCAAGAGCTAATGTAGATACAACCCTCTTTATTAAGAAAAATCAAAATGATATGCTAGTTATACAAATTTATGTTGATGACATAATTTTTGGGTCTACTAATGAATCCCTTTGTCAAGACTTTGCTAAGCTTATACAGGGGGAGTTCGAGATGAGCATGATGGGAGAACTCACCTTCTTCCTCGGACTCCAAATCAAACAATCAAAAGAGGGAATCTCCATCACCCAAAGCAAGTACACCAAGGAACTACTCAAAAGATTTGGAATGGAGAACTCCAAACCAATTGGCACACCAATGAGTCCCTCATGTAAGCTTGACAAGGATGATGAAGGTAAATGTGTAGACTTAAAATACTATAGAGGTATGATTGGCTCATTATTATATTTAACTGCAAGTAGGCCTGATATCATGTTTAGTATTTGTTTATGTGCTAGATATCAATCTAATCCTAAAGAATCTCATTTGAATGCTGTTAAAAGAATCCTTAGATACTTAAATGGTACTCAAACTCTAGGGTTATGATACTCTAAAGACTCACAAATTGATTTATTAGGATTTTCAGATGCTGATTTTGCTGGATGTAAATTAGATAGAAAAAGCACAAGTGGAACTTGCCAATTTCTTGGAGTTAATCTAATCTCATGGTTTAGCAAGAAATAAAATTCAGTGGCACTGTCTACGGCTGAGGCCGAATACATTGCAGCCGGAAGTTGTTGTGCTCAAATCTTGTGGATTAAGCAACAACTCGAAGACTTTGGAATCAAAATTAATGAAACACCAATAAGATGTGACAACACAAGTGCCATAAATCTATCTAAAAATCCAATTCAACACTCAAGATCCAAACATATTGAAATAAGACATCATTTTATAAGAGAACATGTTCAAAATAAAAATATAATTCTTGAATATGTTTGCACTGAAAATCAATTAGCTGATATCTTTACAAAGGCCCTTAGTGAGGATAGATTCTGTGAAATTAGGAGAAATCTAGGAATTCTTGATCCATATGCCTAAATTTTTTCTCAATTTCCAAGAATTGATGTCAAAAATTCTTAGAGCTCAATTTTCAACATCTATTCTGATCCCAAAAGCTCAAGTTTATCATTCTAAAAACTTATCTTTGAGCAAAACTCCTTCTCCCAAAATTTCAAATTTTTCTAGAATTTATTCAATTTTTTCTGAATTTCTGAACTTCATGAGTCGACCCCCATGAGTCGACTCAATGGCAAACTTGTTATTTCCTCAAACTTCCCACGGGCTCATTGTTTTTATATGGGATCCTGTTCGTGAGCTGACCCATCCTTTCATCTTCCTCCTTCCAAAAGCCGACTTCCCCATTTCCATTTGCTCCAAATCTAAGGATCTAGCTCGAGGCACTTCTCCCTCCTCCTCTCCATCAAAAATCGCCACCTTGGAAAGAGATTTTTGTGCTTTCTTCCATTGCTTGACACGGTTGGAGCGTGCCCTAGCACTCCACCGTTCTTCCCAAATCCACCTCTTTTCTCCACCAAAATCCCTCTTCACTCTCTTGTGATCCCTCTCCACTCATTCACTTGTTCCTCCAAGTCTCCTTGCCTGCTACTGTAGTGAATATGGCTCTGAAGATGAAGCTTCCCCAAAGAAGAAAGTCAGTCCGTGAGCTTGAAGAAAATGTCCGAAAGAAAAGGCAAGCTGCTCAGTCTTCCACTGCTCCCACTCCAGCTTCAGTATCTGCTCAAGGTCCCCCTCAATCCTCCCTAAGCCCCAGTAAGAATCCTCTATCTGATAGAAAAGTTGAAACCGGGAAGAATATAGATTTTTGGTTCTTTGAAAAAGAGGGTTTTACATTTGCAACCAAGATTAAAAATCAAGGATGGGGTTTCTACTGCTCCCTTAAGGAAGTCACCTATGTTGACCTAGTTAGAGAATTCTACCAGAATCTACATTATGGAAATGGGTCAGTGACTTCAACAGTCAAGGGTATTGATATTTGCTTGGATTCTAGTATATTGGGAGAAATACTTCATTTGCCTAGTGAGGATTACTCTTATATGGAACTCCCAGTAAAAGAAGAGGGGATCAGTGTTATTCTAGGGGGAACTTACTCAGGGAGTTTAAATAAATTGGAAGCAAAGATTTTGTCCATTGAGATGAGGATCCTGCATCAGATGGTAACGAAGCTCTTCTTTCCTAGGAGTGGTAGGTATGATTTACTTTCCAACAGAGATGTATGTATCATGTTTCATGTCATCACTCAGACCCCCCTAAACCTCCCTGCACTTATGATAGAGGCCATGAGAGAGACTTTGAACAGATCCAAGGCACACTTGCCTTTTGGTATGGCCCTTACTCGAGTATTTAGGAGGTTTGGAGTCAGCTGTGAGGGGGAGGCATCTACTAAGCTCTCTCATGTGGACACTTTCAACCAACACACCCTGCACCGAATGGGATTTACAAAGACTGATGGTGGTTGGATCAAGGGATCTGAGGAGAGAGCTGAGGAGAGAGCTGGGGAAAGAGCTGAAGATAGAGCTGAAGATAGAACTGAAGACAGAGCAGAAGAAGAAGGTCCATCATCTCCTGTCCATGACTTCAGGGCAGCATCACCAGATATCCAGTTCATTCCTGATACAGAGGCTGGCCCTTCAGAGTTTACTAGGATGCCCACACCAGTGTATCAGCCAGAGAGCAGAGCACCTCAATCAGAGTTCAGACTGGCTGACGATCAGATCAAGCAGATATCACAGTGTGTGGCTTCTTTGCTATCTAGTCAGTGGAGCAGTACTACTTTTGCACCAGGAGCCACTTCTTCTGATCAGACCATGACTCCCCACATCTCCACTGTGTTTCAGATGATATCAGATCAGTCCATCCAGATTCAGCAGCTTGAGGACACCGTCTGGAGACTGACTGGCAGAGTTCTTGACTTGCAGGGGCAAGTCCTTGCTTTGGCCCATCCTCAGCCACAGAAGTCCACTATTGAGGTCACAGACCTCACTGCAGAGGCTGGCAGGCTCAGAGGAGCACTGGAGGGTGGATATGAGTTACTAAGGAGAGAGATCCGAGGATCGAGTGAGCATGCATCCACTCAGTTCAGTGCTCTACTTCAGTCTGTTTCCAGAGCACTGAACGTACTTGATTCCATCAGACTCACCCTTTCTGTTCAGTCCTTAGCCTCTCAGCGTTCTCAGCCTCCCAGTTCTTCTCGCTCTCCTGCTCGTGCCAGAGGCAGACGGGGTAGAAGACGCACTTCTGGTCGAGATCCATCAGCTCCTCATCCCATATCTGATGACTTCGATCCTTCTAGTCATGATCTTTACTAGATCCTAGGTGTTAGTGTCTTGTTCTAGGATCTGTATTTTGGGGCCATGTATTGACAATTAGCTGGTTGACTTTTATATTATGAACTATGTATTGAAATAATTATGATTTTATGGTATCATCTTTTACTTATATTTCTATCTTTTGTAATGATGTCAATCATATTTTGGTTATATATATTCTCCTTGTTGAAATATTGTCTTCTCTTTGTTGTTGTTTGCTGTATTAAGGGGGAGCAAACATCTATGATAAACTCTAACGGGGGAGAAATTAAAGAATGTTTCGAAAAAAGGAGGAGTTAACCATGTTTGATGATGTCAAAAAGGGGGAAAATTAAAAAAAAAAAAAAAAATCCATCAAAAGAAAACCATAAATTATGTGCAATTAAAGAAAAAGCAACCCATCAAAAGCAAAACTACAAATTATGTTAGAGAATTTAAAGAACAATATCAAAAGTACAATGCTAAGTACAATGCTCTGATATACTTGCTCTGATATACTTTAAAATTACTTCTTTAAATATGCTCTGATATACTTCAAAATTCCAACTTGCTCTGATACATTGTAAAATTTTTTTTTTCTGATACATTGTAAAATTTTTTTTTCTGATACATTGTAAAATTATTTTTCTTGCTCTGATACATTGCAATTTTTTTTTTCTCTCTTGCTCTGATACATCTTAAACTCAAAATGCTCTAATACACTTTTCAAATCAACTCTTAAACATGCTTTGGCACACATAATTATTTTTTGCTCTGATGCTAAAACTAAAATCAAATGAGAATGAGCAAACTTTCAAAATACAGCTTGATCTGATAACAAAAACAAGTTTTCTGCTCTAACACCAAAATCACATAATCCAATGAGCATATCTTCAAATCTTTAAGCAAATGGGCAAACTATTTTTGCATATGACCATTCGTATCACATGCCAAAAGAATCACACTCTTTTCAAGCATATACACCTATAATGCATTCTTTTGAAATTCATGATTCACATAAATGCTTTTGTTCAAATATTTTGTCATCATCAAAAAGGGAGAGATTGTTGCTCCTAGATTGATTTTGATGATTACAAAGCAGATTGAAGGGATACAAACATTTTTTATTTGAAAAAGTCTTTATGCTCTTCAGGGGCAAAAATATAATTTTACCAAAATCCTGATTTGATTGTATCATTTGGTAGAACAAATGATTTGTGATCTATTGGTGAAAATTCATTATTTTTGGACTTATATTTTTGAAGTTATGAATGTTTGAAGTGCATGAGTCGACTCATGAGTCAACTCATGGCACAATGAGCTGCTTGGCACGCTAAAATTTCTGTTGGCACGCTACTTTTTTGGCTTGGCACGACCTATGAGTCGACTCATGAGTCGACCCACAAGGCATGAGTCGACTCATGAGTCGACCTCTGCTGGTTTGGGCCAAAAAATCCAGAAACTCACATTTCTGGCTGTTGCAACAGAGGTCGACTCATGAGTCAACCCCTGAAGCATGAGTCGACTCATGAGTCGACCCCTGCGATGGGAATTATCCGCAACAGCTAGTTTTTAACCCGTTTTAGTTGCTTTTAATGCTCACTTTAAGTGCTCTAACGGCTCTTTTTCTGCCTAGAATGTTTTTCTTTGTTTCTTAAAGCTATAAAAGGTTTCAAAAGGTGAAAAACAAACAAGAGACATACAATATACACAAGAGATATACAAGAGATTTTGAAAGAGAAAAGCAAGAGCATTCAAGAGGGCATTCAAGAGCATTCAAAGAGAGGGTTTCTCAAGCCAACTTTTCAACCTTAATCAAGAGCTCATTTAAAGCCTTCAAGAAGTCTTCAATCAAAGCTCACCTACTCCTCAAGCGTTCATTCAACTCTTCATCCACTTTGAGGAAATCCAAAAGGGGCTTCTTCACTTGAGTAAAGTGTATTTAATGTTATATTCGCTCATTTAAGGAGCTATTCTTGTACTTATTTATGCTCTAAACTGTTTTACTCTTTGGGAGTAATTGTTTTTGTTTTGGAGGGTTTCCAAAATAAGGGAAGGTTGATCCGAACCTGAAATCGGAGTGTATTGGGTTGGCTTGTATCCGAGAAACAAGTGGACTAGCTTGGGATAGCTAGTGTCGGAGTTTCCGACGTTTGTATTCGAATTGAATACAAATATAGTGGATTGAAATTCCCAAGTAGGAGCTTGGGGAGTGGATGTAGGTGCAAGGTTGGCACCGAACCACTATAAATCTTTGTGTTTGTGGTGTGCTTTATTGTTTCTCTTTAATTCTTCATTATATCCTTGCATTCTTGCTTTAGGTAATTAATCTTGAACTAAAGTCTTTCTCCTCATTCATCAAGCTTTTGACAAATACTTTTCATAAGTAATTAGTTAAGCTTGAAATTTTTAAAACCCAATTCACCCCCCCCTCTTGGGTTGCATAGCTGGGCAACATTTGTGTGGCTACGAGCAGCTTGAAGGAGCACCTATCCATGTGTTGAACCAGTAGAGATCAGCTGATTACAATTCGATAATGGTTTCTGAACTTGTTAGATCAGTTTTCATTAGATCTAAGGGTTAGATTTGATGTAGAGCATTGATATGATCGATGCTGAATTTTATTTTCAGATCTTTATATCATATTAAATCATATCATAGATCTTGGTATGGTAGTCTATATTAGATCTTATGCTTGTAAATTAGATTAAAGTGTTTAATCTCAGATGATCCACTGTGAAAATTTTAAAATTATATGCATAGTACTATCCTACTTTTTTTTCAATTGGTATCAGAGCCTTGTTCTTTATGATATGATTTTTTATGTCTTTAGATCTGATTATATGTTATTTAGATTAGATTTAAATAAGTTTTAATTTTAGATCTAATATTTGATTAGTCTTAGACATGTTAGATTAGATGATCTGAGTAGCAAAATACTTGGATTGGATAATCATCGGACCGTCCGGTCATAGAACAAGTAGGGTTACATGACCCTTTCCTCCCATTTAATGAGGTGCTCTTATAGCGTGTATGAAAGAATAATGCCCTACAAGCCAATCGCATACGGGATGCGATGGAGTGTTTTCTGTATTTTATCTTTCAGACTCATGTAATTGATATTAATATTATTTAATAAAATATATATTTTTAATTTATTATATATTTATTTTATTATTTTTAAGATTATAATAAACTCTATAGGTCTAGACAATAGTTTTAGGGCTGTGATGAGATCACATCAGTGAGACCTAAAATCTTGATAGTCATGATCTAAAATATTTTCAGTCATTGGTTCATTAAGTCAGAGATCAATGATACTGATAAAACTGACATGTCCTATGTATGCTCAGAGATGAGGATGGTTGATCTCACAACTACTTGTGTGGTGTCACTAATACAAGTATATGGATGCTCATTAGAGAATGAGTTCACCGAATAAACCTGTGAGAGAATATCTGATAGAGTCTTATTTACATATCAGCTGATGATTCTCTAGTGGGAGTTGTGTAAGTGATCCTTTGACCTAAGATCACCATGGTATCTTGTGTACAGAAATTTATATTTTGGTTCACTTTGTAATTTGATTCTCTGATCCTTGTATGGGGTGTTCTGGATGTGGTGAAGTGTGCATGGAGGTTGTGAGTGATCAATAAGGGATTAGTCACTCCTAATAAGAAGAGCGAATATCCTATGTGATCTCATAGGTCGATGATTCTGAAAGTCTTTGGTCAAAGCAGAATGATAATTAGAAAATTTTTTTTAATGTATCATCAACTGAATTATCACTTTCTGATCGAGATACATATAAATAAGTAATTGAGTTTGACATGTTTTCATACCCACAGCTCATCTGGGATGTTGTTTGACTGAATGATTGAATTACACGATAACTTATCATTAAAAGATATTTTAATAATTTTTTATCAAAATTTTAAATCTTTCAGATAGTCATGACACGTTGCTAGGCATCAATCTTGACTTGTAGACTCATCAGAATTAAAAGAATTTAATTCAAGAATTAATTAAGAAGAGTCTTAGTTGATTGGGACTCTTGAGCTGACCTAATCTGATCGAATTAGAGTTACATCGAGAGTATAGATCCACTGTTGGCTAGATTTGGAACTCAATAGGTCACACACTTTAGAATTTGATCTTGATCTGATTTAATTAAAATTATTATACATTTTAAGGGTTAATTTGATATGCTAGTATATTGTATTAACCCAAGTTCTTAAATTGGTTCAGTTCAAAATGTTTGAGCTAAACTAGACCAGTTATCTTTGACCAATAGGATTGGATCCAATTTAATTGGCTTCCTATCCAACTTGAAACAGTTTCAAGTGTGGAAGGAGTCCTTTGCGCTCATCAGGTTTCACGCCAAAATAATAATGCTGCCCACTCTTAATTAATGTGGAAAGGTGAAGAGTCCTTCTTAATGAAGGCTCTTATCTTATCTTAAATATTCTTAAGACCTCAAAAATCTAAATTTGAAAAGTTAAATTCAAGTTGGATTTAAAAAGGGGGAGAGATGTTTGTTAATTCAAAATAATTTGTGTGAAAAGAAATTGAATTTTGATCTTAAATTTTTAAATCAATTACTTTGTGATTTTCTCAATTTAAGCTCTCATGTACTTTGATCATTCAATTTGATCTACTTGATTTGATTGCCAAAATCTTATTGATAATAAATTAGTATTAGACGAACAAATTGATTCCCAATCTTGAAACTTATTGAATTGAAAACTCATTCTTACTCCAAGAAATGAATTTCTAAATCTAATTTTGGTATCAAGCAAATCATTTGAAGAGTTTTTCTTGATGCACAATGAAAAACACTTATAAATTTATTTTAATTCTAATACTATATATTAGAATGATTAATTTGCTTGATACATTTTTGATACATATCTTTTTTAAATTTAAATAATGGATTTTTATTAAGAAAAGAAAAGATTTAATGCTGAAGAATTTTATGCTTGATTTTAGTGCTTAAACTTTTTGAAAAATTCTATTCTCATTACAAGCTCAAAGCAATTACTTACTTGATCGAAAATCTGATTATATAATCAAATTCATTTAAAAGGAGGAGAACTTTTTGGCATTTGATTTCAAGCTATTTTTGAAAAGGAAGAAATATTTTAAGCATGTTTTGAATCAAAAGATAAGTTTCAAAGGAGAGAGAATGGTTTGAAAGTGTGAAATAAACAATAAAATGGCACATAAATGAAATGAAGTAAAAATACAGAACATTTGGCACATAAATGGCACATGTGGCACAAAATATGTGGTACATTTGGCACATACTTGAAAAATGGCACATTTAGCACATATGGTACACAATTGGCACACTTGGCACAAAAAACATTTTGTTGGAATCTTTATTTAATAAGTAAATAAGAAGAGAAATATTAATACAAATATATCTAAAGGGGAAGAAATTTGAATTTTTGTCATAATCTGAATTTTTGGTTGACAAATTTGAAGAAGTAATCTAAATTTCTATTACATACTCTAATTTTTTGTCATGACTCATGAAAATCTTTAAATAAAAAAAATTGCTCAAATGGCTCATTATTACTTGTATGATCTTAGCTCCTATCTTTTATCTCAAAAGTTATAAACTTCAAATTGATCTATACTTGACATGAATTTTCTAGATTTAAATTTAGTTTTAAGTTGATTTTGATGATATCTTTTTTAAAATCTTTTTCTTGAGCTTTTTGATGTCATCAAAAATGGAAAGAGGAATTATTGAGTATATGCTTGACTATATGTGTTTCATGCTTGAAATGAAAAGCTCTTGAAATATCTTGAAATGTTTGAAACATCTTAGATTATGTAAAAGCATGAAAATATTTAGAATCTAAATTGAAATATTCTTGAAATATATATTTATTTATATATATTCTATTATACTAGCTAATTTATTGAAATATATTAATTTTATTTTTGTGCATATACTCAAAGTTTTGCCATCATCAAAAAAGGAGAGATTGTTAATCCCGCGATTGATTTTGATGATTGTCAAACTTTAAGTATGTCATACATCTAATCATGTATTTCAAGAATATTTATAGGTCTTTCCAAGTATTAAAATTAAAAAAATATTCATTGAAAAAGATCTTCACAAAATTCACTAAGTTAACATCTTCAAGAGAAAAAATTCATATTTAGGCTTAGTGAAATTTGGAGAAAATGAAACAAAGATGGCTCGTTATGAAGAAAATGATATTAGAAGATGAAAATATTATCTAGAAGAGATTTGAGCTAAAAAATTCAAGTTTAGAAGGTCAAACAGTGAAAAAAATGAAGTTAAAAAGTTTAGAGCCGACCTGCCCAATGTTGGGTTCCGATGGTGCAGCGGAAGGGTTAGGTGTTTAAAATTTTCATTCAAAACACTCGATGCACCAGAAACCTCAATACCCAGAAACCCTTGACTATAATAATCAAAGTACAATAAATATAAATTAGGATAAGAAGAATACTTATAACGCTAATCTCTATTTCTACAAGGCGTCCAAATATCCGTCCTTCAATGATGATCCACACGAAAACTGAACCAAGGATAGCACTCTTTCTTCATCTTGCTTCAAGAGTTCTAGCCACTAGAACTCGACTAGCCTTATACCGATCAGGTTTCTCCAAAAAACTGACTCCATTCTCTCAGAACCTTCTTTGAACTTCTGATCCTCCTTCTTTAGGACCCTCACAACCCTTGTTAGGACTAGATATGGCTTTGTCTTAAATCCCATGTCTTGTCCTAAAACTAAGATAGATTGTAAAAAAGAAAAGAGAGCAACGGAGATAAAATTGAAAACTCTTTTTGAATTACCTTGGACACCCAGTGTCCTGGCCAATTTATAGCCACTAGAGGGATGCACCTCACCCAAGAGGCCTATCTGATCTGATTATCAGAGATAAGAGTTCCTTCAAATAGAAGGACTCTTATCAATGATACGTCGATCAGCACCCTGCTCTGCGCATGCGATCAGAGAAGGGATATTTTCATGTTCCTTCTCAAATCAGAAAAATCCTTAAAAATTCATGTGGATATAAAATTTAATATTAATTCCAGAACATATAATGAGTGGATAAAAATTCTCACAAATGGATGTGTTCTCACATCCTTTCACGCAAAGTCTGATCACCATGCACGTGGCATGAGGAGGAACTTATAGCATCCGTTTGGCATCCAAATAAGTCTGAAAAAATTCTAAAAAAATTAAAAAAAATATATTGTCAAATATGGAACATTATCACCAAAAATAGTTCTATTTTGAAAGTATTTGATGAGGATAAAGACTCTCCAAATCTCAAAGAGATGCGACACTTCTGCACATGCGTGCGAGACTTCCTTCCTTTTTCTAATTTTTCTCTACCCCAAAATTCTAGAAAAAATACATCTCATGCTTGGAGATGTGCATCAGAGGATGGAGGGTGATATGGGCTACCATACATATCTTAATCTTATGCAAGAAGGACTCTTTTCTTCTGCCCACGCCAATACTTGTATGCAGAACCTATTTTGCGCCAAGAGTCCTTCACAACTTGGACTCTTCATAATTGGCATTAAAAAGGGATGTGGCACCCTAATTTAGATTGTTTCTAGGTGGCACGACCTGACCCAAATATCCATTAAATTGGGCTAGCTAATTAGCAAGGGATGAGACCAAATTGACCTCCAAAGGAACAAGGGTTCCACATGTGCTAGCATGCTTACCGGAGCCCTAATTGAATCCAAAATTTCAATCAACCTTTTTTAAAAGGGTTCTTGGCCAATTTTCATATGTGTGTGACTCATTGGATTTCACATCTAGCTGTTGAAAAATGTATCCTAAAAATGAATCGTCATCCTGTTGACGGTTGAGCAATCTTGTATGATAATTGATTTGTTAATAAATAAAATATATTTGGCATTTTTATCATAAGCTTTCATCTTCTAATGAACTCCGTTGTTATGATGAAGTCTTTAGGACTATTTAGATTCGATAAAGAGATGATTTATCGATTAGTTCTTAAAACTGTTCACAATCAAATGATATGCTGTTAATAAGGACGACAGCTTCTATCGAGCATAGGTCGCTGTAGGCCATATGGGTTGGTTGTCCTCTTAACCAAAGAGTGTGGAGATACTGATATGGCATACAGATGAGATGTAAGGATACATCATTATTGAATGTGACCAACTCCAGAGCATTCTGCTGTCGAGAATGTTTCTGATGGGATATAGGTATAAGTGTCCCTTAGACCTGAGATCACCTCAGTGACTTGCAAGCAACTCACTGTGCTTTGGTACTAGACTAACTGAATTTCTAACTCAGTGACGGAAGGCTTTTGGGCATAGTCAAGTACTTACAAAGTCAGAGTGTGATCGAGATGGGATTGACCACTCCAAAAGTTGGAGAAGAATGAGTCACTGTATTTCAATTTAGCAAAACCTTGGCCAGGATAATCCATCAGATGGATTTGATATTTTAAAATACAATGTGGACAACCTGATCAGAGTTGACATTTGAACTCTGAGGTGTCCTATGATCATTTTGGTCAAGGAGATGAATTATATGGAAACTATATCCGCATGGATTCTAAGGATGTTGTTCTACATATTCGACCTATCCGGTCGTCGGGTACCATTGCTAGATGGTCATTTTGATTGGTATAAAAATTTATTTTTATACTATCGACTTAGGTTCAGACCTATGAGGTCACACACATTAGAGTTCATGATCCGATCGGATGGTTGATCAATGATTAAAAATCGTTCTAGGGTTAAATGATCAATACGATTGACATTTAACCTAGTGCAAGTGTTGTAGGAGGATCGATTAGCAATTCGATTGCTAATTGGCTTAATTTAATTAAGCCAATGGGCTGAGATTAAGTTTAATTGAATATAATTTAATTAAATTTGGTTTGAGCTTGATTGGATCAAGTCCAATTAGTTTATTGGATAAGCCAAGTGCAAAGAAAAAACTAGTCCTAGTTCAATTAGGACTTGGATCAACCTAATTTCTAATTTGATTAAAAAATTAAATTAGATTTAAATCTAATTTAATCTGATTAAATTAAGTTTTTAATTAGATTAAAACCTATTTTAATTGGATTGATCTAATTTTGGTTTGATTTGATTTGAGAAATAAAATTAAAACAAGTCATAAGATAGAATCCTAGTAAGACTAGGATTCCACCTTGCGCCACATAAGCCCCCCCACGCCCTCTCTCTTATTCCACACCAATCCCCTCTTATTTTGTGCGACAAAAGCCCTCTCCTAGGTCTTTCCCACATCCAAAAGGTTTCCTCTCTTCTTTCATACATGAAAAGTGGTTGTGGATCAAATCAAAGTAGGAATAAGCTTGGATTTCAAATTCTATGAGACAGAGTTTTAGAAATCCAAAACTCTTTTCTTTTTGCATTGAATTTATTCAGATTTTTTTTAAAATTTTTGTGACTTTTAGGGCACATATTGTGCACCCTTTGGTGGTGGTCTATGTATAAAAATAAGGAGGAGGTATTCAAGAGTTGGGTGCCCCTTATCTTGCCATGTTTGGATAAGCCTTGACTAGGTATTTGACTTAGATAAGAACTCTATCATATCTCTCTCTATAAAATAAGTTTCTTTATAAAATTTTTGAAGAACACAAAGATTTAAGAGACCTTTGGGGCATCTAAAAATCAGAGAGAAAGACCTTTGGGTTGTGGAGATATAATAGACACAAGACAGGGTGTCCAG
Organism: Elaeis guineensis; assembly: GCF_000442705.2. Classification (NCBI taxonomy): domain Eukaryota; kingdom Viridiplantae; phylum Streptophyta; class Magnoliopsida; order Arecales; family Arecaceae; genus Elaeis; species Elaeis guineensis. The sequence goes on from NC_025993.2 coordinate 131,638,333, forward strand.
GAGAGAGTAAAGAGAAGAAGAAGAGGGTCTTCTTCTAGGATTGTTAGTTTCATCTCTTTTCTTCCTCCATCTTGAGTTTTTCTGAGAGTATCTCAGATCTAAAACTCCTCCTCCTACTTCTCATCTTTGGAAGAGCCCAAATCAAGAAGAAGAAGGTACTTGATCAACCATCGAAGAAGGATCAGTGCAGTACTAGTATACTGTGCTGATTTCCTGAAACAGGACTTCTGGTCGAGATTCGTGGGCTCGTGTGGATGACTCCTAGAGATTAAATGCATGTGCATTTTTACAACATCATCCTTAAACCCAGATCAGCAAGATTAGAATGTCTAACTTACAAGGTAATAGATCTGATCTATTGTTTAATACATACATTAGATGTAGTATAGAAATATGTTGATATGATCAACATGTAGTTCATGCTCTATATATTTTAATTTTTGATTTAATACTATATAATAATCATATAATAGGATCTTAGATCTAAAAATTCTCTAATTTTATAAAATAAATTTTGATTTATTTTAGTCTTCCGCTGCCTGATCTTGAAAAAATTTCAAGATCTAACCCTAAAACCCTAGATCTGGTTCCTACAATTGGCATCAGAGCCTAAGGTTGTTTATTACAAGATTATTTATATATGCTTAGATTATTTTTTAGATTAGATCTAATTTATAATCTAATTATTAAATCTAAAATTAAAATTTTAGATTAATCACAAACTGCAAGGTTGTCCTGCTGTAAGGTTTATCCCTTATAGTGCAAAGGTTGTCCTAGTTCGTGTAGATCTATCTCTAATCATAAATTTATTAGATATGATCTATATTAAATTTATAATTTATTAGATTTAAAAGGTATTTAAATATAAAATAAAATCTTTTTATTAATAATTTTTATGAAAAGAAATTATTTAAAGTTAAAATTATTTTAATTACATGAACCTGTTTAGATTAGATCTAAAGTAGTTTCATGTTTATTTCATTTACATCTTGATTATGAATCAAACATTCGATATGGTTGGTAGAACCATATTGTAAAATTATTTTATAAATATAAAAATTATTTTTGAAAAGTCAAACCCAACCGTCAGCCCAAAACTTAATTAAGAATTAAGAAGTTGTTTGATTAAGTTCTAGAATTGTGAATCGAAGAACCTAAGACACAAACCATAACACATTGGGTTAATGGGTTAGTGAGAATTAGGTCCATTAATTGGGTTAGACCTATGGTTAGATTAAAGATGGACTTAATTAGAGAATTGACTAAATCTAATCAATTATTATCTTAGATTAGGTCAAGGATTCTCTAGATCAATTACTATACTTGTAGTTGGTCAAGTCCATGTCTTTAACGAAAACCAAATAGACTTGATTCTTGGCTAAACAGTCTAGCATAAACTATTAGGTTGATCTAATCGAAACTAATTAAATCAGTTGGTGTCTAAGGTAAACCAGATCGGTGGTTTTTAATTGGGAGCCCGCTTACCTGACCATTTTTGATGGTGTCTAAGGCAAGCTTTGGCCGACCCTCCCATTGATTGAACTTATCTGGCCTCTTGGTGAAATAATATTTTGATCGGATCACTTGACTATTCGAGCTGACCCATGTCAGCTAGGTAAATCAGTGTGACTGATTTAGGTGCTCCCAGACTAGCCCTTTTAATGGTCTCCCTTAAGCTGACTTGGTGAAGCCAGTGGGAGGATCATGATAAGCTGGTTCATCTGATCTCATCCTCTAAATTATTTAAATTTTTTAAAATTATTAGGTCCTTAAAATGATAAAATTATGGAGATAACTGAGTCATAGCCTCCCATTAAGGTGTTTGATAATGAGTCCATTAACTCAATAATCATTGCAGACCCAAAGGCCTGGTGCTTGTTGACTAATGGAATTATCACTCATCATATGACAACTTGAAAGTATCTCTCTAATGGTGGTTAGGTGAGCCAACAAAAGTTGGACTTAATCATTCATTGGTTAAATGCACCAAGTATGATCATGTTAATGGTTGGACCTAACCGGATCTTTACAGTGGAGGCCAAAGCCTACTGATTAGATTTCTGAGGCAAAATTAAAATTACTAAAAATTATTTAGAGAAATAATTAGTTATGAACCTACCCTTAGATGTACATGGGTTGGCCAACCAAAGTTGGGCTTGTGTGCAGTCTAAGTAGATTCTAGTACCCACTAAGAAATTAGGATAATTCCTCGAATTGGAGGTAGAGGCTACCAATTTGAATAAAATTATGGGAGAAATCTTTTGACTAAAGTTTAAATATTTAGGTTTAATGAATCAATTACTAATTAGGTTATGATTTTTCTTTGAGCAGATATAGCCACTTCTCTATCGCTCCAATCATTGTTGGATAATGATAAGTTGGTGGGACCCAACTTCAGTAGCTTGTACCGAAAGTTGAAGATAGTCCTGGAGCATAAACAGATCCTATATGTGATAATGGTCCTGCACTTGAGGAGCCAGCTGCCAATGCACGTGAAACAGTCAGAGACACTTACCAGAAGTGGCTCAGTGATCGGACCATGGTGCGTTGTATCATGCTGGCAGCCATGAGCGATGAGTTCAGTCACAGATTCGAGACGGCTCAGCCAAAAGACATGCTTCAAGTGTTGGAGGATGCCTTTGGCACACCCGATGATGTGGAGAGGCACAAGACTAGTTGTGCCATCTTCAACGCCAAAATGCGGGATGGTGCCTCTGTCACTGATCATGTATTGTACATGATCGAGCTGATGGAACGATTGTGCAAGCTCAGTTTTTCCTTGCATGAGCAGTTTGGAAAAGATGCAATACTAAACTTGCTTTCCAAGTCTTATCTCCCATTCCTCACTCATTATAGAATGACAAAGCCTGAAGTAAACTACCATGGGTTACTGGGGTTGCTTCAGAACTTTGAGAAGGATCACCTACTTCATAAGGAGTCGGTGAACTTATGGGAGGTTCGTCTTCTGATTCTCGATCCTTTAAGAAAGGAAAGAAAAACAAGAAGAAGAAAGTGAAAAAGGTGCAAGTTCAGACTGGGACATCAGTGCAGGACCAGACCAAAAAGATCAAGCCCGATAAGAGTCAAGTGAATGCTTCTTTTGCAAGAAGTGGAGGTACTGGAAGAAGAACTGTCCCCAGTACATTGCCTCCCTGGATCCGAATAGGCAGAGAAAATAGCAAGTTGTTGCTGGGCAAGGTATTTATATGATAACTCCTTGTAATTTTCTATTTGTGATATTACTGACTGAGTATTGGATACTGGTAGCCCTTACCATATTTATAATTCGTTGTAGGGGTTGCAGGTCAGTAGGAGATTCGAGCAAGGCGAGAGGTTCCTGAACGTTGGAGATGAAAGACCAGTTCCAGTTCTAGCATTAAGAATCTTGAAACTTGTATTTGAATCCCATATCGTTATTCTTAATGATTGTCATTTTTGTTCCAGTTTCCTTTTAAATGTCATTTCTGTAGGCCTTCTGGCCAAAAATGATTATGAAATTTTAGTAAAAAAATAAGTTTATAACATCATTATGAATGGTGTTACTATTTTTTATGAACATTTAAACAATGGTGTGTATATGTTATCACAACCTATTAATGTAGTCTATTTAACTGGCAAGCACCCTAGATTAGATAGTATGTCAGATATCTACTTATGACACTGTAGGCTAGGTCATATAAACAAGAATAGAATAAACAGGTTGACTTAAGAGAAATCCTCGAAGTCAGTGATTGTGAATCACTTCCAACCTATGAGTCCTGTCTTCTTGGTAAAATGACCAAGTCACCTTTTACTGAAAAAGGTGAGAGAGCTACTGAGCTCTTGATCCTAGTACATACTGATGTATGCGGGCCCATGAGCACAAGTGCTAGAGGTGGATATTTCTACTTCATAACTTTCACGGATGATCTATCCAGATATGGATATATCTATCTGATGAAACAAAAGTAGGATTCATTTGAAATGTTCAAACAATTCTGAAGTGAAGTAGAAAAACAAACTGGGAAGAGCATTAAAACTCTTCGATCTGACTGAGGAGGAAAATATCTTTCTAGTGAGTTTCTCACATATGTAGGAGAGAATGGGATTCTCTCTCAATGGACTCCTCCAGGAACATCACAGCATAATGATGTGTCTGAAAGGAAAAATCAGACTCTGTTAGACAAGGTCCGATCCATGATGGGTTTTGCCAACTTGCTGATATCCTTCTGGAGATATGCACTCGAATCGGCCTATTATCTGTTAAATAGGGTTTCAAGTAAGTCTGTAATTAAGACTCCATATGAGATATGGACAGGGCGTAAGCCAGCACTTTCACACCTTAGGATCTGGGGGTGCCCGGCCTATGTCAAACGATTAGTCACAGATAAACTTGGATCTAGATCTGATAAATGCACATTCATAGGGTACCCCAAAGAGATCAAAGGATATTTTTTCTACCATGCTGATGAACAAAAGGTGTTCGTCAGCCTTAAGGCAATCTTTTTAGAAAAGGAGTTCCTTGGTGAAGGAATCGTTGCCTCTAATGTTGAACTTGATAAAGTTCAACAGGTAGAAGGACCGACACCAATAGCTGAACCTGAGTCGGATTTGATTAGATCAGATCTGGAGCCCAATGTACCTGCATCATTAAGACGATCTGTAGAGTACCGCATCAGCCGGACAGATACTATAATTTTTTGATTCGAGACGATGATCCCATCGAACTCGATGAGAATGATGAGGATCCGATTACTTATATGGATGCAATGCAGAGACCTGATTCTGAAAGATGGCTTGAAGCCATGAAATCCGAAATGAAGTCCATGAAGGTCAACGATGTATGGACATTGGTTGACCCACCTGAAGGGGTTAAACCCATTGGGTGTAAATGGGTGTTCAAAAGGAAAAGCGGCTCAGACGGAAAGGTGGAGGCCTATAAAGCCCGTCTGGTTGCCAAGGGATATCGTCAATATTATGGTATTGACTATGACATAACATTTTCTCCTGTGGTAATGCTTAAATCCATTCAGATAATGCTTGCAATAGTTGTCCATCTGGATTATGAGATCTGACAAATGGATGTAAAGACAACTTTTCTGAATGGAGAGCTGACCGAAGAGGTGTATATGAGATAACCTGAGGGGTTTACATCCACAGATAAGTCCAAGGTATGCAAGCTTTAAAGATTCATTTATAGATTGAAGTAAGTTTCTCGGAGTTGGAACATGCATTTTGATAAGGTGATCAAAACGTATGGCTTCGTTAAGAATGGAGAAGAGCCCTGCATCTATAAATGGGCAAATGATCTAGTTGTGGTATTTCTTATCTTGTACGTGGATGACATTCTCTTAATCGAGAATGACATTCCCGCACTACAGGAAATAAAAGTTTGGTTGTCATTGCAGTTCTCCATGAAAGACTTGGATGAAGCATCCTACATCCTAGGGATGAAGATCTATAGGGATAGATCTAAAAAGATGCTTGGATTATCCCAGTGCACGTACATAGACACTGTACTGAAGAGATTCAGCATGGAAAATTTTAAGAAGGGCTATCTATCGATAGGCCATGAAATTTCTCTCTAAGAAGGATTGTCTGACAACTCCTGAAGAGAGAGAGCATATGAGTAGAGTCCTATATGCTTCGATCGTGGGATCTATCATGTACGCCATGACATGTACAAGACTAGATGTGACATACTCACTAGGAGTAGTGAGTAGATACCAATCTGATCCTGGAGAAAACCACTAAAAAGTGGTTAAAGCCATCCTTAAGTATTTGAGAAATACTAAGAACCAATGGCTGGTTTATGGTGAGTCAGATCTGAAACTTGTGGGGTTCATAGACTCCAGCTTTCAATCTGACCATGATGACAGCAGAAGCGTATCGGGTTATATCTTTACTCTGAATGGTGGAGCTATCTGCTGGAAGAGTTCTAAGCAGCATACTGTGGCAGACTCTATTTGTGAAGCAGAGTACATCACAGCATCGGATGCCGCGAAGGAAGCTGTGTGGCTGAAAAAATTCATCACTGAGCTTGGAGTAGCACCCTCCCTCGATGGTTCAGTCTTGCTCTACTGTGACAACACTGGTGCCATAGCTCAGGCGAAGAACCCAAAGCATACCAGCGTACGAAGCACATTTTGCACCGCTTCTACCAGATCCGAAAGATCATGGATCGAGGTGACGTCGATCTTCAGAAGATCGATGAAAAAGAGAATCTGACCGACCCCTTCACTAAAGTCCTGGCGATAAAGGAGTTCGACAACCACAAGTCAAAGATGGGTATTAGATACTGTGTCGAGTGGCTTTAGGACAAGTGAGAGTTGTTGGAAAATGTATCCCAAAAATCAATCGTCAGCTTGTTGACGGTTGAGCAATCTTGTATGATAATTTATTTGTTAATAAATAAAATATATTTGGTATTTTCATCATAAGCTTTTATCTTTTAATAAACTCCGTTGTTATGATGAAGTCCTTAGAACTATTTAGATTCGATAAAGAGAGGATTTATCGATTAGTCCTTAAAACTGTTCATGACCAAATGATAGGCTGTTAATAAGGACGACATCTTCTATCAAGCATAGGTCGTTGTAGGCCATATGGGTTGGTTGTCCTCTTAACCAATGAGTGTGAAGACACTGGTATGGCATACAGATGAGATATAAGGGTACATCATCATTGAACGTGACCAACTTCAGAGCATTCTACTGTCGAGAATATCTCTAATGGGATATAGGTATAAGTATTTCTTAGACCTGAGATCACCTCAGTGACTTGCAAGCAACTCACTGTACTTTGGTACTGGACTAACTGAATTTCTAATTCAGTAACGGAAGGCTTTTGCGCATAGTCAAGTACTTGCGAAGTCAGAGTGTGATCGAGATGGGATTGACCACTCCAAGAGTTGGAGAAGAATGAGTCACTGTATTTCAATTTAGCAAAATTTTTGTCAGAATAATCCATCAGATGGATTTGATATTTTGAAATACAATATAGACAACCTGATCAGAGTTGACAGTTGAACTCTGAGGTGTCCTATGATCATTTTGGTCAAGAGGATGAATTATATAAAAACTATATCCGCATGGGTTCTAAGGATGTTGTTCTACACATTCGACATATCCGATCGTCGGGTATCATTGCTAGATGATCACTTCAATTGGTACCAAAATTTATTATTGTGATACCAACTTAGGTTCAGACCTATGAGGTCACACACATTAGAGTTTATGATCTGATCGGATGGTTGATCAATGATTAAGAATCGTTCTAGGGTTAAATGATCAATACAATTGACATTTAACCTAGTGCAAGTGTTGCAGGAGGATCGAATAGCAATTCGATTGCTAATTGGCTTAATTTGATTAAGCCAATTGGTTGAGATTAAGTCTACTTGAATATGATTTAATTAGATTTGGTTTGGACTTGATTGGATCAAGTCCAATTGGTTTATTGGATAAGTCAAGTGCATGAAAAAAACTAGTCCTAGTTTAATTAGGACTTGGATCAACCTAATTTTTAATTTGATTAGAAAATTAAATTAGATTTAAATATAATTTAATCTGATTAAATTAAGTTCTTAATTGGATTAAGATCTATTTTAATTAGGTTGATCTAATTTTGGTTTGATTTGGTTGGAGAAATCAAATTAAAATAAGTCATAAGATAGAATCCTAGTAAGACTAAGATTCCACCTTGTGCCACATAAGCCCCCCCCACACCCTCTCTCTTATTCCACGCCAATCTTCTCTTATTTTGTATGACAAAAGCCCACTTTCAGGTTTTTTCCACATCCAAAAGGTTTTCTCTCTTCTTTTATACATGGAAAGTGGTTGTGGATCAAATCAAAGTAGGAATAAGCTTGGATTTTAAATTCTATGAGATAGAGTTTTAGAAATTCAAAACTCTTTCTTTTTTGCATCGAATTTATCCAAATTTTTTTTGAAATTTTTGTGGCTTTTAGGGAACACATTGTGTACCTTTTTCTGATGGTCCATGTACAAAAATAAGGAGGAGGCACCCAAGAGTTGGGCGCCTCTTATCTTGCCATGTTTGGATAAGTCTTGACTAGGTATTTGACCTAGACAAAGACTCTATCATATCTCTCTCTATAAAATGAGTTTCTTTATAAAATTTCCAGAGAACATAGAGATTTGAGAGACCTTTGGGGTATCCAAAAATCAAAGAGAAAGACCTTTGGGTCGTGAAGATATAATAGACACAAGATAGGGTGTCTAGGAGGGAGTACAGAGAAGAAGAAGAGGGTCTTCTTCTAGGGTTGTTAGTTTCATCTCTTCCCTTCCTCCACCTTGAGTTTTTCTGAGAGCGTCTCAGATATAAAACTCCTCCTCCTACTTCTCATCTTTGGAAGAGCCCAAATCAAGAAGAAGGAGGCACCTGATCAACCATCGAAGAAGGATCAGTGCAGTACTAGCATACTGTGTTGATTTCCTGAAACAGAACTTCTGATCGAGATTCGTGAGCTCGTGTGGATGACTCCTAGAGATCAAATGCATGTGCGGTTTGCAGCATCATCCTCAAACCCGGATCAGCATGGTTAGAATGTCTAACTTGCAAGGTAATAGATCTGATCTATTATTTAATACATACATTAGATGTAGTATAGAAATATGTTGATATGATCAACATGTAGTTCATGCTCTATATATTTTAATTTCTGATTTAATACTATATAATAATCATGTAATAGGATCTTAGATCTAGGGATTCTCTAATTTTATAAAATAAATTTTTATTTATTTTAGTCTTTCGTTGCCTGATCTTGAAAAAGTTTCAAGATCTAATCCTGAAACTCTAGATCTGGTTCCTACACTAGCTGGCAGTAGGTTCGGATGCAAGTTGATCAAATTTGATTAGATTTCAATCTAATCGATTTAGGTCCAATCAAGCTAATCCAAGTTCAACAATTATAATCCTTTCTAATTGATGATCGAATTAAACTATTTAATTCGATCAAAAATTTATAAGTCAAGATTGACATCTAGCAACATATCATGACTACCCAGAAGATGTAGAATTTTGATAGAAATAATAAATATACCCTTCAGTGGCAAGTTACCATATAATTCAATCTTTCGATCATCCCTGCACCCTGAATATGTTCATGAGTATAGAATCATGTCAAACTCAAACACATATTCATATCGATTCTCAATTAACCAATGATGACTCCAATGAAGAAGTATTAAAAACTCTTTCTAATCTTCTTTCTGCTTTTGGCCAAAAGACTTTTTCTAAGTCATCTAGGATTGAGAATACACAGGATGCAATCTCCTTTTACTAGGAGTGATCGATTCCATGTTGACCTACTCACAATCTCCATATACACTCCATCATATCCAGAACACCCCATACATGTCTTAATACCATGCTTGGGTATGAACCAAAATATGGGTTCATGTGCACAAGATTCCATGATAATCTCAGGTCTAAGGATCATTTGCATAACTTCCACTTAGAGAACCATCTTTGACATGCAAGTAAGGCTTGTATAAGATTTTCTCTTTCATCGAGTCAATTTAGTGGATTCATTTATCAAATGAGCACCCACATCCTTGTATTAGTGTCCCACATAAGTAGCCAGTGAGATCTGCCACTCTCTTCATCGAGCATACATAGGATGTGCAAGTCTATCCGGAACATTGATCTCCAACTCAATGCTCCTATGACCAGAAATGTATAAGATTAGGATTTTAGGTCTCACTAGCATGACCCATTTATGTCTCCTAAAATCATTGTCTTAATCTTTGGGGTTCATCATAATCTTAGATATAATAAGATGTAGCTAATACAATGAATCAATACCTCAAATAATAAATATCATTTCATAAGTTAAAAAATTATAAAGAAAAATTTCATCATAATACACTTGCGATTGGCTTATAGAGCACTCTTCTTTCAATCTTCCATTTGCACTAAAGTCAATCGCCTTTATATCTCATACAATCAAGATAGCGATTATATAGCTACTTTGGTATGGTCTTAGTGAATGAATCTGCTGTATTGTTCTTTTTGTCTACTCGTTCCAGGACAACATCTTGTCTCTAATGAGATGGAAGTGTCTGAGGATGTGCTTGGATCTATAATGAGACCTAGGTTTCTTAGCTTGAATAATGGCCCCAGTGTTATCACGATAGAGTGACATTGATCCTTCATTCTTTGGAATGACTCCTAAATTCATGATGAATTTCTTCATCCAGACAGCTTCCTTAATGACTTCACTAGCAGTGATGTACTCTACCTCAGTAATTGAGCCAAATACTATCTGCTGCTTGGAGCTTTTCCAACTCACTGTCCCATCATTTAGGGTAAACACATACCCTGATATTGACTTGCTATCATCTACTTTTCAATGATCCTCCTTTGGATCAACTTGAAATCTGATAGCTAGGCCTAAAGTATAAGCTACATCAGGCTTGGTACATAGCATGGCATACAAAATTGATCCCATAGCTAAAGCATAAGGGATTTCATTCATCCTCTTTCTCTCCTCTAATATCTTAGGATATATTTTCTTAGAGAGACGTATACCATGACTTGCAGGCAAGTAACCTCTCTTACTTGCCTCCATATTAAACCTCTTTAATATGAGATCTATGTACCGTGACTGGGATACGCCTAACATCCTTTTAGATCTATCTCTATAGATCTTTATATCCAGTATATAGGATGCTTCACCCAAGTCTTTCATAAAAAAATTATTTGATACTCAAGTCTTGACTAATTGCATTATTAGGATATCATTCTCAATGAGCAGTATGTTATCGACATACAAAATCAAGAAGAGAATAGCACTCCCACTTGTCTTCTTATATACACATAGTTCATCCTTATTTTTGATAAAGCCAAACTCTTTGTCTATCATATCAAATTGGAAGTTCCAACTCCTCAAAGCCTGCTTCAATTCATAGATGGATCTCATTAGCTTGCATACTTGATTTGCCCTCTCAATTGAGATAAATCCCTCTGAATAAGTCACATAGACCTCTTCCTCTAGATTACCATTGAGGAAAATGGTCTTGATATCCATCTGTCAGATCTCATAGTTATAGTATGCTGCTATAGCAAGTAAAATCTGGATGGACTTAAGCATAGCCACTGGTGAGAAAATTTCATCATAGTCAATTCTTTAGCTTTGATTGAAATCTTTCGCCACTAACCTGGCTTTATAGGTTTTTACTTGGCCATCTATTCTAATCTTCTTCTTAAAGATCCATTTGCATCCTATTGGGATCACACCCTTAAGTGCATCAACTAAGGTTTGCACTTGGTTGATATACATCGAGTCTATCTCAGATTTCATGACTTTCAGCCATCTGTCTGAGTCTCTACTCATGACAGCTTTCGAATAGGTCAGTGGATCATCATCCTGAATGATGTTGATCATATTGTCATTAAATCTCAGAGGTGCATGATGCACTCTATCTGACCTTTAGAGAGGAGGAGCGTATTGTGGATGTACCTCATCTTTAGGTACTTCTGATTGAGGATCTTCTTATGGTCCAACCACTAGTATTTCTGGATTGATTTGTAGAACATGAACTTTAGTAAGTTCAATATTCCTCCTACTGCCTCCTTCTTGGATGAGTTCATATTTCGAGAAAGTGGGGTGCCTACTAACAAACATCTTTTGTTCAGTAGGTGGTAAAAGTAGTATCCATTAGTTTCCTTAGGATATCCTACAAACCTATACTTATCTGATCTAGCACTAAGCTTACGTCGAAAAATATTTCTGACATAAGCAGGACAGTCCCAAGTTTTAAGATGTCTAAGATTAGGCTTCCTTCCCTTCCATATCTCATATGGTGTGCTTGTAACAGACTTTGAAGGCACCCTATTTAATATGTATGTGGCAGTCTCTAAGATATATCCCCAGAAAGATATTGGGAGATCAGTGAAGTATTTTATGGACTGTACCATATCCATCAAAGTGCGAATCCTCCTTTCTGCTACACCATTTAACTGGGGTGTGTAAGGAGGGGTCCATTCAGAGAGAATACCTTTAACTTTAAGATGATCAAGAAATTTACTGGATAAGTATTCTTCTCCTTGATCAGATCGAAGAACCTCGATATCTTTTTTAGTTTATTTCTCGATCACACATTGATACTCTTTGAACTTATCAAAGGCTTCGAATTTATATTTCATAAGATGCACATATTCGAACCTTGATAAATTTTTCGTAAAGGCGATAAAATTGTAGTATCCTCTTTTGACCTAAATTATTATTGGTCTACATACATCTGTATGTACTAAAGCTAACAACTTATTCTCCCTCTCTCCATATCCAGAAAATGGAGTCTTGGTCATCTTACCCATGAGACTAAAGGAACCAGATTTAGGGTTTCTAGGTTAGATCTTGAAATTTTTTCAAGATCAGACAGTGGAAGACTAAAATAAATCAAAATTTATCTTATAAAATAAAAAATCTCTAGATTTAAGATCCTATTATATAATTATTATATGATATTAAATCAAAAATTAAAATATAAACAGCAAGAACTACATGTTGATCATATCAACATGTTTTTATACTATATCTAATGTATGTAAAATATAATAGATCAGGTCTATTACCTTGCAAGTTAGACATTATAACTTTATTGATCTGAGTTTGAGGATGATGTTGTGAGCTGCACACGTGTCCGACCTCTAAGAGTCATCCACACGAGCTCACGAATCACGATCAGAAGTCTAGTCCAGAAAATCAGCATAGTATGCTAGTACTATGCTGATCCTTCTTCAAAGGTCGATTAGATGCCTCCTTGATCTGGACTCTTCCAAAGATGAAAAGTAGGAGAAGGAGTTTTAGATGTGAGACACTCTCAAAAAACTCACAGATGGAGGAAGGGAAGAGGTGAACATAGCAACCCTAGAAGAAGACCATCTTCTTCTTCTCTTTGCTCTAACCCCGACACTTAGCTTTTTGTCTATTATATCTCCATGCCCTAATACTTTTTTTTCTTAATTTTCACATGCCTCAAAGTTCTCTCAATACTCTATAATTCACAAAAATCTCAAGAAGAAATTCATCTTAAATAAGGAGATATGAAGAATCATTTTCTAGGTCAAATACCTAGTCAAGGAAAATCCAAACAGGGCAAGATAAGGGGTGCCCAACTCATGGGCACCCCCTCTTTCTTTTTCTACCATGGACCACAAAAAAAGGGTGCATAATATATGCCATAAAAGCCATAAAAATTTGAAAAAAAATCTGGATAAAATCAGTGCCATAAGGAAAGAGTTTTGATTTTCTAAAATTCTATCTCATAGAATTTGAAATCCAAACTAATTCTTACTTTGACTTGGTCCACAACCACATTCCATGTAAGAGAGAAAGAGTGAAAAGCTTTGGGCATGCATGAAGGCCTGGGAGAGAAGGTTTTGTCACACAATATAAGAGAGAGTGGGCGTGGGGGCCTAAGGTGGCGCAAGGTGGAATCCTGGTCTTACTAGGATTCAATCTACGACTTGTTCAAATTTGGTTTCTCAAACCAAATCAAATATGTTATGATCCAGGTGGTGCCCCAAGGCCCAGGGGACCAAGGCTAAGGCCAAGGTCCATCATTCATGAGGGCTTCATGGAGGCTCTAGGGCTAGTTGGGCCCTAGGTTGAAAGGCTATGGGCCTTTTGGGTTCTTGAGGTCTAGGTTATGTGGGCCTCAAGGGACCAACTCTTTATGGACCAGGTCTGGTCCAGGGTAGGTGAGATTAGGTCGAGTCATAGGTGTACATGGGCTTGGGTTAACCTAATCTCCCATAGAGTTGGTCAAGGGAGTTTTGGGTTTGGGTCACTTGACCCTGTGTTTATATATACATGTACTGTGTATAGGTTTGATTAAGCTAAGAAAATACAGAACTCTTTCTCCCAAGTCTCTCTCTCTCTTCTTCCTCTCTCTCCAGCAATTCTTCACACCCCAGGAGCAAGAAACCCTAGGGTTTCTTGCCGCCAGGTCCTAATAAGGAAAGAAAAGCAAGGAGGCACTACCCCCTTCCCCCTTGCAGCCGCCAACCAGATTGCTCCCCTCCTCTCTTGCAGTCACCCAAGCATCAAGTCTAGGATTTGGAATCCCTTGAGAAGAGGTTGATACAAGTTTTTCTCAGATCTGGAGTTGATCTGAGGCCGTTTGAGGCACGGGTGAGATCTCCATCAACAGATCTACAAGAAAGGCCGCAGCAGGACAGATCTGTAAGGTCTGTCTCCATCTACCTTTTTTCCTATCTAGAATATCCTGATTCAAGATCTATAAATTGAAAGACCTCAGTCTAGGCCTGATCTGATTGGGTACCAAATCTTGTATTTTTTAGAGGTAATTTCAGAGGCATTCTTTATCTGGAACGAAAGGCTGACGAAGAAGATAGCAACCAGGCTGATTTCATCAAGGGCCTTAGATCGAGTCCAGGAGTCTCCAGATCTGTTCATTGCTGGTTATGCTACACCCAAGGTCTGTGGGAAAAGCTAGGATAATGCTCCAATAGTTGGTATCAGAGCCACAGTGGTGAGGAAGCTGTTTCAAGCGCAAGAAGTTGAAGATCTCAAGTGCTGAAAATTTTCAGTAAGGTACCATCAAGGTATATTCTACACTTCTTGATTTTATATTGCTTGTTTGGCTTGGATCTAGTCATGGGCAGTAATATGAAAGTTGAGTTCGAGAAGTTTGATGGCAAGAAAAATTTTTTCATGTGAAAAATCTGGATGGAGGATCTTCTGGTGCAAGCAGATCTAGATCAGGCTTTGGATGAGAAGCCTGAGGGAATGACAGATAGACAGTGGGCATCATTGGAGAAGAAAGCATGCTCGGTGATCAGAGGATATTTGGTGGATGTAGCATTGTATTCGGTGCTGGAAGAAAAGACCCCGAAGGGCCTTTGGTCGAAATTGCACACCATGTATATGGGGAAGAATATGTGCAACAAGCTGATGCTAAAGAAGAGGTTGTACAGTCTTCGGATGCAAGAGGGATCTGATGTGATTGGCCACATTCAGAGGTTCGACCAGTTGTGCATGGAGTTGATGAATATTGGGGTGAAGCTGGATGAGGAGGATAAATTCCTATTGCTTTTGTGTTCGCTGTCAGGATCATATGACTCTTTGGTGACTATACTGCTCTACGGCAAGGAGACTCTGGAATATGAGGATATGGTCTCGGTGTTGAGGTCTAATGAGCAGAGAAAAAAGTTGACCAGAGATCAGGCTCCCCAGGAGGGTTTGGCAGTAGGGGAGAGGATAGGTAGAGACAGAGGCAGAAGCAAGTCCAGGGGGCGGTCCAAGTCCAGGAAGGGAAAGAAAGAGGTGAAATGCTTCAAGTGCA
The DNA here is from genome assembly GCF_000442705.2 of Elaeis guineensis. Taxonomy (NCBI): domain Eukaryota; kingdom Viridiplantae; phylum Streptophyta; class Magnoliopsida; order Arecales; family Arecaceae; genus Elaeis; species Elaeis guineensis. The sequence continues at coordinate 131,653,650 of NC_025993.2, forward strand.
ACGAGTTCGGGCACTTCAAGCGAGAATGTCCACTATGAAAGAGCAAGAAGAGAGAAAGAAGTGGCTCAGAATCAGTGAGTACAGTTGCTGGGTAGCAGGTGGAGGATGATCTACTTGTGGTATCAGATGGTCACAGGCATTACACAGAGGAGTGGACACTAGACTCTGCGTGCTCACATCACTACACACCACACAGGTCTTGGTTTGCGACATACACCAAGACAGATGAGGAATCAATGACTCTAGGTGACAATCATCCTTGCAAGGTGGCTGGGATAGGGACAGTCAGGGTGAGGATGTTTGATGAGATTGTGAGGATATTGACAAATGTAAAGCACATCCCGGAGTTCGAAAAGAATCTGGTGTCACTAGGCTACTTGGAGCGCAGTGGATACAGCTTCAGTAGTAGGGCTAGAAGTGGAGTATTGAACATCTCCAATGGAGCTATGGTAGTGATGAGAGGCAGGAGGTTGGACAATAACCTCGATCGCATGGAGGGATCTGTGGTGACCGGAGAGTCTGATGCAGCAGCTGCAGCACAGGACCAGCAGGGGACTTACAGGATGTGGCACTACCGCCTAGGCCACATGGGTGACAAGGGGCTGAGGGAGTTGAGCAGGAGAGGACTCATCTCTGATCTGGAGGATGGTGCTACAGGGGAGATCTGTGAGCCTTGCCAGATGGGAAAGCAGAGGAGAGTTCAGTTCAACATCAGTACAGCCCACAGTGCAGCCCCTCTGGAGTTAGTACACATGGATGTGTGGGGACCAGCCTCAGTTTTAGTTAGGAATGGGGCCAGATACTTCATGACCCTGATTGATGATTTCTCAAGAAAACTCTGGATTTACTTCATGAGAGAGAAGTTAGAGGTCTTCACCAAGTTCAAGATCTGGAGAGCTGAGGTGGAGCAGGAGCAGGGGAGGAGCGTGAAGTGTCTGAGGTGAGATAATGGCGGGGAGTACACCAGTAGAGAGTTCCAAGATTACTGTGAGGAGTGTGGGATCAGGAGATACTTCTCAGTTAAGGGGACTCCACAGCAGAATGGGGTGGCTGAGAGGATGAACAGAATACTTCTGGAAAAGGCACGATGCATGAGGCTACAGGCAGGGCTTCCAAAGGAGTTCTGGGTTGACACAGTAGATGCAGTAGGTTACTTGGTCAATCGATCACCTCACACTAGGTTGGATGGCAGGCTTCCAGAGGAGGTGTGGTCTGGGAGGACAGTTGGGCTGGGCCATCTACGGGTATTTGGGTGCACGGCCTATGTGCACATTGGAGCTGGTGAGCGGAGCAAGCTAGACGCCAGATCATGCTAGGCGGTGTTTCTAGGCTATCCACGAGGAGTCAAGGGATACAGGCTGTGGGATCCCTTGAAAAAGAAGGTCATCATTAGTCGGGATGTGACTTTTGATGAGGAGTCAGTCTTATGGAGGCGAGCAGGCATGGAGGAGCAGCAGGAGCAGGAAGAGGTCCAGCAGGGCACTGCTGGACAGCTAACCTCTTTGATTTTGCCTCTTACAGGTACTACTGGAGGACATGACATTCAGGTGGAGAACCTACCTAAGGTGTCTCCACAGGTGGAGAGGACTCGGACAGATGATGGAGGCAGAGAGGTCCAGCAGGATCGAGCTGGGCCGAGGACTGATATCGGTGTTGCCCTACACAAGCCCAAGAGGACCATCAGGCAACCGGATCGATATGGCTTCGAGGAGACGCTGTCATATACCCTGGTGACAATGAATGGAGATCCATATACATATCAGGAGGCTATTGAGAGCCAGGACAAAGAGCAGTGGGTCTAGATGATGTCCGAGGAGATGCAGTCTCTAAATAAGAACCAGACGTGGTGATTGGTACAGTTGCCACAGGGGAAGAGGCCCATTGGCTGCAAATGGGTCTACAGTCGCAAGGAAGGGCCTTCAGAGCAGGGAGGTATCAGATTCAAGGTGAGATTAGTGGCCAAGGGATACTTCCAGAAGGAAGGCATCGACTTCAGTGAGGTCTTCTCTCCCGTCGTCAGACATACTTCCATCAGAGTGTTGCTGAGTATTGTAGCAGCTCAGGATTTAGAGCTGGAGCAAATGGATGTCAAGATGACGTTCCTCCATGGGCATTTGGAGGAGAGGATTTACATGGAGCAGCCATCCGGTTTCAGTTATCCAGGATCAGAGGAAAAAGTTTGTCTGTTGCAGAAGTCGCTGTACGGACTGAAGCAGTCGCCGAGGCAATGGTACAAGCGGTTCGACTCCTATATGCACAGCATTGGACTTTTCAGGTGCGAGTTTGATCCCTGTGTTTATGTTCAGTCTCTTGAGGATGGTTCTAGGTTGTTCCTACTCTTGTATGTGGATGACATGCTTATAGCATGCAAGAGTAGGAAGGTTGTGCAGGATCTGAAGGCATCCTTATCTCGAGAGTTTGAGATGAAGGATTTGGGCCCTGCAAGGAAGATCCTAGGCATGGAGATTTTTAGAGTCCGAGCCCGAAGGGTGCTACATCTATCTCAGGGGGGCTACATACAGAAGGTCTTAGAGAGGTTCAGGATGAAGGGAGCAAAGCCGGTGGAGCTGCCACTTATCGGTCACTTCAGACTCTCGAAGACCATGGCGCCACAGACTGAGGTGGAGGCCCAGGAGATGGAGAGGGTTCGTTATGCTTCAGGAGTTGGGAGCTTGATGTATGCGATGGTCTGTTGTAGGCCAGACATCGCTCATGCAGTGAGTCAGGTTAGCAGGTTCATGGCGCAGCCTGGCAGGGAGCACTGGAGAGCTCTGAAGTGGATATTCAGATACCTGACGGGTTCAGTTGGAGTTGGCATCTGCTACAGACAGCGAGGAGGTGCAGTGGGATACTCTGACATGTCCAGAGAGGCTCAGGGGCTGATTGGCAGTTATGTAGATGCAGACTTTGGTGGAGATGTGGATACCCAGAGGTCTACGATAGGCTTCATCTTTAGCCTGTATGGAGGTTCTATTTCTTGGAGATCGAGTCTGCAGCCTATCACGGCCCTATCCACTACAGAGGCAGAGTACATCGGGCTGACAGAAGCAGCTAAGGAGGCAATTTGGCTGAAGGGTTTGTTGACGGAGATGGGCCTTACTCAGGAGGCCATTAGAGTGCACTGTGACAGCCAGAGTGCACTTCTACTAGCACAGAACTTAGTCTATCATGCAAGGATAAAGCACATCGACATTCGATATCATCAGATCAGGTAGCTTGTGGAGGATGGCGAGGTGGAGCTGGTAAAGGTACACACCAAGGAGAACCCAGCTGATGCACTTACGAAGGTACTTCCACGGGACAGCTTTCAGAGATGTGTTGAGCTGATTCGGCTGATGGACAGAGTGGAGCTGGTTGAGGCCTTGGGACACCAAGGTGGAGATTGTTACGATCTAGGTGGTGTGCCTAAGGCCCAGGGGACCAAGGCTAAGGCCAAGGTCCATTATTCATGAGAGCTTCATGGAGGCTCTAGGGCTAGTTGGGCCCTAGGTTGAAAGGCTGTGGGCCTTTCGGGTTCTTGAGGTCTAGGTTATGTGGGCCTCAAGGGACCAACTCTTTATGGGCCAGGTCTGGGCTCAGGGTAGGTGAGATTAGGTCGAGTCATGGGTGTACATGGGCTTGGGTTAACCTAATCTCCCATAGAGTTGGTCAAGAGAGTTTTGGGTATGGGTCACTTGACCCTGTGTTTATATATACATGTTGTTGCTCCTAGATTGATTTTGATGATTACAAAGCAGATTGAAGGGATACAAATTTTTTTTTAAAAAGTCTTTATGCTCTACAGGGGCAAAATCATAATTTTATTAAAATCTGATTTGATAGCATCATTTGGTAGAACAAATGATTTGTAATCTATTGGTGAAAATTTCATTATTTTTGGACTTATATTTTTGAAGTTATGAATGTTTGAAGTGCATGAGTCGACTCATGAGTCAACTCAGGGCACAATGAGCTGATTGGCACGCAGATTTTTTGTTGGCACACCCTGTGAGTCGACCCCATGGGGTCGACCCCCAGGCATGAGTCGACCCTCATGAGTCGATCCCTGCAGTTTTAGGCCAAAAGTTGCAGAAACTCATTTTCTGGTTGTTGCAACAGAGGTCGACTCATGAGTCGACCCCTGAGGCATGAGTCGACTCATGAGTCGACCCCTGCGACGAAAAATGTCCGCAACGGCTAGTTTTTTGCCCATTTTAATTGCCTTTTATGCTTCCTAAAAATGCTCTAACGGCTCTTTTTCTGCCTAATATGTTTTCTCTTATTTCTTAAGGCTATAAAAAGTTTCAAATGGTGAAAGAAAATGCAGATCAAACATATATACAATTGAGAGGATCCAAAATATACACGAGGTGATCAACGAGATACATGAGAGAAAAAGAAGAGGGGATCCACAATCCACACGAGAGAGACAAGAGATCTACAATATACACGAGAGATTGTGAAAGAGAAAAGCAAGAGTGTTCAAAAGGGCATTCAAGAGTATTCAAAGAGAGGATTCTTCACGCCTATTGTTCAACCTTGATCAAGAGATCTTTCAAAGCCTTCAAGAAGTCTTCAATCAAAGATCATCTTCTCCTCAAGCGTTCATTCAACTTTTCATCCATCTTGAGGAAATACAAAAGGGGATTCTTCATTTGAGTAAAGTGTTTTTATTGTTATATTCGCTCATTTAAGGAACTGTTATTGTATTAATTTGTGCTTTAAATTGTCTTACTCTTTGTGAGTAATTATTCTTGTTTTTGGAGGGTTTCCAAAACAAGGAAAGGTTGATCCGAACCTGAAATCAGAGTATTTTTGGGTTGGCTTGTACCGAGAAACAAGTGGACTAGCTTGGGATAGCTAGTGTCGGAGTTTTCGATGATTTGTATTCGGGTTGAATACAAGTATAGTGGATTGAAATTCCCAAGTAGGAGCTTGGGGAGTGGATGTAGGTGCAAGGTTGGCACCGAACCTGTTGCTCCTAGATTGATTTTGATGATTACAAAGCAGATTGAAGGGATACAAATAATTTTAAATTGAAAAAGTCCTTATGCTCTTCAAGGGCAAAATCATAATTTTACTAAAATCCTGATTTGATAGTATCATTTGGTAGAACAAATGATTAGTAATCTATTTGTGAAAATTTCATTATTTTTGGACTTATATTTTTGAAGTTATGAAGGTTTGAAGTGCATGAGTCGACTCATGAGTCAACTCATGGCACTATGAGCTGATTGGCACGCAAAAATTTCCCATGGCACACTGGATTTTTGGCTTGGCACGACCTGTGAGTCGACTCATGAGTTGACCCACAAGGCATGAGTCGACTCATGAGTCGACCTTTGCTGATTTGGGCCAAAAAATCCAGAAATCAAAGTTTCTGGCTAATGCAATAGAAGTCGACTCATGAGTCGACTCCTAAGCATGAGTCGACTCATCAGTGACCCCTGCGACGGAAAATATCCGCAACGGCTAGTTTTTTGCCCATTTTAATTGCCTTTTATGCTTCCTAAAAATGCTCTAACGGCTCTTTTTCTGCCTAATATGTTTTCTCTTGTTTCTTAATGCTATAAAATGTTTCAAAAGGTGAAAATACAGGATACAATTGAGAGGATCCAAAATATACACGAAGTGATCAACGAGACATTCGAGAGAAAAAGAAAAGAGGATCCAAAATCTACATGAGAGAGACAAGTGATCCACAATATACACGAGAGATTGTGAAAGAGATTCAAGAGCATTCAAAGAGAGATTTTTCATGCCTATTGTTCAACCTTGATCAAGAGATCTTTCAAAGCCTTCAAGAAGTCTTCAATCAAAGATCATCTTCTTCTCAAGCATTCATTCAAGCGTTCATCCACCTTGAGAAAATCCAAAAAGGGGATTCTTCATTTGAGTAAAGTATTTTTATTGTTATATTCGCTCATTTAAGGAGCTGTTATTGTATTAATTTGTGCTCTAAGCTATTTTACTCTTTGTGAGTATTTGTTCTTGTTTTTGGAAGATTTCCAAAACAAGAGAAGGTTGATCCGAACCTGAAATCGGAGTGTTTTGGGTTGACTTGTACCCGGAAAATAAGTAGACTAGCTTGGGATAGCTAGTGTCGGAGTTTCCGACGTTTGTATTCGGGTTGAATACAAGTATAGTGGATTAGAATTCCCAAGTAGGAGCTTGGGGAGTGGATGTAGGTGCAAGGTTGGCACCGAACCACTATAAATCCTTGTGTTTGTGGTGTGCTTTATTGTTTCTCTTTATTTCTTTATTATATCCTTGCATTCTTGCTTTAGGTAATTAATCTTGATTTAAAGTCTTTCTTCTCATTCATCATAAGTAATTAATTAAGTCTAAAATTTTTAGAAACCCAATTCACCCCCCCCTCTTGGGTTGCATAGCTGGGCAATAAGTGGTATCAGAGCCCGGTGCTCTAGCCCTTCTTTGATCTAACAATCAAAGAGCCAAAGATCTATGGCAACCCATGTCGGTACTTCTCTAGCCGAGGGGCAATCTACAAACCGACCTCCACTTTTTAATGGGTCTAATTACACCTATTGGAAAGCTCGGATGAAGATATTCATACAAGCACTCGACTATGATATGTGGAGTATCATAGTGAACGGTCCTCACACACTCACCAAGATTATAGATGGTGAGGAGTCAACCAAACCCGAGAAAGAATGGGATGAGGTTGATAAGAAATTGGCACAATTAAATGCTAAAGCTATGAATGTTCTTTATTGTGCACTAGATGCAAATGAATTTAATCGCATTTCTACTTGTGCATCTGCTAAAGAAATATGGGATAGGTTAGAAGTAACCCATGAGGGAACAAATCAAGTAAAAGAGTCTAAAATAAACATGCTTGTACATAAATATGAATTGTTTAAAATGGAGCATGATGAGTCCATAACTGCTATGTTTACTCGTTTTACTGATATAATCAATGGTTTGAAGAGTCTTGGCAAATCTTATACTAACAGTGAGCTTGTAAGGAAGATTCTCAGGTCATTGCAAGAACTTGGGAAGCCAAGGTGACTGCCATCCAAGAAGCAAAGGACTTGAACACTCTACCTCTAGAAGAGCTTCTTGGATCCTTGATGACTCATGAACTTAACATGAAGCAACATCAAGAGGATGAAGTCAAAAAGAAAAGAACCATTGCCCTCAAATCCACAGCTTCGCTTGATGATGAAACGGATGACACTGAAGATGAAGAACAGGATGAAGAGATGGCACTCATCACCCGAAAATTTAAGAAGTTTCTAAGAAAAAGGAAACAGGGGATGAGAAAGAAGTTCACAAAAGGGGAACAAAGCAAAGAGAAAGAAAAAGATCAACCCCTTATATACTACGAGTGCAAGAAGTCGGGATATTTCAGATCCGAATGTCCACAACTGAAGAAAGGTCCCAAAAAGTTCAAAAAGAAAGCAATGATGGCGACTTGGAGTGCGAGTGATGACTCAAGCTCCGACGAGGAAACCTCAACAGAACAAGCCAACCTGTGCCTGATGGCACATGAAAATAAGGTAACTTCTGAATCCACTAGTGAATTTACTTTTGAAGAATTGCATGAAGCATTCTATGATTTAATTGATGAATTAAAGAAACTAGAGAAGAAAAATAAAGAACTGAAATTGAAAAATCAGTCCTTAGTGAAACAAGCTGAAAACCTTTCAATTGAAAAATCCACCTTGATTCAAGAAAATCAAAACTTAAAAAATGAAATTAACAAGCTGAAACCTATAGTAGATAAGTTCACCTTAAGTTCAAACAAACTAAATATGATTCTTGATAATCAGAAAGCTATATATGATAAGGCTGGACTTGACTATAAACCCCTAAAGAAACAAAAATTTCTGAAGAATATTTATGTAAATTATTCAAGTAACAAGTCTACAAATATCACTTGTTTCAAATATGGTAGAATAGGACATAAATCATACACATGCCTCAAATCTGCAAACACAACTATAAAGAAAATATGGGTTCCAAAAGGAACCATTCTGACTAACCTAAAAGGACCCAAGAAAGCTTGGGTACCTAAGACAGAAACTTGACCTTTGCTTGCAGGTGTGTCTAGCATCCCAAGGAGGAAACAGGAAATGGTATCTTGACAGTGGATGCTCGAGACACATGACTGGTGATGAATCACAATTCATCACGCTTGATGCTAAGGATGGAGGGATGGTCACCTTTGGAGATAATGGCAAAGAAAAGATCATCGGGATAGGTAACATTGGTATCACTCCCTCCAAATACATTGAGAATATTTTATTAGTTAAAGGTTTAAAGCATAACTTACTTAGCATTAGTCAATTCTATGATAAAGGGTATAAAGTAGTTTTTGAATCATCTGTTTGCATTGTAACTAGTCCTATTAACGATGGCATTAAATTTATAGGACATAGGCATGGCAATGTTTATATGGTAGATTTGAATGATTTAGCCAAATTAGACATGCAATGCCTAGTATCCTTGAATGCTAAAGTTAATGAAACTAGTTGGCTGTGGCATCGTAGACTTGCACATATTAGCATGCATTCTCTTTCAAAATTAATTAAAAAGGAATTAGTTCTTGGTTTGCCAAAATTAAATTTTGAAAAGGATAGAATTTGTAATGCATGCCAATTAGGTAAACAAACTAGAGTTTCATTTAAATCCAAAAATACTGTTTCAACTTCTAGACCTTTAGAGCTCTTACATATGGACTTATTTGGACCAACTAGAACCACCAGTGTAGGAGGAAAATGATATGGCTTTGTAATTATAGATGATTACTCTCGTTTTACTTGAGTTTTCTTTTTGGCACACAAAAATGAAACTTTTCATATTTTCACTAAATTTCATTGAAAAGTCACTAATGAAAAAGAATTTTCAATTCAAAATATTAGAAGTGATCATGGAACTGAATTTGAAAATCAAGATTTTGAAAATTTTTGT